>NW_019211454.1:28624617-28686433 GCF_002443255.2 Varroa destructor
TCTACGGCTAGATGTGATAAGGGGTGAGAACGACAAAAAAAATGTAGGGGTAGTGAAAAAACTATATGTCATGATGCTTTCTTGCATCCGGGTACCCCTATAACACCGAGAAGCATGATCAAGACTGCTGCCATCCGCTCTCGTCTCCTTTTTCTTCCGCTGTGCTAAGTTAGCTCAATGCCTGACTAGCTCAACTCAGGTTTGCGCGTTCACACGGCCGACAGCTGCCGTTTGCCCTTCTCGTTGGCACGCTGCAGAACAAACATTTCAGTTCTCCAAGTCCCAGTAAACCACATACCAGCGCGCATCTGGCACAACTACCGCCGCAGTGGCTGCCGCCGCGATGCGGTGACCGAGGACCGTGCTGCTCTGACTGCTTGAACAGCAACTTCTATGACCACCAAACTGTGACCCCATCCTCAGTGCAGTTTTCTCTGCCTTCCATTTCTTCTTCTGTCTCTGGCTTTTTCTGGTATTCTTCCCCCTTTCGTTTCCAAAGCCTTTTGCTGCACTCCTTTGACCCCCTGCGTACTTCCTTCCTAACCCCTTAAAGCTCTAGGCACTTCCTTCTCTATTTCACACAAAGAAATAGCCACACTTTGTTCGAGACAACGTCGCTGTCAAGGTCGGCTGCTGTCGGCATTCTAACAGCACTTTCAACCGTTTTTGTAATAGCACCCACTATAGCTTAAAGCCTCCCCTCTACGCTTTGGCACTAGCTCTAGCCGGTCATAGTAGGTCGTCGAGGCCTGTTATGCAAAAGTAGCTCGCGACACAGACCAGACGCCCTATGCTACTCAATAGACGTATGCTCTATGATGTTTTGCTATGCAAAGCGGAGGATGTTGACCATTAAGCGTTGGGAACAATACTAATCGCGTAGGAGTTTACCAACTACTCAGTATGTCAAAAGAGTCAGAGAGTAACGGCTTGAATCCAGGAAGCAACGTAAGTATAGCATAGGGTAAGTGCAATGGTTTAAACCTTGGCTGACACCTGGCTGGCTAATTAGGCGCACGAAGGTATCCCAGAAGGGGCCGCGGGGAACGGATGACACTAGCGGGGACGCCTCGTTTGTCCCATCACAGCTTCTAACCGGCGGTGCATACACGCTGAGTCTCCAGTGCGGTATATGAAACAGGGCTGCTCGTTTAACTCAGTCTCCATAAAGCCCATTTTCATGAGAGATCTTAACATGTGAAACATCTTACCTTAAGTTTCGTATGTTGGGTTAGTAACTACTGGGATAATTGATGGTACGGTTATGTCGAGGTGGAAGATTAAAAAATGATTTGCATTGTTATTTGAAGGGGTCTGCGTAGAAGTGAAGTTTAAATTGTTTAGAAAATTATATGCGAATCCTGCAAAGGATTTCATCTTACAGGATTTTCACCGAGGGCGTTTCGTAAAAAGCATACCGTGGGTGCGCTATACTTGGATCGTGGATACTTTTATAAATTTGAATAATTTCGTACATCTCTATAAGGTTTACTAAAGCTTTATGCAGGATTTGCGTCCTGATAAACACCCCACGCTCATAATGTGAATACTATTTAGACGATACATCACCTGCTGTCGAATGCCTTTGGTTGCTTTACCAGAAGACCTATGGTTGGAAGGCCTATCGTCGCCCTAGGCCGAGTCGACGAAAGTACTTTATCGACCAGACTCAGTCCTCTTCTTATCATATCCACTATATATGTAGTTGCTTTGAGCCCCTTTGCCAGAAAATTCCTTTTCTGCGCCCTGCTTGTTGCGTCACGCAACTACTAGATACCCGCAGAGCTCCGATGTGTGCCGCAGCATAATAGCTAAGCACTTAGGCGGCCATGATGGTACATAGACAAGGATATTCGTCTTTATTGTTTGGTAAAGGGACCGTGTTTCTTCAAGCTTTGACCAACCGAACCGAATTTCGCAAATAGAGTCTGGTTTGGGATAATTGTTTCCGCGCTTGCTAGCAAATGCTTTCAAAGCACTATAACAGAATTAGGTAGAGATTAAAAACAAAGCCTTAAACTTGACCTTAGAAAAAAAATAAAAGTACGAAGAACCGCAATCTCGATCATAAAGATGGATCCAGATAGTACCAATTTTATGGTCTTTGGTCTGAAAAGACTCCTTGACGTCAATAAATGCTTTGCGTATAAGTTTTCCCAGTCAAAAGGCGCAGGCCACCAAGCCTGAGACTCTAGCACCACTAAAAACCATTATATACAGACTTGCCTAGGCTCTCGGCGTTGAAACGAAGATCCTGAGGTCTAAGAATTTTGGAAGTCGAATCCTAAGCAATACCTCACACAATGGGGAGCTGGAGTTAACGATGGGACCACTTTCATTTGGGCAGATGTAAGGGATAGGCGAGGAATCTTAGAAACGAGGAAATCTTTTTTCTGTATATATAATTAAATAAGCACTCAATTGATCCACATGGTATCCTTGCACGCTATGCGTTCATTAGGATGCAATCCCTTAAATGCATTAATTAGTACTTACAATTCAATTACTGAATCGTAAATCGGACCGGAGATGACTTGCAAGGGATTCAGCTGCAGGAATCGTTGTAGTGTCTTTCGTCATTATTGCAGCTTTAAAGATAGCGAGGCCTGCATTCGTAAGAAAAATGTTTCAGGCTTGTGAGGTTAAAAATTGGAGCAGTGCTACTAGGTAATTATATGATGATGTTATGATTTATATATTCCTAGCCGTCAAATACCATCACTTTGAATAGTGGTACGGAGTCTACTGAGATAAAACAATTTCTCTTCATATATTGTAGGGCCAATTGTATTTTGACGTAACTTTGACCTGTTGTTGTTCCATTGGCTTGAAATTACTGTTCCTATATTGAATACTAGAGAAGCACTATTTACCAACTTCTCTATTTCTAATATTTTTTTTTTAGCTATCAGATATTCCAATATGGACCTAAGGTACAAAATGTGCCAGACGCAGCTTTAACCATAAATCCTTATGACTGATGACTTAATTTGATTGGCACTCTTACACAACCGATACGACAGGTACAATATATTTAGTAAATGCTAAATAAGAGGACATAAAACGATTCTGGTCATAATTTCGACAACGATATTATAGCAGTATTAGTTGTAAGACTGCCTTTGTTTTCGTCGTACTATCGTAATTTATAAAATCTATGAAACTTGTAACTGTCATACAAAATCTCATGTGGCTGTATGTACCTCAGGATACAGTGTGACCTCAGAGCTGAAAAACCTTCCTTTCTTCTTAATCCGATTAACGCTTACTTCATTTGTATTGTATTATTCTACATTTGCTGTTTGATATTGGACGGGACGAGAAATACTCAGTGAGTTGAATACCGCACTTTTAACAAAACTTCCTAGTTATAATTAACTTCTCTCACTTTAGAGTGAAGTACGATCCGTTGTCTGACACAGTTATTTTAATAGAGCTGTAATTTGTAATAATATATGTGCCTTTGCATTTGTTTTTACCTTTTGGCTATTTCTAATTCTGTCAGAGTATCGATAATAACAAAATGCACTAGTCGCTAGACCGACTTCAATTGTATCCTCTAATCATTTCCGTTCAACATGATTGGCTCAATATCGTTGTGTGTTTCAATACGTTCTTTAGAAGTGGCTTTGTGGCCCTCAACTTGTGTTTGCTGTGACGGACCGGCTATGTGAAAACTTGCACGGTGAAAGCTTCGTTTAGTTCTCTTTCGATACAGCCTCCCGGTGCGTTTTCCTGTTCATAGGAGCATTGTTAAGACTAAACCAGTCGAGAGGTGATCTATCCTTACGGGAGTGCCCGTCGTAATGCCTACCGCGCTGAAAAATGAGATTGTATAGCTTTTACACAGCGGACGCCAGTTACAATCTTGGCCAAATGAAATAGACCCATGGCTTCGACTGATCTGTCTTATCAGCTCTGCAAATAACAAAATGCATTTTATTATTATCTACACCTCAATGAATTAGCCAAAAAAAAATCAAGATATATCCCATTACCGCGTGCAGAAAGTTACGTTTGTTAGAATAACTTTTCTTATACTGCGGATATCCTGAACCGATTTATCAGGCGACAGATCGATTTAAAGTTCGTTCAAAATGGTCGTTTTGAGTTTGCACGTTAGAAAGCTTTCATTTAAACTTCTGTCAGTTTAAAAGTAATAGTATCTCTAAAAACAATCGGCGATTTCCCAAAAATAGGTTATAAACTTTTTTTAATATTGGGGAGCATTAATAGAAACGTTTTTCGAAACAAATTGTCGATACGTGTATTTAACATACAATAATATGAAGTTTATGCTGTTTGAAAAAGGCCTGAGCATCTTGAAAGATACGCTCGCGTCTATTAAGCTAATTTTCAAAAATTGAGCCATTCTCGGACGCATACGTAAAGGTTATTACAGGCGCTGAGCCTTCTTATCCCACCAATGATAAGGTCATATCTCTGGTTCCCCTATAGAGATCCAGTTAAGGTATCGTTCATCGTATGTTAAGTACTGTCATTTTGCTTTAATGCGTAAGGTTCTCATGATGATTCGACATAATTATTTGTCGATTTTCGCACATCCTCAAACATAGCAGTAAACTCTGTATATCTTCAGTCAGTTTTATGTATCCTACATATAGAACTCACAAGCTTCATTTTCTCAATCGTTTTTTTTACGCTGGACGTTTTACACTGCTCACGTTTATTTTTTGGTGGCAGACGGTTTTAGTTGATTGGTCGCATATATTAAGTGGTTCAGTAGAGGACGTGACATAATGAATTCTAACGTCACGAACAGCTTCCACACATTCAGTCCTTTTATGCTCTTTATTAGCTGACCTATGATGCATTATGAGGTTTTGTCATTTGGATAGTAATTTATTTCTGTTATAAAAGCCTGGAGCCTATCAAGTTTCGAAAGGCCATTTCGGTATTACCTTAAAATTAAAATAATTTCCCCATTAAAAATCTGTCCAAGTATTGAAAATTGAAAATAATTTGTGGAAAAATATCTGGTGGCTAACAAAGAGCCTTCATCAGTAAAAATTCTGGATTTTTACCTCCGTAGTTCTTACGGCATGAGGTAGAGTATTATTGTGTAATAAAAAGGGTTTATTTCTGTATGCTAGTTTGACCCCTCATACGTAGACGCCATACGTTTTCGTAGCTCTACAGCTGCTTCAAGACGATGTCCCGCCTGTTTAGCAGCATCCACCCACCGATACGTACCTTTGCGATTATCGTAGATGATCAGTTTTTCCACACAAGTTACAATTCGATATAAGAAAGGGCCACTGTTGTTATATGATAGCCAATAGAAGTAAGCCTCTCTCTTTTTGGTCACGGCTCAAATCATTTTTTCAATTTTTTTACTATTTACCAAGGTAAAAGGTGTTTTTGCATTCATCAAATCTTCGCGTTAAGATCCAAGCGCTTTGAGAGGGGTCAGTTTCTACCACAGCTCCTAGCTCTTCTTTAGTCATGTTGGCAGGGGGAGCTTTGAATGAAAGTCATTGTCAAGTTCAGATTTTTTTTACCGAAATTGCTTCAACCAACAGCTCACAGTGTTTCTAGCAGAAGAATCCTCAACGAGTACGAAGTTCATACGGTGAGCTGTCTCCGCTCCTATAGTCCTAAATTGGAACTCATATTCGTAAGCCACTTTACTTCTTTTATTTTCAATGACTTAATAAAACCTGCCTGCTAAACGCCCAAGCGACGATATCCGAATGGATGGTTTCATTTCGAGGACTATAAGTGCACCTAAAAATGTGTCGTAAAATATCACATTGTTATAAAATTTTTATAAAAAAAGTTCTATACTAAACATAATAATGTTATATAATGTATAAACGCAATGAAAAACCTAATGGAAACGAGCAGAAACTTGCTGCAGCCAATTAGTCCATTTATGCTTAATTGTAAATGATTAATAATGAGTACTTCAGCATGTCGAGGGTTGAGTTGCCTAAATGGGAAAGCAGTTCTTCCTAATACGGATCGAAGGCCATTCGCGTAAATCAGTAACTATGTACAGAGCAGATGATCCTCCGTAGAACTTCATGTGGAAGCACATGTGGAAGTTTTTAAGAATCTTGTCTGGAACCGATGCCTTTGAGCTTAGTTATTGCAATATATAACCGAAGAAAAAATACTACCGCATCCAACACGCAATACACAGTACTTGTTGTCATGCCTATGAGAGATCTCGGCAATGTAGTGGCTATCAACTCACACTTCAATGTCCGCCTAACCAAAATGGCTCAATTTGCGAATCTAATATGCAACGTCTTGTTGCGCTGGTTTACCATTAAAACAAAACTTGGATTTGTCGTGATGTTCCACAGAAGTTTCTTTTTTAAGTTAAATTTTCTCTTTTCGTAAACGTAGTAATGCCAACAATTTTTGTGTCTACTAGAACCATTTATGGAGTGAACGATATTAGTTATTAAGGAGCTGGCTTGTATTATACTAGTTTTTAAGACGAGCCATTCAGTTGCTTCTGCGCTACTAATACTACTAAGTATAATAGTACTCGTTATTACGCGTCTTATTATCTCTTGCTTGGTCATAATAAGGCGATCTTGACTTTACTTTCCTATTTAGTCTGCTTAATACTTATCTCGCACTGGTTTTTCCAATTAGGTGAGACGTTACATTTCATATTCCGTAGTTCGTGTACGGGCAGCGTTGGACATACACTCGTTTACTGCGAAGGCATATAAACTAAGTTCACTAAGTTCATTGATCGTCATCCGATGTATGTGTAGACGTATTTTAGGGTACTTACTATTATTGCAAGGCAGAGTGGGGATCCACGGCAAAGATGTCTGAATGCCGTTTACACAATTATTAGGCAAAGTCCCACTGAAAGGGATCTCTCCAGGGTTGTCGGTGTGTTTTTCTTGCCCCTCAACACAGCCGCCCGTCTCATGCCACTTTTGTTTCCTCTTGTTGTTGCCGTATCACCTCCCTCAGTCTCGTTCTTCTACCCAGTTCTCGTTGGTGACAGTAAATGAGTCTGGCTTCATTGGTACCCATCTAATTCGACCAACCTGATCAGGCGCAGATCACATCGCTGTCGTTCCAATGTCCGTTTTACGCATCAATCGACCCACTCAGCTACACAACCAGTCAGCCATTTGACGCTGGGTTCTTTTCAAGCGGTTGTTCTTTTCTCATAGTCCATCGTAATCGACTTTCTGCTTTTCTTTCTGTCTTTTACCATAACTTCTAAGTTACGGTGTAAGTTCGTTTTTCAGTACAAAGACACATGCATGGTTCATAGCCTTAGATACGTATGTCTGTGTATATAACAATGGGTCTCAAAGGAATGCTACGAAGCACGCCATCGCTATTAACTTGGAAAGGGTTCGAGACATAACGTACCCCCTAGATATCCTTTACGTTATCGACTATAGAGCTTAATTACATTTGATTCCAATCACCATCTCATCACGGTCCCTCTACACCGTAATTCTTAGTGCTGTTTGAGGAAAGGATAGCATTGGCACAATAAAATTAATAATAGTAATAAAATAATAATAATAAATCGATGTTGTGAGTATGTTACGGCCCTGTCACCTTTAAAGTTCTGAGATTGGAGAGGTAGAGAAGCAGAGGTAATTTCGGTTCGACCTATCTCTGCTGTATGTCTAGTCTATCGGACAGCCTCTAAAGGAACAGAGCCACGTTAACAGGCGTTGTGTTTTATTGTGCTGAACTTACTTCTGATCAGTTACAGTTTTATCGCTGGTGGACAGCATGAGGCGCTAGAAGCTAGCTACTAGGAGATGCTGAAGACGAATATTCAAGCTGAAAAGTAAAAATAGAAAAAGAGAGACTTTGAATGAGAAAACAGGACACGAGTCGATCACAAGCAACGAAAGGCTGGCGTGTTGGCGAGGGGCTGCGTTGGCTGAGTTGAGTCGAGTATCAGCAGTAGCGATGTGAATGATAGCAAGCTGGGAAAGCGACTGGTGCACAGAACAGCCAACATGCTTGGAGTTGAAACGAAGGAATGTCGCAGCAGACGACCCCAGGAGTGGGGTTGAAAACAAAAGGGTCCGTTTGCGCGATAGAACAGAACTAATTCGTTTCGTCCGGTTAACAGCGATACCACTAGTAGTCATGGTAGTAGACAGGCTAATCCTAGTTACCACAGTCAGCAATATTGCGACCATCTCACTGGGCAAAATTGAATCTTAAGCACTGCAGCAAATGCGAGGTCGACTAAGCATCCCTCTTTGAGCTCTGCTGAGTGTTGCCCACTCTCACATCGAGTCTTTTAGAGATCGTCGAAGGGCCGGGCTTAAAGACAGGTTAACCGAAAAGAGGCTTATAAGAGCGGACGGACAGGAGGAACGGAAGGTCCTTCAACAGTCGTTGTTAGGCGTCGTTAGGTTGCTTCTGCTGATCATCGCGTCCATCAATGCCCCTCGACAACAATACTTACCACAGACACTGCACAGCAATCGTCAATGCATATTACATCCTCGCGCACACAAATATATCTCGCAGTTGACAACTTGCCATTTTCTACCTGCCAATCAAGTGCGTTCTGCCATATTTCTCTGAAGTGTTACAAAAACGTCACCGCCAATCCACACAACACTTAGGCTGTTCTCATCTAGAATTTAATAAATCTCACTCTTTCGGTAATAGATGAGCTCAACTCGGAGATTTATTGAGTGGAGTACGGCCGGCGAGACGACAGTTTGGTCCAATGGCCATACAAAATCACACGTGAGCACCTAGTTTTGTTAATTAATATATCTGCCACGCAGTAGTAGGAGGATTTTCTGCTCTGAAAGAAGCTTTCTGATATTGCTCAGTCGGGGCAGAAACATTGGCATTCCTCAAAAGGTAACCATTTTGATTTGTTGCTTATAATAATAATAATAATCATAAAAGTATTAATAATAATATTATTATTATTATTATGCAAGCTCTCTTCATTAATTGTAGTCAGTAATGCCAATAATTTAACGGTACACATGGTAGGCTAGCTTCAATCTGTATCACTGTGTTCAGTTTTGCTAAATATAGCGTGAATGCGGACTGTTGTGTCTTCATCTGTTATGAATTGGGATAAAGTATTCCTCATTTAGTTTATAGGTTAGTCATAACTCACCAATTCTTACGGACGAAAGGGTCATTTGTAGGATATTGTTAAGTGCTGATAAATGCAAAAGCTGTCGATGGGGGGAATTTGCCTTTCTCGTAGGCCCTCAGACATAACCGAAAGGGCTACTGCCAATTAGGAACAGAGCACAAAACAATTCGACCTGCTAGGGTAAAGGGCAACAAACTCTGTTATAGTGTCCCATTTTCCATCCTTATTCACTGTTATTATTAACACCAGTCACGTAAGCTAATTGATTCACTTCTTTCGAACTCCTCTTCCAATCAGGGATAATGTACAGGTTACAACTATTGAAGTGTTGTAACAACATTGATGACTATATGGAAGAAATTTCTCTAGGGTATACAGAGACGTAAAAGGAATATTGGTGCGCTCATTGAAGCGTGATGAAGGCCCCGCCAGTCACTGGTGGCTGGATGGCAGGCATGTGAATATGCATCGTTGCCAAACAATTATATCGTGACACGTGACGTAAAAAATTTGTTCAGTCTTACATTGCTAACCTAACTATAACGAAGACGCACATAGTCACACGAAAGCATGGACGTCAAGTCATAACTAAAAACGCGGACACTTGCCATTGGAGTCAACAAGAAGGTTCCGTGGTATTCTTTGACACTTGTTCATGTTGGCGGCCAAAACAATGCTAGCGTTGCTTCTGGAGAAGAAAACGCTGAAGGAGGTCAGGTGGGCAAGAAAACGACCTTGGCCCAGCTACCCAAAACGGTCTTAGACCCATTGCTAAGAATTCGAACGCCTGAGGCAAGAACTCAACAAGGACAGCGAATAATTTTCTTTTAGGATCGAATGGAACTGTTGGTCGCTGCTGCCTTAAGCCGTCAACGTAGCCTATATACATTGCTGTAATGGCGGAAACAACTCCTTTCCTTTTTGGTAACGCGTATATTTCCGGTGATCACGCTAAATCACAACTATCTTTGCGAAGAGGACGCTGTGGCAACGGCAGCAGTAACAACAGAACGATAGAAACTAAAAAATAGAGGGTGTTCTAAAAATGATTCCGAGACCGGCCGAGTTGGCTCAAGTATACATCGGGCCCACAGTTGCGATGACGGTCATAAGCTCAATGCGAGAATGCTTCACTGGTGCACAAAAATCGAACACGTCGAAAACACCGCACTAAGCATGTTTTACTTCTGCTTCACGTGTCGTTTTCTGCCTTTTCTGAAAAAATACGTACTTGCCGAATCCATTTGCCCGCTTTTTCGTCCGCAATATCGCCGCCTGCTTCGTTGTCGAGGCTGTGAAAATCGTATGTAGACCTTTTTTTGACAGAAGAAAAGGAAGAAGACTTCAAACTCCCTTGGCGTTGCACGTCACTCGGCGCTGGTGCGACAGCATAGTTGTCCGTGTATAAATGTGAGTCTGAATGTGTGAATGCACATACGTGCACGTCAAAGAAAAAGACAGCAACATGCATTATGATTCTAGTGCAACGATATTAGCAGCAGTGGTGTGAATTGAGAAACAACAGAGAAACACTGCACTAGGGAGTAACAGGCGAAAGGCAGCACAAGGCAAAGCAACAAAAACACGAAATCTATGGCATCGTTAGCTTTGAACAGCGCCTAAGAGAGTCGTGTATCTTCCCTAAAAGTGTGTGCATGTTTATGTGTATTCGTTTGTTATCGGTATGTCTATACATACGTTTGGACAGATGGGGAACCGCAGGAGTAGGTGCCCATGTGAGAAGAAAGTCGACTGAAAGAACCCTTCTGTCTTAAGAATATTTGCTAGTTGACAACACACAACTTTCTGCTGTCTATCCGTTACGAGCCCCCAGGGATTTGTATTCACATTTGAACTTTGCAAGGAGTCCGCCGCGATAAAAGAAGATCCTGTAAGACCTCTTACATCCGTTCAAAGCCCTAAAACAGACAGATTGATATAGCTGAAAGCAAGGTAAGATGCAGTGAGAAAAGTATACAGAGCTTTTATTTTATCGAAAATTACCAGAGATATGTTCATTAAATCTACAGTTTACGTACAGACGTCGAAGCATTGTATTAATTATTTTCTGCGGGTTGGGCATAATCCCAATGATCCGCCTCGGTAACCAGGATGGATTACGTAGGGATGACAGTGTTCCTTGAACTGTGGGCGCAACTAATCATCTATTCTAGGTCACAAACGTAGCGAAAGCCGGCGAGGCACAGCATAATATACTGAGATGCACTGGATATATAAGAACACAATATTGCTACTTCTATAACTGTTTACAATATGTTTCCGTGGTGGCAATGTCGGTAGGGGAAAAAAAAGAATTTTAATAATAACAGCAAGTGACTTTTTTGCTTCTACAAAACTGAATTTGATCTTAATTTTCGTGGCTTAGCAACAATTCTTCAATCTGATCAAAATTGAAGACCATTTCAGTTCCGTTGTAATATGGTCTGTGTTTTCCAAATCGACACAGAATCGATGCACGGTGTCAGAGTACTATTTCAGTTATGCAGCAGTAGACGTTGCATTATTGTACCATTAATTCTCAACATATATTGAGGATCGATCGGTGATCTTAAAAATGTGGCCTGACAGTTATGTCGTCATTGTCACAGTTTTCCATTTACTGCAGGGTCAATCGTTCGAATGTCCGGTTGCAATAATGCTGCTTGCTTGAAAACAGTTACTTCAATCTTTCTCTTATTCACCGTCAGTCGCTCATTTGTTCTAACGCACGCCGTTCCCGCGCGGCCCGGTTCGACCAGGGAGTAAAAGAATAGCCCGCCATATGTGAGGCTGTAATCTCTACATTTTTGCAATGACTAGATTCGATCTCTTTCCAGCGGCTAGGCTGGTACCGTCAACATTCGGTACCGTTCCGTTATCAGTTCGAATCCGAAAGGGAAGGGAGCGAACAAGAAGAGGTGGGGACAATGGCTTTCCCCTAAAGGCAGCATATCTCTGATGAAGCTTACTGATGATAGCTAATGAAGAAAGGCTGCTGGCCACTAATCTGATGGCCTTCCTTTCTTTGACGATAAGCATACTGCTGCTAAGAAAAACAACGACGAGAGAAGACACGCACGTACACACCATCAAATAGAACAAGGCAGGCCACAAACGCTGCTATGTTACCAGAGCTGCCCTTCTTAGTTACGGCATAATACCGCTTGCACCGCACGAACCCGTTACACCGAATCAAATAAGAATAAAAGCTATTTCTGTAATACGAGCGTTATGTCAGCCACGCGTATATAATATGTAGATACTTTTAAAGCCGATACGGTGTACATGAATAATGTTCCGTAACGAAACTGGTACTTAGAAGTGGCCGTAAAATATGACCTATTTTACCTCTCAATGAAAGTTCAAAAGCCGAAGCTTTCTTTTAATCGATACCATTTTAAGCGTAGTAAAGCTCTGCTATTCCTTTGTGAATGGGTCGAACTCCGTGGGTTTATCCTATTAGCATACTGGTTGTCAATTAAAATTACAGAAGCCTCATGGGATGGACGTATGGCCACAGGAGGACACAGTATTAGGCCATGATGCAAGATATAGGACGTAACAAACTTTATCATGTGTTATCAGACAAACTGTTCCGAATTGCTAAGAACGAGATAATGAATGTGAAGGTGAATTAGAACAAATGTTAAAATTTATTTAGTCTAACAGTGCTATTTGTTAAAGTTATCATGTGCAACAAATAATTTAATAGATAGGATGTAGTACAAGCGGTTCCAGGGTCACTGCCTTAGACAGGAGTGCTAAGTAATAGGTTTAAGGCACAGATACACCGAATGAAATTTGGAACATGGATAGTATAGAAGGGTAAACCTCACCAAGTTAGTATTCTGCTGTTTATTTCGTTGCTTAGCAGTCCTTCGCGTAATGTAATATTCGACAAGCAGCATTGGACATTTACCCTCATAATAGAGTATAAAAAAGCAACATGCATTTCTACAACTGGACTCATTATCACATATTAATCTTATGAGCAACAAAGTGTATAGAAAGGATGTAGTTATCATATCCACTCTCAGGATCTTTCCAGCCGTTTATCCATCTTTCCAGTAAACACAATGCTACTCATAAACGCACAACAAATATCTTTTTAAATACGTACCCACGCACAATTTTCTTGTATACGTTTTGGTCTGTACGGGGGCGTAACGAGTGTTCTCTATCACCTTTGCTCGAGTCGAAGTTAGGCTAAACTGACGAATCGAGGTCGACGCGAATGAGCGATCTACGGATTACCGATGAAAGAAAATAAAATAACCCAAGGGAGTAACGACGGGTAACAGGCGCGCAAGAAAAAACTATATCGACGAAAACCTATCGAAGCATGGTTTCGCAAACATTAAAGGTGCATGTAGTTGTTCTTCTAACGTACCATTACGGTTTAATATATGAATATCTGATAGGTGCTAGGAATGAAGCTCTCTAACCAACAGATTTGTTCTGTAAATGGCTGTGACAGATACAATAGCATGCAATAGTTAGCCTAACCATGGCAATGACAGGTACTTTAGCTTAAATAGGTACGAAGCATCAAGTAGCTTCCTCTCGCCCTACTAAGAGAATCCTGTATGTTGCAATTCACCTTAGATTACCTAAGAAGGCATGTGTCGATCGCTACTAGTTGGAGCAGTACAGTTGTTACTAGTATTACGCTAGCTAATTATGAGCAGAACGTGTAAATCCCAACGAAAGGGATCATCGCCGAAAGCCGTAGTACGAAAAGATAGTAAAGTAGGATATTTCGACCTAACGGATCCCGTCCCCTGTTGTTCTGCGATACAGGTATGCCAACAGAGAAAATCGCGAGGAGCACTGAAGAAGCCTTACTAAGTGGTGACAACATTAATTGGAATGGCTCAGAAGAACAAAGGCCAGGGGAGCGAAAGGAATATAGGTACAGGTGAGCTAAGGGAATGCGGCACATGCCGAAAGGGACTGGGAAGGACCGAAGGCGTGTGCCCCAGGCTTGATGTGGACCAACAATCCAAGCTTCAACAAGCGACCTTCTCCTATATGTATCCAGCCAACCGTAAACACCTGATTGGCGGTTTCTGCGACATTCCGCTGCCCAGAGTTTTTTCAAAGTTTCGATACAATTACGCTTGTCGCTCCGAAACCGCCGACCTAAAGCGTCCCCCGTCAGGATCGATGCTTTTTATACCCCATAAACTTCTCGACTCGACTATTACTTCACCTGCGAAAGTCGGATGCTAGAGACGTCCTCATTATTTCACTAATAAACAAATTTACATGTGACTTACTCCACTTGCGTGTAGCGCGATTTCATGGTCCAATGTGAGCTAACATTCCTGTAACAGACGTGGGAAGTCGATCAACGCCTTTTAAGCCCCATATTCATCATTGCAGCTTATAGTTTTATTCCGTTCATGTATATGTGTTTTATATAGTTACCCGTGACTGTTAGGAATTTATATTGGATCTACATTACTCTCTGACGGACGTTAGTTAGCCCGTGTCGAGGACGACAAAAATACGGCAGCCAACTAGTGTAACCGAAATTTAGTCTTTGCTTTTTCTACTTTATATCATTTCACACCGTTCCTGTTTTTCTAAACTGCTGTCGTCTACCTCGATGCACTGCCGTGGTAGTTGTCTCCATTGTTTTCTTATATTCGTTTCCCTTACGCACACTATTTTACTTATGGTTCCCGGTCCGCAAAGCGACCGAGGAAACACTTATATGATACACTTGGTACACCTTTAACTAATTTCGCATTTCCAATGCGCTCTCCATGTTTTCGTGATCTCAATCCACAAAAATGTTACTTTTACCCAACCTGACTTGATGATCAACTCGGCGCATTTTCCAGTTCTGATTTAAATACAATCAGCATAACCTTTCCCCTACCACTAACTTCTTGACTTTCTGTCACCGTATTGCCTATATGTCTCAAGTTCGTTCTAAGTTTACCGTTGGTCAGACAATTCAATCTCCTTTTTCTTCCGCGCTGATGTGCCTTTATCTGAGCAGTTCATAAAAACTGTTATGCGCCCTTGCGCGAAGGAGCCTTTTGTGCTGACCCATTTCGCTCACTTTCTTCGAAGCCAGACGTATCGGTTTTTCAAAGCCGACAGCAGACCCAGGCGTTTGTGAGTTAAACATTCCTATTGTGAATTATTTAGTAGAACCGCGATATCTTTATGTGGCGTGACCTTGACATGGCTAGTTCAGTAGAGCGTCATAAGCTTGAACCTGGGCCACGATACATTCGGAAGTTTAAAGGTACACTTTTTAAATAGCTCGAAAGGCAATAATGCCCAAAAGCCGTATCACTTTCATTAAATAATCACTCTTCACTTGTTTATCTATACTGATATAATGCACAGAGTGTCAGGAAGATCCGCATATCTGATTGCATGTTTAACGTTTGCAATAGAATAATGGCTTTGGGTTTCAAAAGAACTAATTGTAACAGCTAAGTACCAAAGGAAACACCGAAGTCGTTCACAGATTTTAACATTGTTCCGGCACTGTATTTTCCATCTAAAACACTTTACCTCGTGCTTAGCTGTACATGGCATATACTCCTCTCACAGCCGTTCACCAACGGCGACGTGTCAACCTGCTAATAATGGCCTCTTAGCACATGCAGTTACAAAAAAAGTTTCATTTTTCTAGGAAATTACGCTAGTAGCCTTAAGAATTCCAAAAGCAATTGTAATTTGTGCTAAAAACGATGTTTCGCAGTCTATAGTTTACGTAGGAAATTGACTGTTTCTTAACGTTCACAGTATCACTTCTTGTTCTGAACGAGCCTCATAACTACATCGTTTATCAGCTGAATCCACCCGAACGAAAATCTCCACATAGATGCATACATTCCGACTACGTATACACTGGCAAATTAAGATATTATCATTATTCGTCATGTACTCGGCTACGAGCTGAAACGGTGTCCCTCATTCGAAGTTTAGATACACTTTGCCATATCCTTCCTCTTCATCGCTTTGTCTCCTGCAGATACGCTATCATGGAGCTATAGATATTCAGTCATTCACAAAAAAACATCTCTCAGAGCATCAACCGAAGCTGAGGACTGGCACAAAGGCTTTAGCATTTATCGAACAAGATGAAGCTTCTCGCCACTTGCGTCCGCTATTTTTTTCTTTCTCTATTCTTCATTGCGTTGGAAACAGAAGACAACGGTCCAAAGCTATAGGCCGCTGCCTGGAAAAAGAACGAACCGAACTTGCCACCGTTCTACGCACGCCGTGAGCTTCAACCTAGCCATCAAGCGATCTGGAACTAGTCCCTTCATCCATCGGTCGGCCTGTTTGCGTGTTCAGCCGTTTGGTCGGTAGACACGCTTCTCTTGCCCTCAGGCTATCATTGGCTGCAACATATACACATCGAATCAGGTGCGAAGTACGCTTCGGCTTGTTTTAGCCGTGCAAGCCCTTTTGGTTGTTGCCCAGTTTATGTTCGGAGACCGGTAAAGGACCTGAAGTGAGTTAAAGGGTAGAAGGTTGGGATGAACAGCACCAACTCAACCTGAGATGGTAACGAAGGACTGATTGCTGGAGTGGCTATTTCTAATGCTCATAAGAAATTAGGACGAGCCATGGAACAAGGAGAACACAGACCACACGAAAGTTGGTACGTACGAACGTCCGTACGTACGCGACAGAAGTCACGAAGGCAACGCACAGCATAAGACGATTGTTGAGCGATCATCTGGTCAGGCCGTCCACATTCCGAGAAAGATCGTTCTGTGCAGTAATTTATGGAAACTTGACAGCTCATTCCCCTACTAATTCAGGGGAATACAAGCCCAACGCAAGGGATTTATAATCGTTGGCAAAGATGCATATATCAACTGATCAACTGTTTCAACATTCCCGAGGCACAAGAAACCATTAGCAAGGAGACACAGATAACCGTCTGTGCGTATAGTTGGATCTTTGTGTCAATGAAAAGTGGCCTACGTTAGCTTAATCTATCCAAGGCTGACAATAGACTGAGCGTTATTGTTAATTCACAGCGTCGTGTTCCCTCGAAGGTTTTTCTCTTCGCACCCATACCTTTCCGGTGTAAACTATAGTAACACAATTGAGTTGATATATTAGCTAAACGCGTTACACTTTTTGGAGTTTTGGCAAACTTTGAATGCTGCACAAACCCATTTGATCCAAAGCAAAAAATCTTTTAGTATCATAATAAGTCGACATCGCATCAGTCCCACAAAAAAATGCAAATGAAAATAGAGAATGGACACTTCGAAGTTCACCCATCATGAATAAAGCACGGCGAAAAACGGGGCCAAACATTTGTGAAGAATGGCTGCTGAAAACATCAGTCAACCTACCGTCACCGACGCTGCAGTACAAGCAGTGGAAACGAGCTGTTAGGAATCGTTTTCAACGTTTGCCGTTCGGCCGACCGCAGTAGCCGTCAAGCCCAATTCAGCTCCGCCTAGCTGACACAAGTTACCCGAAGACGACATTGATAGCACTAGACAGATTATTTCGTTGCGTCGCTGTGGCCTGATTTTCCATCACCGCACCATGCACCTGCTCTTCTCTCTTTAAGCTACATTGTAAATGACTGGCAGAACCAATGGTACGCGGTATAATGATAAATAGAGAGAAAATTAGCACTGGTCGTATCGTTACCAGCAGCGGTGTTCAATATGTTGCCACTGAAGCCCCTGTCATCAAAGGCTACTCATTTTTGCCTCTCCCATTACGGCGTCTCCCAGCGTAGTTAAGGAGAAGAGCATACGAGAAAGGCGAAGCCGGTATTTCACACGTTCGCTACAGAAAAGGACTTCGGCTATAAAGACAACGATGATACGCTCGTCTATAAGAAGTCCTCAAAGAGAATTGATAAACCCTATTGAATTTCTGCTTTCGGCCTGCTTCGGTCTGTGGAACTGTTTTGACTGTTCATATAATATAATACAGTAGCTGCAAGCTCGGGGGCGTAAACGAAACGGTGTAAGCAATATAACGACGTAGTTGTAATTGCTTGTTACGAACATGCAAAGGCGGGCTGACGAGGATACGTGGTAATATGTGCACGTACCAGTAAACGGAAGAGACGTGAGCTTCGGTCAGATGCTTATTAAATTAGTCCAATCAATATCGGCACGCAGGCAAACAGAAAATTAATTTTATGTTAAACATCAAGATGCACAGCATACACGTACTTTATTTTCGTGCCCGAAAAAGCAACAGTCACGATTGACACATCTAAACGTATTTGATTTCTATTACGTTACACTTGAATAAGTGTAACGTAATAGAGTGAGTAAGTGGAATATACCGCACCGCGGTTTCGCTAATGTCCACTTCAATTAGATGCAATACTTTCGTAAAGAATGCATTTGAAGGGCCTAGACATGTCTAACCATCATACTGGCTATACTCAGTTACATAAAAATGAGCCGTCTTGACAACTATGTGTATAGAGTTCATTTGTCCGGCTGCTCCCACTTATGTATCCATCAGATTAGACGGATGAAACGACAGCCCGTTTGGGGTGCTAGGATTAAAATGTGCCTGACAGAAACGTTTATCCACTTGTTCTAATTATTTGATTTGGCACAACTTGACCGAAAAAGTCGTGCAAATTGGAGAACCGTGGAAACGATCCAACACTTCAACGGATATAACTAACGCGAACTGAGCAAAAATTAGGTGATGCTTAATGACCAACTCCAATGTAGAGGGTGAAGTACTAAAGGGAAAAACGACTCAACTGGTTTCAGTCTTAATAATCCAGGTTAGGTGAATCCGATGTTATAATTTACCCCGGTGTAGTCCATAAGTAAGTAAAACGCAAAAGCATTAAAATGGTCATTATCGATTTAGAAAATCGCTCTAACATCATTTGCCATAAGCCTTAGGCTTCTCCTGACGGCCTAAGCAGCAAGGTATCATTTTCCATTACCGCTTATTGCAAAAAGTTGGACCGTGACGACGTGTGATGATGCCAAAAGTATGCCGTTTCTGCTATGACTGAAGTGATTATTCTTAGCTACGCTGCAAGTACTGAGCAATACTGCAACATGTCGTAGTAGAGTACGAAGTTCATGTAGCGCAGTGGCGATAGCTTCGGTAGAGTAACTGTGAAGAGGTACCTTTGCATACATTAACACCTGTTACTTATGTAGAGGCGTTCGTTAGCGATAAACGTAACTGACTAAATACTGTTGATTGTCGATTCTGCTAGAGCGCTGAGAAGAGGCTAGCTTAATCCCATTCCGTCCGACTCTTCTTCAGTTAGTTTCAGTTGAGACGAGCTACATATTCTCCCATTGCTATTGAATTGCTGGATGCATTGGCTTTGGACTGAAACGGACATGGCTAGGGTTAAAAATCATACAAGTCGAAACCGGCTGCAGCCGCTTTTTTCTTGCTGTGTCTGCATCGCAGGAGAAAGCCACAAAACAATGATAAAAAGCTTACATTTTTCTCAGTGAAGCGTACACACCGCAGTCGGTGTGTGTTCTTCAGATGAGCAGAAAGCGTCAACCAGCAGGATGAGTAGACAGCAGCAGAAGGGGAACAGCAAAAGTCTACTGCGGCCAATCCAGCAGCAGCGGTTACATTTATAGCGGTTGCCATTGATGTTCACGTACACAAGCCTTTGTGTGAGAGGAAGACGGGCGGGCAGAAGGGAATGAAGTTCACCAAGAGCTAAGGCGGGCCGTGGCTGTCTCTTTGATTAAAAACCACAACTCACGACGGCGGGAGCAGCAGAAGTGGCGCCGCCGCCGGCGGGTCCGTCACGGGTACGAACGTGGTGATGCTACGGATAGTTTGAGGAGCGGAGTTGCTCAGGGTATTGCGAGTAAGGCAGAGAGTTTAACGCGCGAAGCGTCGCCTAGTTGACTAGTCGGACGGAATGGGACGAAGGGGACGGTCTCCGTGGGGTCGGTAAGTCAGCGGATGGAGCAGTACGGACGCTTTAGACGTGATCAGAATCATCTGGTCGGGGCCAGCCAACTCCGAAAAGGAGGGGGATAACTCGGTCTTAGCAAAATTCAGCTAACAAATGCTGCTGTCGACTACGTTTCTTCTTTCCATTTTCTTCGCCCCAACTGTCTACAAATGAACTCACCTATCGGCGCCGTACGCCGTACTGAAGTCGAACGGCAGCCATAAGAAGAAAAACAGGGAAGTGGAAGCAGCGTTCTGGAAAACGGCTGAGGTCTTGCAGGGAAGACCTTATATACACAGTGTACGTTCGGCGTAAAAGGGGCGGACCGCACCTATTTCAAATTTTTTAGATCGTGGTCGTACAAGCATTATCGCTGTTGCTTTAATCACTGATTTCGGGACTGAGCAGTTGTCTTTACTGAGTAAATGTCGTAAGGGGAAACATTACACACCTACAATATTTGTCCGCTTTCACGCATGAACGCGCGAGGGTCATCTCTTTTTCACATGTAGTCTGCATTAAGTATAGATAGCAGATGTTACCTAATAATATTTTTTTTACTCCTTTTAAACAAAACTTAAGCCAGTTCGCACTTAAATTTGAGCATCAGTTTTTACCATTATCCATTGAGCTATTATCCTATTTTATTTCTTTTATTACCCCATTATTGCTGCACTCGATGTTCCGTAGCAGTTCTGCCATCATCACCCTGTTTCAGTAGGCCCGGTGCAGTTGGCTATTCAGTCACCTTACTTTAGTCCTTCCCCTACCTAACTTCTATTCCTGGTCCATATATTCTATCGCAAATATTAACTAACTTTATTGAGATAGCTAAATTTACATATAATATTCATATAGGTAATCTTATATTAATATCAGGCGCCTTAACAGATGAGTCAAGTGAGCAATGTAGAAACATCAACCGTTACTTAGAGCCAATCGCATAGAGTACCATTCTCGACTCTAAGGCAGAATATAAAAAGGAGAATCAGTCTACTTTCAAAACACAGTTTTGTATCTGTCCCGCTGTAGAACTCGACATAGTAACACTTATGTTATAAAATCCTCATCTTTGTTACACTTGCGAAAGATGCTCTTTCTGCTACTTTACATTAGCGGTTACATTTTCAGCATAAGAAAAGTCCTTCTCCAGATCTGTCTTGGTTATTTATTATGATGTTTTCGCAGCAGGCCAAGCCTAAACGCGCAAAAAAGCGCACAAGTCGCCAGGAACTTCTGGTGACGGTTTTTATATGACTATAGAACACTAATGATTAGTTCAAAGCATACTGCAAATCATAATGATATGAGTCGATAGAACCATCTATATATAAATCGAACAACCACAGAAGCCATTGCGTTTTAGACATTACGGCACATAGATACGCTATTATAGGAATTATAGATGTGGTATTAGTCTGCCATGTTATGGTTGGACAATTAAATCGACTCCTTAGTGTGATCATTTGCACCTTTCGGCACCTTCACTTTTGTTTGCCAACTTTTGTTTAAGAGTATTATTCAATTTTCTATTTTGCTGTTTATTTATTAACTTTCATTTATTTGAGTTCTTTTTCAAACAGCTGGTCACGGGACGTTTTTCTGGATTCTAACAATCTAATACTTGTACATGTCACAGTTCTGCCGAAATTTAGTACCTAAAGGCCACGAGATGTTCGAAATAAGTTGAGCTACATGTGGTTTAGAAGCGGTACCTTTAAACTAGTCATAAGCGGTTGAGAAACTACCTTGGTAGGTCAAAGAATAATATCTAAATATTTTAAACGGAAAAATTCATATTCGGCTCAGCGCAATCGACCTCTACCTACCTACCTACCTAATAATTTTCATTTCAGGAAGCAAGCTTGATATAAATTCTATTATCAGACTTGCGATAAATGAAGCCACTGCTATTCAAATAAGTGCACATAATTCAAGAATTAGAAAGTGGTTAATTTCCAGTTTACCAATGCGTAAATACTGAGTATTTTTTTGGCAACCTTAACATATAGGATTTCTTTGATCGCCTGTTTGATGCCTACCTTTTATTGTATTTTAATGTAGATATCATGCTAAATTAGGCAAACTACAAAGGCGACTAGCACCTGAAGCGCGATCTTTCAGCGCCTGACCTTTTGAGCGCATCTTCTCCCAGCCGACATCGACTGACGCCAGTAGTACACCATAGCGTACAGGAACGTTTGCATTATGAACAGTGCCCCCCTCAGTGCATACGCCATCACCATATTGTAATTATCATTTTCTTAAGCAAACCGAAGTTGTACTACGTGCGTTTTGCGCGTGTTTGTGTGTGTATGTGCGATGACAAATAAAAAATAACAGTCACCATATTGTCGAGACACGATCTCGACGAAGCATAGAAGCAGTGCGTTTCCCCCACCGCGAGGAGGGAAATGGGTGAGGGGACAAAAATATACCTCTGCCATATCATTGTTGCAATAGTGAAGCACGCTGAACGTTACGGCAGTTTTTGTTCCATTTCGTAAGTGTACCACTTGAGCGTCATCTGTGTATGCGTCTATCTTTCTATGAATGAGGCAAACCGGCTTGGTTATACCTCTTAGATAGGCACCAAGGCCTAACGCTGTCATTACCAAGACTGTACGTGGCTGATAGGTGGTGACGTAGTTCTTATAGAAATTTGCAAAGCTACGGAAAGAAAAAGGAAAGTTGGAAGTTGAATTGCATCGAGTTCAGTCGGAACAGTTTCCCCTACTGGTATAAAACTCTAAATTTGAACGCAGGGGAATATAAACGCGACTGGCAGCAGCTACGGTAAATGGCTGGATAGGTTTATTTAAACGTGTACAAGCCAAAGCACACAGAAGCCTGCACCCTTGGAAGCTACCGGAAATAGGCTGCTTTAGATGGATTTCCGTTACTTCGGTCACTTGCCTATATACCAATTTACCTATGCTGCTATGTATCTCGTCGGTCCAGATCCCTGTTTTTTGCGTTGTATGTACGCAATCTATAAAACAAATTCATATATTTAACAGTAGGCCTCTTCAAAAAATCCTAAAATAAGTTAAAAGTAAGTTCTGTATATATGTTTGTATGCGTATGAAATCTTCCAAGGATAGGATTGCGAGACAGGTTTCAAACAAAGATGCAAAATAGAAGTGCCTTGTTTTGTGGTTGAAACTAGGAAAAACTAAGCGACGGTCGTGTGACGCCATCGGAAGCCGCAATGATAGTGTCGAAGAGGAAAGTAGGCTTTCTAAGCGCTGCAGCAAGGTTAGTTAACTATAAAATGCATCTTTTACGTCGGTTTATTTTGAGGAAAATGATATGATAAGTGGGTCGGAATTTCTTATATCTACGATGGTACAGGACATCGTCTACCGCGATGATAAATCACCTGAGAAATAGTTTTTCTCTTTGGACTTGCCAATGTTTTAATACAGCGCTTACTATATATGTGACACCACTAGCAGCTAGACGGTCTAATAGGACCTCTCGTTGTGAAGAACAACTGGAATAGCAGGATTGACAGGCTCAGTGCTCACGCGAGAGTAGTCGCTAATCAATACGCTGGCGGCTTCACTTGGCGATCGCGAGAAAATGCACAGAAGGTTAGCGGAAGAACAAAACCCGAATGGTGAGGTTAATCTATCATCGATGTGTCAGCACCTATAACTAGTTAAAGGGCGTATGAAATAGATGTGAAAGTTCGTTTCGACGGTCAACAAAGCTGCTATATTTTTCGAATAGGTAATTAACTGTGAATGGACCCCCTCTCGTTCAGCTGGCGTTTCCACGGGATATTAGCTTGCCTTGTTTAGCAGCATGGACAGCGGCTGCGTTTGATTCGCGGAGAGAGCAGAAATAAAGGTCGACGAAGCACTGGGAACCCCGTTCGATATAAACGCGGTTCTGTGCAGATTTCTCTTCAGTTATGACCTGCCATGTACATTCAAATTCAAAATTTGAGCGAAATAACTGTAGATACCTCAGGCTTAGCTATAGACAAGATTTGTAGTGATAAACAGTGGTTGCGTCAACGCTATCTTGTACATGCGGTAACACCTTCGGCTGTTATTACACGCGCCGAGCGAAGTGATTCCAGTTCGCAATAGCGCGCAAAGATCTTGTTGAAGACTGAGTTCTACCCGAACTTGTGCAAACCATATACGCTGAAAGTGAGTAAGGAAGTTTAATTTTATCCTCTCAAGAAGGCTACATGTTTAGAAGAAGCGGCGTAGAAGACGAGAACACGAATAAACATTGCACCTTACAATTCGAAAGGATTAGCATAAGAATCAAATTCGAATAGGAAAGATAGCAGGCATCGGCAGGAGCATAACAATCTTCGAGTTACTGGGCTTTGTCCAGAAAATAAGGGGAAAGGAGCACATAGAAAAGCAGCCAGTAGACCCAAACAGACACATCGACTCACTGATTTGCACTTCCGTCAAATTAAAGGCTTCCGCAACAAAGCAATTGTGACCCGTCACATCATGTAGTTGTCACTTACACTCTGATAGGAAGCAGTTTCAAAAATGAATGATGACAAAAAATTAACGTTTAGGCATGGCTCTTAATAATGCCACTGAACTTGAATGGAAATTGTTACGACGTAATTTTTTGGTTTTGTTTAGTAAATACGCTGCAAGAATTTATATCCGTATAGGAGTAGGGGAACATAAGATTAGCGGTTGAAGTCAGTAGCTGTTGATGTTTCCGCAGAGGTTACTTTGCCTCGGCTGTTTTCCGCTCGCGCTGTGGGCGTTTGTTGCCGATGACGTGGTAACGAGAGGTTCAATCTTGATCGCTCCGGAGCCAAAAAAGCGCTAGCGCTGAGGACGTCCACGCACGTATCAACGAGACCAGCGAAATGAACTGCATAGGCTTGATCCGCGCCCATCAGCCTCAGCTACACTGGCCGGGTTCAGACAGGCCAGTGATGATGCTGGTGAAGGTAGTTGCGGAGGTAATAGCTACTGTGACAGGCGGGCAGTAGCCAAGAGCGCTGAGTCAAGGATGAGAGAAGAACGTGGAATGACAAACCCAACTTTTTTTGTGTCGTGCTAGGGAGAACTCGTATAAGTGAGCGATACGTTGGGGCTCTCAAACTAAGAATTTAGAACGGATACGATGCCAAGTGATGCGCGAAGGAGATCAGGTAGAAAAACGGGGACACCAAGCCAAGGAAGAAGAGGGATGAATTCGGCGGGAGCGATACAGAACAACAGGACAGGAAGGCCTGACAGTGAGAAGCACAAGGAGCAAGTGGGCCATCGACTACAGCGAGAGCAGGATGCGATCGAGACACCCCCGCCGGCAGCAAACGTAGCAGAAACAATAAAATGAACTTACGCTAAGAATGGCAAGGACACAGCGGCGTGGTCTGAACGCGGAGAGGATACTCGCAGCGAGAAAAAGGGAGGCCGAGGGAGAGAGGTGGCAGGCCGCATATGAGGTAAGTTCGGTTTCAAGGGGAAGCGAGCGAGCGCAGAAAACGCTTCGATAACAGCAAGTGACGGCCAGCACAGCGCTCAGAACGCTGCTGAGCACGGCACGTTAAGCAACAGAGCGACCGGTTTGGGCGGAAACAAAGGGCCAGCGAATTTCAGGCTTCACAAAATAAACACAGGCGCCACTCGCATTGGGGGCAACGTGTCGATTTAACGCGGACGTAACCACATGTAAGCAATTAAATCTTTGTACCACTTAAAGAAGGAAAGGTGTAAGTGCGAACTAGAAAAGGTTCTGGAAGGGCAAGTAGGAAGATTAAATGGAAGTAACCTTAACCGACACAAAGAACAAGATAAAGCCTAAAGATAACGTAACATCAATAAAGGAGAGTGCGAATCTAGGAAGATATTGCCGAAACGGCTCGTTCGAAGCGATCTTATATACCGAAATATAACGCTCTACTTTTACGAGCAGACACGATTATGATTAAGAGAGTGCTACATATATATATATATATATCGCATAAACTGTGTCACATATATTTCAGAACACGTTCGCTTCAGGTTTTAGGTATTATCCTTGCTAATATGTATAGCTATTTCTAGACATAATCGTAGGTATTGAATGCGCAAAGTGTTGGTATCACAAAGGTATAAGTGTTGGTATATAAAGGTAAAAAACGTAGTAGTAGTCAATAGCCAGTGAAGTTAGAGGCAATTATTCTGCGAAATATAATAATGAATGGGCTTAGCAAGCTTCACAGTAAACATAACCAAGTTTAGCTAGTCTTATCCAGTGACACATAAGAAACTGACACATATATGGAGCAAAGTGGTGGCTTAGCCGCTGGAGCTCAAACTCTTACAGCAACTGGATGGTAAAAGCGAGACGGTGACGCAGCTGGCGCCCACTCGACTTCCGTGCCGACACGCTACACTAGGGTGATTGGCCGGCGGCCCTCGAAGCGTGATATGCCACAGATAGATGATCCGTGCAAAGTGCGAAGCAAGGAACAGCAGGCTTAATGATGCGGTGAACTCTGCTCCGCTGGGAGGTAAACAGCCCCGGCCGCAGAGTTGATGGATCATCAGGTGATCACCAGGTGTCGTCAATCTACAGGCAGTAACGGGCGGACGTTGGGTGAAATGTTCCGCGTCCCAGCTTGTGCTGCTATTGCTACTTAGAATTTAACTAGCTTAAACCCCTCTAGACTACGGCAGCACCGAAAGTGACAACACCGTTGACAATAATGCTTAGCCTTTGCCATCAGCCGAGTAAATCTTTGTATATGGAGGTAGGTACATTCATTAGCGGATCCCTAGGGGGTCTGAAACCGATAGAATCGCTGTCAAACGTGACGACAGTACATCATTTGAACAAAGGAAGAGACACTGGACTGCAGTTAGC
This sequence comes from Varroa destructor, assembly GCF_002443255.2. Classification (NCBI taxonomy): domain Eukaryota; kingdom Metazoa; phylum Arthropoda; class Arachnida; order Mesostigmata; family Varroidae; genus Varroa; species Varroa destructor. Next base: position 28,651,488 of record NW_019211454.1, read on the forward strand.
AGCATCAGATTCGTAAACAGTAGTGAAAATGCTTTGGTGAAAAAGATCAGTGGCTAATTTATCGGGGTAAAATCTGGCAGAGATTGACCAAAAAATAGTAAACGCGAACAAAATTGCGTTTTACTCCAGTGAATTGAACATTGTTAATTCGGTCAAGTCTGTAGACACATCGGAAACAGCAAGTAGTACTAACTCTGCCCTTAAGGTAGAGGCCATGAGACTGTCAAGGCAAAATACTAATCAGCAAATGTGTTAACCTGCTCCAAGTCGGAGGGAAGAGCAAGCGTAGGGAACACGAAATTGTTGAAAAGACTAGTGATCTTCTAACTGAATATTCATCTAACAAAAAAAGTAAATGCGAACCTTTGAAGTTAAAATTAAATAGTTATTCTCAGACGCTTGCCGGCCTTATTAATTCAACGAGCTAATGCGAGACAACTAGAGGGAAACGAAGCAATAAATGGTATGACCATCAATTTTGCCATCCAACGTAATGATGAGAGTGAACTAATTAACTTAAGCTAAGGAGGGTTATATGTATCGCACACACGTATCGTTTAAAAGTGTTCAGTTATCAAAAAAAAAAAACGTCGGCCTCTTGCGTTGAAGGTTGTGGCCCGGTTGGTCGAATCGAATAGAAGATCAAGTATATCGGCATCATGATCTAACATGGTAAACGCAAGACCTTTCAATCAATAGCATGATAGGAGAAATGTTATGAATTGGAAATAAACTGTTTTGGAAATAGCCACTCGCAGATATGCTGTAAGCACACTTGATCTACATGCTTTGAGTCTCACATCTGGTACTGCCGTTAAGTAGGCGGGCTTCAAACGGACCAATTAATTTGAAGAGTATTAAAATTATCGACTGATATAGTTGTGAGTCAGCGTTGAAATAGACACTACTGGAATAGATACCACGCGCGAAAAACACTGATATATTTAAGAAATTTTCAGCCGGCCGGCGTATTGGTTTGCTCGAGAGAAAATACGAACCATGAATTCTATTTGAGAAATCTAATTCTTGCCCAATAGAGTGTAGAATCGGAAAGGTCTAACAACTTTTACATACCTATGCTTCACAGATACTTCATCGTTATTGAAACAATTGCCCAAATAAGTTTCTTTTCTATTTACATTAGAGTTATTATGAAAAAAACCTCCTTTTACTCAGCAGAGCAAAATACGTTTATCGAGCATGGTGTTTTCATATCAATTGCTCGAAGAGAACAATTGGATAACTCCGTAAAGTAACAGAATAACTCGAATAACGCACTGGAATTATTAAAACAAGATAATGGAAGAACTGCAGCCAGAAAATTACTAATAATAATAGTTATGGCCAGCTACGCTCGTGTCAAACGCACTTAAACCAGTCTAGGGTTAATTTAAAGGGCGACGGACTCGGAGCAGGTATGAGGCGTCATTGCTGGACTGGCAACGGAACGTGGCCCATCAACACAGGCGCGCCCGTAATACGGTGTGGTCATCGGCTTTGATAGAACCGGCGTTGTATACTTTCAATGGCAAAGCTTACTAATTTTCGTTCAAGCCTGCCTCTGTTTCCCATGAGAGGGTGATGGCTGTGCACATCCTATTTTAACTAAGCAACTTTCCGTAAGTGTGCATCTTGCATCGATACCCCTATCTAGGTAATGTTATATATATGCGACTATCTGAGCTAGAGATTCTAGCTCTGGAGAGACTAGAGTTCCGGACAAGTTACATATCGTATTTACCCTTCGAGTAAGAAGGCGCCTCACTAGATTAGAGCTAACGTTAGTTATATACGCGGCGCTTGAATAGTCTTTCGTTGACGGCTATGTCTATATTCTTGTTTAGGAACAGTACATTGCTGAGAGGTACGTAATCATTATTTAATCCGTATATCTAAAAAAAAATTGGTTCTAGAGGACGTTTTTGACAAGAATTTAACTATAGCCCTACATGATTTCACATCGTGATCCCGGTAAAAAGTATACTGTGCTCTATTTATCATTGGTTATTGGGACATTTGATTACGATGCTTCCAATGCAAAATCTTTGTTCAGCTGACTGATATTATATGTTGATGATCCGACCATTTGTGCGTTTTATCGTTTCTCAAATCCTAGTTCATATAGGCTGATTCTATAGCCACATATAATGTAACGCAGGATTACTACGTACGCTGCATAATAGGCAGAACTTTTTTCTCATTTGATTGTCTAATAAATGGCTCTTGCAGATAGAGCCTGCCACTAAAAGTCAGGAAACAAGTTCCTGAGCCAAGAGGACGAAAGAAAATCAACAACGAAGACGATGACAGTAACAACGGGCTGGTGCAATCTTTCATTATAATTACGGATAGTATAGCCTTGAAACAACCCGCTCCTGATGCGACCGCCTTTGTCTTAGCTAATATTCAGTTACAAACCTACACAACACAGAGACGGGCAACGGGGGCTCCCGTATACATTCACTGTACTCGCCGGGGCTAAAGAGTTTGCCCTAGTTTGTTGAAAGACGAAATAGCGGGTCTTAAGGGAACACCGACACTTGAAGAGGAGGTGGCAACAACTTCGCTGGCTCTGGCGACCATAGCAGTAAAGAAAGGAACGGATACCGCCAAGATGATAGCCGTCTCGTCGTCATCGCTTTCGTAGACGTTCCTGCTGTCAAAGTTGTTGCTGTTGGTATTGTTGTTGTTGTTGCTGTTCGTATTGTTGTTGCTGCTAGTGCTGTTCTCGCCTAGAAGTAGCATCGACATCAGTAGTGTCATGGACTGACTAGGACGGCGGTCATGGACTGTCTCATCCTCCCACCGCAACGACCCCACGAGAGCGAGTAGTTTGTTTCCGAGCAATAGCGGAAGAAACAAGAGTCAAGCGCAAACTTTTGTTTGCACCCCCTGACGGAAAAGACACCCTGAGGGCTTTAAGTAGGCGGGGCCGAATCGGCTACACTTGCGGTGACGCCCGCAGCAGCGGCTACCCCAAGACGGTCTGACCGTCTTGGCCTAGTCGTATTACATCTGTCTAGTTCACTTTCGTTTCCTTTTTCTTGCTTAAGACGCTTCCTCTCACGCACAGACAACCCTTACACCACTTAGGAGAGGGTCTCTCGACCGCTATAGTGTACGGCACACATAGCGGCGGTGATGCTCATTCTTTACAAGAATCTGTTGCCTCAATTCCACGGCATCTCTATATCTCATCCTACCATCTACTCGCTCTCTCTCGATGTTTCACTTTACTTCTTTTTCTTCCCCGCCAGAGCCTTTTGTTGCGTCTAGCGCTGTTACAAAGCGAACTTAGCGAAAAAGAAGTTCGACAGTGCAGGTGTCCGATGCTTTTTTTCCTTCTACGACTACCATGAAGGCGACTACAGTCGCTACTACAACTGACTACCGCTATCGCGATATTTATGAAGTTTAGCTGGCTGGCTGGCTAGCTGCACGGGCTAGAAACACGGCCGAACGCGTTGGCTTCATCCGTTGTAATATTGTAACTATATCAGCTGGTAGCGACGGAAACAAAGCGACAGAGTGAGACTTATTTAGAAAAGGCAAAAAGCGAATAGGTGTTGAAGGAAGGCGGACTCATCAGCAACTTGGGTGGATAGGCGCAGACGATCCAGGTCACTACCAGGCCCGGACTCGTGGCGTCTGCTTTTCATACATTCGGACGCTCAAATACATACTAGGCTTTGATACCAAAGTCTTGTCTGTGCTAGACAATGAGTAAGAACCAACAAAGGAAAAACAAATGTTGGAATTAGTTGAATCGAAATAAAAGGATAAATAAAGATCCGTAATGAATTCCTTTGCGTTTCTGCCGTTCAAGCTTCTCACCTCGTTTACAATTTGTCTGCCTACTATAGAATTTTTTACCGTCTTGTGTCATAAAACTAGTTATCCTCTCTGTGCAGTGGACACAAAATAAAGGCTCCATTATCTACAGATATAGCATTACCTACGTTAACAATCTGCTGCTCGGCGACAAGCCAATTAAAACGACCGATTCTCAAAACAACTGTTAATTTTATAATTAAACGTAGATTTTCGATGGTGTTTCGATAGCGTTATACCACTTACAAATGTGAGCTTCTAAAAGAAAAAGTTACGAACGGTTAAATTGGCCAGCGATAATAAGTTTAGTATTAAAAACGAATGAACGGTGGAACAGGCCTCCTCTTTTACAACAAAAGGCTAATCCTAATTAAAAAAAAAAACTTTAAAATTTTGAATCAAGTTCCATTGCAATTAAGTGCGATGATGTTAGATAAAACAAAACCTATGCGATACCATCTGGTGCTTGTTTGGAAATGCTTACGACAGACCGTATTGTTTATTAAGGATCAGTACAATTGTAACACAGGTTGCGTTTACTGGTCTTGAAACTCGTCTGAAGGGATGAGGTCGTAAGTAAGTGGTATGTCGCTAATTATAAAGCAACCCTTCGTCCACTATGTAAAGAAGGTTGGGAAATTCTCTTTTCCTTATCGACTCTGTAGGCGTCAGATCCTGACCTCTACCATGGCTAATCTAGACCTTTTAGTAAACATTTCCAGTAGCAAGTCAGAAAGGTGAATGTTTAGGCGAAACAAGCCGCGACTCCCAAGCGGCTGCAAATGATGGTATATGCAAGCCACATTAGAACAACGAAGTTTTATCTATTTAATAGTAGGGACCTTGCAATGTCCTATTTTTTGATTACTTACTCACCGAGAGGTTGTTCGCATAACTATCTTTGTGCTTATTAACTTTAACAACAATTTTTTTAATGCATAACTTCTAAACAAATATTTTAGTGAAATTGACCACTGCTAGGATGGTTTACATATGTGCATAAGCTTCACTTGTTTTCAAATATGGGATATTATATTTGTACTTAGTTCACATTATGCGTATGGAAAACTGTATAATACATGTTTATACAGAACTGGTTGAAAAGTTTCTGCTTACAAGTTGAGACACATGTTTGTCTGTGTATGTGCAGGTGTTTGAGTCATCAGACAACGAATCTCGGCGACTCGTGCTGCCTGCCAACAGATGAAAGCACTTGATCATGCTTGACCCCACATGTCCGGGCTGCGCTTGATTATGTCGGCTGGTCGTAACAGTGTGCCATGGTGGCAACAATGAATTATCGTGAACTCTCCCCCAGTAGCGGCATTTTCTTCTAATCCATTTTAGGAAGAATCTGAACGTGTCTCTGACGTCGCCGGACGACATTCTGGGCGGCAGCAGCCCGCCCGAGCCACACGTCGATTCACTACCACACATTCAGTAAATAGCACTGCCAGTAAAGGTCGCCAGGCGTGAAATTGGCCTTTGTTTTGCTTCTCTTTTCCGTCAAAGTCCGTTTAAGTCCCATCAGATCTTACCGCAGAGCTTGCGCACGGGCTCCGCAGACTGGTCACTTGCGTTTACTTGTAGTGATGAACTTTCTAAGCTGCTAATGCTAATATAACAGCTAGTAACACGAAACGAGTGTTAGTAAAGTACACACAAAGACAGGCTCACTTACCTATATAGATCTAAGGATAAACAGCGACGCCTGGAGGCCTAACTGTTTCTCTAGGCCGTTCAACGTACGCCGCCGGCCTACCGTAGCGAGTAGCGGAGCACAGAGTTGTTACTCATTTGGCACTCGCAGGAATGAGGTACAAAGAGCCTGTAACTTACGGAGGTTGGCTGGCGAAAACGGATTAAGTGGTTGTACAGAAGGAACACGGCGAAGGTTGCGTAGCTGAACGAAGGCCCAGAAAAAGGGGTTGGAGGGTGAGTGAAAGAAAGTAAATGGGAAAATCTGTGTCGAGGTGACGGAATACGGCGGCCGAGCTAAAACAGCGGAAACAAAGAGAACGAGATGATAGCCATCGCAATGATGTGGTAAAGGGCGAAAAGAGTGAAGAGAACGGGGAAAAAAATATGAGCATGAATAAAGAAGGAAACTTTTTTAAGAAAAAAAGAGACGGGAAACAACACAAAAGAAGTCAATGAAAGGAACATAAGACAAGGGGAGATATAACAAACGGCTATAGCATTAAGGGAGTAGAGAAGTGTTTGAGGAGAAAGGTAGGCAATTCTAAAAAGAACGCGTGTTTTCATACATTCCCTGAAGAAGAAGACTAGGAAAACAAAGGAAAAAGTCGTATATAAAGAAATATATACGGAAAGGCATGAGAGCACGACGTAATGGGAGGTAGAGAACTAAACCCTAGCGCCAGGATGGAGTAGTAATAGTTCGGCGTACTTCAGTAGAGCAAAGACAAAAAGGCTGACAGCTGGTGACAAAACAAAGAAAAGGAGGAGCGGTAAACGTCACGGAACCTTACAGAACAGAAAAAAATGACGTTGTAGAAATGCAGCGGAGAAGCGATAAATTTCAAGACAAGGCTTTGGAAGGGAAGAGCGCTATAGCAAGCACAAAAAAAAATTGTAGCGACAATAAAAGATCAAACGAAGCGGTCGGATAATGATTTTTGGTGTGTAATGCCAGAAAACCTGAAAATAAACGTGGTAAACAAATAGCCCCTAATTTTATGTATCCCAACCTATGTATCTCTTCAATTTGACTGAAAAGGCCGATTACCTATTTAAGAATTTACAGAACCCTAACAAATTCAACCAGATTCACATGCATTTTGATCATCATAGTTAATTAATAATAAAAAGTGTTGTAAACGTGCAATATTGTGCAAATGGAAATCGAAATCCTCCATAGACCGAGACATATTTTACGTATTTACGTATATACGGTAATTTCCAAGGAGCGATTATGCTCGTTCTTAGTGGGTAGGTCCAGGTGAACAAAAGAAAATTTCATGAAGAGAAACTTCGAGCTTGGAAAACTTATTTCCATGCTTAAAAATCTGTGTTGATTTGCTCCAAGTCGGCTATAATCTCAGACATCTCCGTCTTCGACATATCAACGAATCATGACTATTTCGAGGATAAATATAAAACAAAGTACAGTTTCGAAAAAAGAAACGGAAAGCAAATCTGGTTAATCACTAATTAAAGAATACTCGTGGTGATGAACAAGCAGACGATACCGATGCACAGATGAGTCTCACTTATGTGTGCTGTAGGGGACACAGAACAAGCTTCTATTTGGCCAGCTAACATGCGCTTTAAATGGTAACTTCCTTTAGATTTGGACTACTGCTACCGCGGGTCATGACACACGCTCATATGCGTTAGACAACCTGCGCTATATCAAAGTGAAATATGCTCTATTTAAGGAAATGCTTAATAGGGGATAGATAGCACAAAACCGGACTGCTGCAAGGAAATGGTAAGCTCAAGAATGCTTAGCCAAAGGCCAGTTGATGGTAAAAATGCTTGAAATGTCAGATGCTTTGCTAAGCTTTCAGAAAAAAGGGCCGCTGCGTCAGTAAAACTAAACCTCTACAATCACTACGCAAATTGAAATAGCGTCCTACATAAAAGCTACTTTGTAACGGAACAAATTTGCTTAACTAAGGCTAAAGGCTAAAGGTTGACACTGTTATTAACCAATGGTAGCGCAAACAAACTATCATACTTCGAGGTAACATTAGCTCGTCTCGACTCTGGCGAAGTTTTTTCGGCGAAGTTTTTAATGCCTACCCGACCGGATGTCAACTCTGTATCAAGAGATACTGTCTATTAAGAGCAAATTTAATTTCAAAATGTGTTGTTCGGAACTGAGCATTTTCTATATGGATCTCGTTCTCTTAGAAGAGCCATTTCGATCACTCGACATTTTATCGTATGATCAATATCTAGGGTTTATAAAGTAAGCGAACTTTTAAATAGTTCTCTGTCCAGAATCCAAACTAAATCGAGGATTAAATAGTTAACGGTGACTATGCCACCTGTAACAGCTTGTTTATCTGTAAGTAAATAATTTTCCTATTCGTTATGAATCTGTATGCCTTTGACGTTTACAGGTGCAATCTGTTTTTTGCAAAACCTCGTAGCCCCGATCGTGAACAGCCATTCTGCTCCTTTTTATATGACTCCTGCTGAACGAAATAAGTTCATGTTACGCCACGGTCGTCTGACTCGCGTTTACCGTATGTTAATTTTTCATATTGAAATTGCTGCTACTTACGTCATTAGTATGCATCATAAATTAGAGCAATTTATGGTGGGGAGATTGTTGATCCATAAATGTATTTCTTTGTGTTATGATACTAATATCTTGTTACTTTGCACGCCCTTAAATGTTATTACCTAACCACCATTGCAGCACGCTGCGTAGCACCAGCATATATATATATATATATATATATATATATATATACAGATATATAAAGTAAAAAGAGAACGCCAGCGGCAGGGGGATGAAAGTGCGAGCTTAAGAGCAAGCCAGTACGTGTATTTAGGGAAATAATTGCCCCGACATCTACAAGCCACCACTCTATATCGCTTTATTTCTTCTGATTCTGCTACTTGTCGTTAGTGCCCTAACAATTTACTTGCCATGGATATATATATATATTTATCGAGTTTCTTTCACGCTATGCTAAGTGTCACTCTGGCGTCATCGCTAGCCCCGCTCGCCACGCGGAGTCGCCAACATACTTTGCCACTCAGTTACGACTTTTCCATATCCATCCCCTTTACGAATTTGCGTGATTGAACGAGTGATTAAGAAACGACTATAAAAACTTGTCCATTCTGTCACTGTGGCGTAATCGAACAAGCCGAAAGTGGATATATGCTGATGTAACGTTAGCGTTCGCCAACGTCCGCTATGGTTAATGAAATACAACTGCTTGTGACCCCCGCATTTCTACACCATCCTGTCACACCGCCTCCGCCAACCGCCCGTTGTTGGTGTATCCACGGGCTTTGCATCTGATTTGGCATTAAGTTAACAGAGCCAGGGCAAATAGAGGATGTGAAGAAATAGAAGTATAAACATGGTGAAGAAATTTTCGTTGACAGTGTACAACGAAGAGAGAGAAAGGGAGAGAGGGGGCTAGGAGGAGGAGAACGAGAAGGAAACCTGTCGAACCTGCCATAGAGGCGAGTCAGGCACGTAACAAGGAAGACAGACCCGACTGGAACTGGAAGGCGGTCTCTTCAGGACAATGCCGCTCACGTCGGCCTACCAATTACAGCCGCCATCCGTCACAGTAGCAGCATCCTGCAACGGAACAATAGCCACCGCGCAAGTGGCTCAAGCAGCAATAGAAGAGTATTGCGAAGACAACAACCGCAGCTTCACTGACAGCAGCAAAAGCAGTAAGCCAAACGAAGCTTGTGGACACCCAATGCCGCCAGTATGGACTGCCTACAACATGCAGCTACGTTATATCCTATTACTACGTTACTAATTCTCTGCCAGGTGCTCTGAAGGAACAATTCGTAGCGAACACAAACTCATAGAAAGGGAATACAGGGCTAATAATACCACTGTCTCCCAGTCTTCCCTCACGGGGACGATGCTACAAGAGGGAAAGCGGTAGTCGCGAAAAGAAGGAAACAAGTAAAAACGGTTGTGGCCTGAAATATTTCAAAGAAACGTAGGAAAAATGATAACATTAGTACTCATAATTAAGCAGCGCCTAGGCACGTTGTGCCTCGTCAGAGGCCACATAAGGTCAGAAATCTGCTACCACTATCATCTTATCCATACTCTTGCCTGCATCTATGGAAGTTCATAGTTGAATGAGCGAAATATACTCACTAAGCTCGGGTTCAGCTTGAGTATTGGCGTAGTCGTCAATAAACAATAGATCAACCGTACAACTTATCGTGCCAAATTCGCAGCTAGTGTGCTTTGAGCGCACCTATTGGCAGCAGAGTGAAAATACGAAAATATAGTTGTTCTGGAAGACGTTGTGCTTGGATTCAGTGTCCTGCAGGTACACCCAACAGGTTACAAAAGAGTCTCCCATAAAAAAAACTTGCGATAAAGACGCCCCAGTTTAAATGGCCCTCTTCGCCGTTGGATATTATTAATAAAATAATTGAAGTAAAGCTCATCTGCGGTCCTGTTAAGATGTAATGCACCGGTTGTAGTGGTAGTACTGCAAGAACCAGTACGTCCTATTATAAGGTGCTTAAATTGTAGTGTGCGCAGTATCATGGATCAGCGTATACTTGAATGATGGCGGTTTCAGCGTATTCAAGCATTTTTTGTTGTCTTATTATAGCTAAGTGTGTATGCAGTAGATGGCTGGCTGGCTGACGCAGTAACTGCTGGCCTGCTGAGGCCACGTCTGGTCAGTAGCCATATCCGTAGGTAACTGCACAATGAGAACCACCCTAACGTGGCTTGTATGTCCATTAATTGATGACCAGCGTCACCTGAGCGAAATGAAAGGCTCCTGAACGAGATTAGTTGCTACGAATCTGCTTGTTATCGAAGGCTTACCACATAGACCAAACGGGATCATACGATGATAATTTTCTCTGTCAGTGACGATCGAAGAGTGTACCTTCCATATTTTTATCTCTTCAGCTAGTCCACAGCCAGCTTTAGCCTGACCTAGCTGTATTGAAACATTAAATCAATTTTAGGTTGTCGAAACATTTAGTTGCGAATATATAATTTCAGTCTCTATGGTTCACATTGCCGCGAACATATTTCAACGAGAACCGAAATACTGCATAAGTCTTCTTCTTGACCTTTTCACGCGGTAGTGTTGTATTCGAAGGTCATAAAGAAGTATCGTAGTTTACCCACACTATAATTTTTTGATGGTCAAAAGGAATTACTAACATCACAAAGCTTGTATTTGCCGAACAAAACAAAGTTGCTAATCGAGTCTACATAATTAGAGGCCGAGCTATAAAGTAACCAGAGTTGAAATAGTTTGTGTTTAAAATAGGTTGCCATATGAGGTTATTTTTGGAACAGGTGAACGATCCACAATGCAAGAAAACAACTCTTATCCCTTTTGTGTGGTGTTAAACTAATATATAACAAATCTCAAGATCTACTGTTTCTTTTGATGACGCACCAGTCGGCAAGCTAGGATACGCTGGTACAGACGAGTCCGCATAAGTGTTTCTGCTTGTGACAGTCACTTTACGGCATCGTGTGCTAGTTTCGGTTCCAAAAACCGTGTCTAAAGCGCGGGATTTTTGTGGCTGGCGCTCTAAACTAGAAATCATATTCCGACGCGATATATGCCTCTTCTGCAACGCCCATCATTTGAGACAACTTATAAATGTGTACGGTGCGTAAGGGCTTTTGGGGACTGGGGTAGCTGCGGAGCAGGTAGGGTATTGATTATCGGGATTCTCTCCTCTGCGACGAGTTCCAGTCGGTTGATCGACGAGCCTCGGAGTATATAACTGAGCATGGGTCATGGGCGAACTGTAGACTGCTTATAGTGAGACTGAGGGGCCTTAACGCTCTATTTGTGGATTCGCATTGATAGAGCCTTGCCAGATTACGGCGCCAGAGGATAGGAAGAAGACTACATGAGTAACGTTCACATAAACAGTATGGCCCGAAGCTTTCCGCATGCGGCCACCGGTGCAATTGCGCCGAACAGAGTAGCCCATGTAGCGATCTTGTGTTCGGCAGTATGTTTACGAGGTTAGAAAAAAAAGAAAGAGAGTCGAGTGACCATTTTTTTAAAAAGGACAACAAATGATCTTAATAGCTTTAACAGCCTCAATAGTTCGTCTTCCTTTTACTTTACGAAATGTTTAGGTCCCATAGCTCATAGATTAGTCCTGTGAATGTACCTAAAAATAACTATAAAGGTCCTTGCCTTAGTGTGGGTGCATTAGTGTTACAAGATTGGCTCTCGCAAAAGAAGGGAGGATACAACTAAAGTAATGTTTGTTTTTGGTTCGAGAACGTACCGTAATAGATTTGCTCTGCGCCATTGTATACATCTTAAGGATGTTTCCTTTGATGCATAAGCGTACTGATATATAGGTTCAAGCCTAACATCATCGACCATACTTAGAAATGCAATAGAAATGAAGCTAGAATCAACCAACAGTAGATCATCGCCCAGAACCCGCAAATAATCAGGAGCTAAGATTGTGTTGTAGCTTCGAATAGATCTTTACAAACAAACAAGTCATTTCGTTACCTCTTTTACCGTATATGTACGATATCCCTTTTCCTAAAGCCAACCCAATCTATGCCACCTGCCTGCAACTCTGGCTTGCAGCACTTGGTTAGCTAGACCGTCTAGGGAATCGTATGTTCGTGTCGTGTTAGGCTTTCTTCCATCACCTTTCTTTGGAAATCTATCTCATAACATCACAAGCAGCTAAAGCTGCCCCAGTAGAGCGAGCAGCGACAACAACAACAACAACGCTACAGGTGGGCGCCGCACCGCCCTCTTTTTGGCTTTTCCGAACCGACCAGCGGGAACAGCGTCTTAATGATAGGCACATAGAATACTCACAGCTATTCATAGCTAGTCCCGATGGTGTGTTTATTATTGTGCATACCCCCGCTCGACATTCGCTGTCCCCATTATGTCCTATCTATACTCCTTCCTTACAGTCGCTGTCGCACCAAGCCTAAGCTCCAAACGTTTTCTGCCCTATGGATTTACATAGCCTACTAGAAGGATTCGTTGATGTGTATACTACGACACGACTTTTACTTCGATGTGCATGGTGGATAAAGTAAGTGGTGAGAAAGGACAAAACGAAGTACCCCCTTGCGATTGGAAGCGAGCGGTAAGTAAGTAGGAGCCTCAGTAGAAGAGTAGTAAGATGCGCAGTAACACTGCCAATTTTGCGAAGTATGGTCCTGCCTTTCCTTTACCTGCGGCTACAGTAGTGGTAGTCAGTTGTCCTACCCCCTTCAACCCGCTCCTGCTATGCAAGGGTTCTCGGCCATGGGAACCCCCTCTTGCATGCGTAGTCTATATGTGTCTATAGAACGGTGCAAGATAACAGCTGTCCCGTTAGATGGTGCATGTAAATTAGCCTCGGAAGCATTAGCTACTGAAGTGTCACCCCTTTATACACACACCGAGAAAAAAAAAAAGGCACAAACTCTAAAATGCAACTAGAATCATTTTAAGTGACAAAATTAGATAAGAAGTAACTCGAAGTATGAGTATCGCATCGTAGAAAGTTGGTGATAACCAAGATATGAAAGCATTTATTTGGAAAGTTAGCGGTCGTTTTCTTTGCATGACGGTACGTATCATATCGTAAGCAAAAGATCTATAAAATGAAATTGAAGGATAGTATCGGTAAGTTGTTTTGTTACCTTTAAGATCATATCCTAACCGTCTACGTCTGGCTAGGGGACCTCTTTTCTCATTGGTTTATCTAAGCCAACTTGATAGAAGTTGGCTCGTTACAATGCATCGACAACAACGCTTACATGCCACACACGGCCTATCACAGGAACGCCTACAGTACATTAATCATGAGACATGGTAAAAATGGGAGCAAGGAAGAATACTAAGAGGTGTGCAAATAATTCAAATACATGAATTGCAGCTGATTCGTCAACGTCTGTCGTTGCCGTCGATAAATGCTACGACGATAGAAACATGGACAAAAAACTGAAAAGAAACCAGTTTTGCTACCGATCGCAATGAGTCACGTAAGTCTAAATAGTGTAGCAGTATGCATGCACCTGTATCTATATATGGGCTTTACCTCAATTTTTGCTTTCTCGATAGATGATTCGTGGCGGTTTTCAGTAGCCGGCCAGCAACACTGACGCATCAGCGACTACTGAACCTCCAAATCTCTGTACCCCCTCTTCCCGTTGCCCGACAGGTCGTGATGGCGCAGGCATGTGAATTATTGATACTGCTTATTTGACGTCTGCAGTTTTGCTACTCGAAGTTCGCCTAGTCCCTCTAAGCGTTATCCTGTCGCCATATAGTCGGTCTGTTACGTTGCTAGGACTGTCTTTCGCCTGCTTAGTACATGTGATATCATATAGACTGTACAGAGTAATATGCACGCGAGCGAGACGGCCGATGATGGGCGATGTGTAGCCGCTGGTAGCGGCGAGGATTCACCGGAACGCACTCGGGATTGAGTAGCCGGGCCGAGAGCGTATGAAACGACGAAGCTAATTCTGTCAGATCTTTCGGTTGGATCCAACCGAGGGGGCGTTTGACCCAGCGACCGCTACCCATCTGACTAGTGGCATTCGCAAGCTTACAGCGATAGCTAAAGACCTAATGAGCAAATTCGCGTACGCCTTCATACGAGAAATCTAAGAAGCGGTGGGAAGACAGGACTTTCAGTTTTTTTCGGTCGGTTAGCTACCCATATAGGGCTTAACCTCCTTTCATTTTACGCGATTTCGAATTTTACCGCGTTTAGTTTGAGTAGCGCGCATCAGCACTCACACCACGGCTACGGTCACCAGCAAGCGGTTCTGGCTTTTATTGTGCCGTTTTAACTATAACAGTGCCATTCCGTAATATTAACTACTTTGTTCAAGTCAGTATGGACCACTGCAGCGTCATAACAAAGAAAGAGGCGGCCAGAGCCGTGACAAGGACGACTGCAACTTTAACACCGCTATAACAAAATTAATCTGCCTATGATTTCTTTTTTCGTACTGATAAAGTCAGACGATATTCGATCCACTCGGTGCAAAAGGGGAGTCAAATACGTACGTTATTACGTCACACGTCAAACAACAGAGGTTCACAGATAAGGTACTGGATTTATTTCTGGTCGATAGGCGTGGAAAACGCGCTAAGTTGGCAATTCGAGAGTATCCACTCCAAGGCCGCTGGTAAAACTGGTTCACTATATTTTGATGATCAAAACATAATGCACTCTATTTGATCAGTCAAACAAAAATTTAATCCAAGTAGTTTTGACCATAATTAGCAATCTAATAAAAATTAATCGAGAGGATTTCAGCAGAAAGCAACAGTGTGTGGACATACGCGTCGCGGCGAAACGCGGGAGTTTGATTTTATAACGCAGTTTGTCATACGCTGCGTGTTCAAATCTGAACATCTGCGAAAATATTTTTTAGAGATTTCTCTCGCAAAAATCTATTTATCCACACAGCGAAAATGATGGTTATGACCTGAGATATCGTATTTCCAAAGGCTTGCTTGGAAATATCTCTTATGCGAGGAAAAATACTGTCCTAAGTCAACGATACCGGAGGGACGTAAAAGGGCTGCGTAGCTACCAGGCCAAACGCGTGTCTCATGGCTTCTGTATCAGTGTCCTAAAAATCCTATAGCTGAAACCTGTAGGATGTTCTGGACGAAAAGTACAAAACAAAAACTTACAGTCGCTCTGAAAAACAAAAGCGACTTAATGTCTTGTTTATGCATATTTTAGGATACTTTTTTTTAAATTTTTATTTCGATAGATTTTAATTCACATCCCACGCTACTAAACATCTAATCAACTAATGGCACCAATTGAGAATTGATCAGGGTTCTTGCGGCGTCCTTTCAAGCGAAGAAAATGATCAAGCAGAGTCAGGTATCGTGGAATGTCCTTACTCGATCCTATTTATCTTTCTTCTTGAAGGATACGTAGGATGCAGTACCTACCTACCTTCGGCTATTTTCGATCTACCCTCTTGCTTCACTTCTGCCTCCAAAAAGTATTCAATTAGAGTAGGTACAAAAAAAACTCAGGTATGGGGAAAACGGGATACTTTGTGGACGCTAGTTTCAGACCCGCCTATTCAAGCTTGGAATGCGTTCCGATCCTTGGAAATAGAGTGGAAGTCCGCATTCGGCAGGGTAAGACCATTGAAAGCCGAAGCGCAAAAGAGTGACACAATAAGAAAGAAAGACGGGAAGACGTAGAACACGAGAGAGAAAGTGTGACACCGAGAAAAAAGCAGAGTGAGCTCGTGTGAACGACCATGCCACGAGACGCTTTTGGGCGGGCCGGCTGAGTGGCGGACGGGATCTCAGCAACAAGAGCAGAGCAGGGACGTCAACCCAAAGGAAAGAGGAGATGACTTTCGAATGCAAACGTCGCATCTTCGAGTCGGTATTTCGGGCCGTCACAGCGGCGGCGCCAGCAGCAATGGCAGCATCGGCAACCGGTGGCCCAAGAGAGTATCGCGTAGCAAAAGTCAGCTAGGAGAGCACGTAGTAGAGTTAGTGAAGGGGCTCAAGCAGAAGAGGATGAGAGATGCTGTCGTAAAGAAACGTCTTCCTCTCAAACGGACTCAACGAGTGCTTTTTGTTGCAGTTATTGGTTATTACTTATAGAGGAGACCAGAGTTCACATCGTTTCTTGGGATATCCCGAGGGACTTCGACTCATGGACAGTAAAAAGCAACAAAGCGTAGCTACCGCCTTCGGGCGCAATCGCGTCCTTTTCACACTTCGGCTTCTTAACGACTCAACATTTTTCTTAGTACCTTTGCAGACTTTGCTTAAAGACCAAATTACGTCAAGAACCATATCATAAGAACGCGAGAACTAATCATATCTTGGCGTCCTTCATTCATTTCTTACTCCTTTTGTGTTTCCTTTTTATCTTGTTGACAAAGTTACAATACGCGTACCTATATGCATATCGAATAGCTCTAGCTATATTTATCGGGCGATATATCTGCAACGAAAATTGGCGGACGTCATCCACCATGACTGAGTTGCCTTTCTTTTCTACTATGACAGCCGACAAATACCATTTTACTGTTAAACGTATCGAAAATATATACTGTTCACCATTCAGTGACAGTAACTAATTTTTACTCACTTCAGATTCTGCTAATTACGTAAATGTATTAATGTTTAGCATGAATGCGTACGAATGCCAACGCGTGTCGTCTACTATCTGCCCTAACGGAGGTTGTCCACATCTAATTATATGCATCATTCCTTCGTTTTCGTCTCGACGCTATTTATTTATTGTTGTTCAAACACTTCTAGGGCTTACACATACGCATATTAGCGAGGTGGTGCGGATGCCATTGTGTGTGGTGATCATTTATTCACTATGATCCTTTCGTCATGGAGGAACTTTTTTCTACTTGCACTGCTATCAATTGCAAACATGTTTCCTTTACCCTAGAGTTCTGCTGCAGCTACTGGACTTAAGGCTATTTAGCAATAGAATAAAGCTCAATAGTAGCAAAAAAAAACGGGGGAAGACCGACCAAGTGTTAGGAAGAAGGAAAAGAGAAATGCGTCCCCCTGTCAGTTTATAGGGACAGACGGCGCCTAGCAACACAGTAAAGACGCACCGGCAGATCTGAGAGTTGCATTAGCTGTCGGCTCTAGATGCGCTAACGGTCCATCAGCCTTCCGGGAGAGGAATATGAAACTAAGACCAAACTCCAATTTTAGGAACCATTTCTGTTATTGCAACCACGACTGGTACCACGAACAGCAACATGAGAGCGATACGATTACGTTGGGCCTTAGACCATGGGGCTGTCGTGGACACTATCGAGACAGTAAACTGCACAGCCAATGGCAGCGAGCACGCATCACCGAGAAGTTTTGGTTGCAAAGACACGGTCGTCGGGGAAGGAAACTTCGGGGATGGAAGAGCTGTAAGGTAGATGGCGGAAGAGGATAATAGAGACAATTTGTCACCGTCGCTCTTCCGGAAAGTACGCCCGTACTGCCGGCACTTCTACCGTAGCGCGTGTCGTGTTCTAGCCACAGTTGACTTGATCGCATAATGAAATGAAGCCGAAAACTTCTTTCAAATCTTTTGGCAAATATGTGAGGCATATGTCGAAGCGACGACGTCCTCGTGCCGACACGAATTCGATTTATTTGCCTTACAGCTCGTCCTTGCATAACAATAGCGACAGAAATACCTAGAACTTAATATATTACTGACACACGCCTTAACAGTCAGTCGCGCAACTCACGTATGCGTTCACGCATATAGTCCAGGGCAGTTTGCCCTCTAAGCTATTTTTTTTCAAAATGCCAAACATCGTGACTCGCGATGAGACAGGCTTGAGAAGTAGCAAAGTTTGCTGCAAATCGTTCGACCATCTACAGCATTTGCGTACCGTCCATGAAACATTGAGCGCCTCTTCTGTTTGCTCGAACCAAATCTCTCTCCTCTGCGTAGCGGGTACACATCTCAGCATCCTCTGCAACCAATCGCTTTTCTCAGTGCAGGTTCGGAGCAGACATTCGAGTATGCGCATTTGGTTTCCTAAGCCTTGAACTTTGCCAACTTTCACACCGAGTCGCCACTTTCCTGACCTTAGCGTATGCACCGCGGCCAATGTGAAAACGCTTTACTATACGCTGTACAGCTTTTTCGGATTCCTGCATGGTTTACCCATCTTCCTGGAATGGCAAAGCATGATTGCAGCCTCAGGCTGGGTTCACGCAATCCTCAACAGTGCTTTGACTCGACACAGGAATCCGTTGACGAGTACGTACCCAAGAGCATTTATCCGTGCATCAAGTCTAATGATGACCTCGTTCAGACGAGCCTCTGCCTATTACATTCGCCCGACATCAACCACCTTAAGCCTCCCAACTCCATATTAGGCATCACTAGAAGCTTCACATTCTACACGCGTCCTTTGTTTCGTGCCATTCCTAGTTTAGGAGTTACTTCGCATACCACAGAAACCCGAACTAAAGTGCACGTCGGCTGACTCTGGCAACGGCTCGGCCTCAGCTATATATATATCTCCTAAGAGAAGGACGTATGGACATGAAGTACGGTAACAATCTATATGTAGAGTTTAGTCGGATTGCAGCACGTTGTGCTCAGGCTTAACCTGTAGAACGGTTAGCCATGTATACAAATCTGTAGCATGCGCTCATATGTTGACTAGACCATGGCGTTCGAAACAGTTGCAGCCCCGTGCCTACCGACCCGAAAAGGCTTTTTTGCAAAGAATAAAGCATTTTGGTTGCAGGAATATCGAGGAAGAACACAGTTTGATAATTTTCATTTACACGAGGATAATTGACAATTCGTAACAGAGATCTGAAAGGCCTCCATTTATATATAAACGCGCTCTGCCTTCTGCTACACCTATTTGCCCAAGCAAAGCTGAGATACTAAGTTTTCGTTGTCAAAATCAGGTGATAGAGGATTTCAGATGAGACTGCGCTTTCAAGACCGTCATGGATCTATATTATCGCAGCATCAATCGGACCGGTTTGCTTTTGGGCAACAGGAAAAGAAAACAAGAAAATGAGTATCCAATTGAACTAACTTAGTAGACTTTTGTTCTATCGTTGATTCATTATTGTATAACTCTATTAAAAGTTACAGTTATACCTTTGCAGGTATGAATTTTTGTCATTGGAATGTTCTGACAACTTGTTGCCTAGCTGCAAAAATCCGATTATCTAGAATTGAATTTGATTGGCGTTACAAGCAATCTAACCACTCGTTGGCAGTGGCAGTAATCCAGTTTTCCTGATTCAGTCAATTGCCTTTACTCAGTGATCCTATTATTCTGCCATAGTTATCCTCTTACCCTATTCACGTGATTGGTTACAGCCTATGGCTTCATTTTCCTACTAAACATCTAAAACGATTCTGCTGTCTCGTTCCCTTTACTCTATGCGCATGTTTTCTTAATAATAAATAATTATATAATCGATTTAGATTCGTGTTACACGCAGTCTAATATAAATCTTAGTCTTCACAGTTGTCCGGGTGTAGTTCTGCTCGGACTTTGTTGTAGCCCCTTTATCGTGTCGCCAAGATCCAGTTTCACTAGTTCTTCCTGATTAATCAACCTATAACCTCGTATCAATGAACCTGTCGATTTGGCATTGTTAACTTGTTGAAGTAATTGGCTACTACCCCACACCCATTCTCTCATCTTGATTCATCGGTTATCTACCATACTACATATAGCCACTTATCGAGTGCATGTACAAATGCCTAGCCATCTTCACAGAATTCCATCGGTGTCTGCATTTACCCCAAATTAACAAAACTGTGGAAAAGTGATCTTTTTACTCAGTTATTACAGAGCTTGAGAAACGAGTAACTTCCAGACATAGGCGCTCTAGAAGCTCTCACAGTTGTGGAGCAAATCGCCTAAGAACCCAACTGGGCTTTGTCGAATAAGGAAGTTATCCATTCTCAAAAAAGGTATTCAATCAATCGCTGAAACCTCGCATTCAGGCCCCCTAAGGAGGAAATTTCGCCTAGGAGGTAAAAAATCAATTTATTAGACTGAGTAAAAAGGTGTCATTGTTTTTAGCTACTTTATTCATCGTAATTTTCAAACAGGTGAACATATCTTAATCTTAATAAGTGTTATTCCCTTGCTACAACGTTCGCTCATCTTTCTTGCGGTCCATCCATTTGTCGCCTCATTTGCGGAATTCGATCTGTGCTCTGAAATGTTTACTTTCTTGGCGCTACTGCATTGTCCGAATCAGGTGCAGCGATGTCCGGGATTGCACACCATGTGGTGCAGGGTTTCCCAATGGCTTGTTGGGTCATCAGCACTGTATGCGTGTACCGTTGCCAAGCAGCAATCCTTTGTTAGTCCAGTGTCTCTTTCTGTCGATTCCGTGCCTTCGACGGACGAATCGCTTTGCTTTATCCTGGGATTTGAATAGTTCATAGTATGACACTGCCTTTTCCTGTTACCATATTCAATGGTGCAGCTTTTAGGCACAAATATTTCTTCACGGCGTCGAACTGGAAGTGTCTAATCATTCGGGTCTACGTTAAGGGTGTCGCAAAGGATCAGTAACAATCCTGTAAGTAAATTACTTTCTTTTTTATTGTGCAACCAATGAAAGGCATGTCGTCAGATGTTTTGCCATTTTCATGACGGTGTATTATCGTTCCTCTTCAGTCTCTGCTACCACAAACAAACGATTGACAACGGCCATATGGGTCACTTGTAGCTCGAGTTAACCGCGCCGCATTTTGCGCAAGAAGGACCATTCGGCGTCGTTCGCTTCTTGTGAACGGAGCGTGATTTGCCGTTCAAATGAAAATGTTCGACTCTGAAGCGATTAAGCTAAAGTTGGAAAATGCTAATGCTTACTGTACGTTGGCCTTCAGCTTTGCAAACAATTCCCCTTGTCCCGGCAGCACTTTGTCAAACACGAAAGTAGTGAACAAAGACAATGTCGTATATCCAGCTTTACGAGTTTCATGACTCAATGCAACGAATGACCACTGCTAACGATAACGGCTTAATGAAAGCAACAAGACACACGGCCGAAAAGCAAAACAATTATCTTGAGAAGTTTTAGCTAGATACAATCAGCCGATCCGGCACTAGCGCCATCTGTCGGCTCCGACGGGAACTTTTTGCTCAACCCAATATGGAGGTGCTTCCAGACGCGCCGGCAGATAACTGACAGTTTCTGTAATGTAGTAGTACTAATAATATCATAACATTAAGCTTTGCCAAGAGAAGAAGAAATAGCTTCTTCTGTATATTGTTGGTTAAGGTCTAAGCTAATATTCATTTGTAGTCTTAGAGGAAACTTTCGACAAGAAATTTTGATCGTGAGTAATATTGTTTCTTGCCACTTGTCGTTATTATGCCAGGATACCAAGCCAATATTGCCCACATTGTTTTAATTGGGCTTGCGATTTCACTTCCCATTGGCTTTGGACTGCCTCTTGGATATCTATCACGTAACGTACACAGCTCATGCAAACAAAATAGGACCACAGCGTAAATTATATATATATATATATATATATATATATATAAAAAAAATAAAATAAAAAAAAAATAAATAAAATAAATAAAATAAAATTCATAACTATTATTCGTGGCTCGGGGTTCATTCATAACTATTATTCGGGGATGGCTCAATGATTTTTTGAGATCTGCTCCTCACCTTAAGTAGGATGCGATTTTAAACTAGACCAGAATAAGCGAAACCTTTCGTGAGGACTGTTTGATGTTTAACTTACCTATGTTTTAAGTGATCGGCCCCAACCACTATAATCTTTTCAAGTTGTTAACGGAGCTAGGACTTACTGGCTGGTCATTTTATAGTCCATAGGCTGAACGGCGTAACTGTGCCCTCCATTATAGGGCAAAAAAATAGAAGGCTATGTATTCGTACTTAGAAGCATGTGTTTTATGTGAGTATTAATATAAAAGACTGTTTACTGGGCGTCACTTATGAG
Source organism: Varroa destructor (assembly GCF_002443255.2). Lineage (NCBI taxonomy): Eukaryota > Metazoa > Arthropoda > Arachnida > Mesostigmata > Varroidae > Varroa > Varroa destructor. Next base: position 28,673,481 of record NW_019211454.1, read on the forward strand.
ATTGATCCGTTAACAACAATTTTTTTCCTACAGCAAGTGATAACGAAATGGGACCCATTGTAGCACTGTAACATAGTCAACCGTTCTTCTAGGACAGCGGCGAACTACGGAAGGCGCGGCGAGTAACGCTGTGTCGAGCTCCATATGAGAAACAATAGACGTTAGTAACGGACGATAACTTTTCGTGCTTAAGGAAAATGATTAGCCCATTTCATGCCGCAGCTGTTTGCACTGATTTACGTATGTTCATGTCTGCGTTCCTGTACCTTTTCGTCTTTATTGTCCTATTTTAATTCAAAGAAAGTCCATGACGAATAATGATATCAGTTTCTATTGAATATGTATTAGGAGACCACAAGGTTTTCTGGTACGCTGATAAATGTCCAGCTCTTACGTTCGTCATCCTGAGCGTTTACTTCTTTACCTCTGTTCTTATAAGCCATATAAACCACTGCCTTGTAGGAAGTCGCGTTCAAAAAGCGTTATCGTATTTCACGACGCAGCATTTAACCCTTTCCGCATCGCTAAGAAGAAGTAGGAATAACAACGGCAACAACTCCATATCGTAGGACGTACGTCTGTTACACTCAAAGCTCGGCAAACACAAACCCTCCTTTGCTGCGCAAAGAAATCCATCTGCGGTCTAACGAACCGACAACAACTGAGGAAGCCATGCCACCGTGTTATGGCTGCTATAAAAAGCGACGAGTCAGCGACAAAGGTTGTAGGAGCAGCAGCTGCCATTGTTGCCGTCTTCACTGCCTATCAGGGTCTTGTCGTCTTAACAACCATCAAAAGGGCCGAAAATAAAGCGACATTGAGAAGGTGTATTTTAGAACGAAACCTCTAGCGACACTAAGGCGGGATGCAGGTTGAGCCAGGGTAGAGGAGAGGACACTGGTTTGCGTCATCAGTGTACTGCAGTAGGTGGGGTGGCTAGCTTCCTGGTAGTTGGATAGTCTTGGCTTCCTGTGTCCCGCTACTACCCGTGCCTATTCCCGCTCATTTCGGCAGATTTCGCAGCTCAACATAGGCGAAGTACGAATGTCATTTTTCCTTTACCTCAGCCACCTGCTGCAGTATCCACGTACATCTGAAACTATTTTCGCATAGAAGGAAGAATCTCCCCTTGTAACTTGCTTTCTATTTCTTGCTCTGCCTATATCTGTTTCCTCTGACGGTGGTATTGTTCAGCTAAAGGTATATCCTGGCTGGTCAGCCACGTTAGGCTATAGCAGCGGCAAGAAGTCAGTCGACTTCGACGAAAGTTCGCTCCAATTACAGGTATTACTATTTTTGGCTTTACTACGAGTAATAGTGTGGTTGTGGACGTCTTGGTAGCTATATAGCTAGCTGACCACTATAGACCTAGCCACCTTTACCCAGCTTCTTGGCACATTTACCCAAACACTCCAGGGGCAAGTCTGACGAGTCGTTGGTCGAACCTGATCAGTGGATTCGTACTGTACTAGCCACAAACAGCCAAATAGTCGAAGACCTTGTTTCGGTGGATATGAGTCTAACTTATCCCAACGAAGTCATTTTTAACGGCTGTCTGGTCACTGGCATCGCTTATTCCCACAAAAACTGATTAAACAATGGAAGTGTGAAAGATCTTACAGAGTTACGTGGCTCGTTGGCGCAGATCAAGCAGTATGCGAGTTCGTCTGGCCGAGTGGAAGCGTTTATCTGCTTATAAAAGCTGCGGTAGCAGCTGCAGACAAACGGTAGAAGTAGAAGCTAGAAGCAAGCAAGTGTTGCACGCCGACGTGGTGGGAAGTGCCAAGTAATTGCTGCAAACACCCCGGCAAGTTACTACATTTAACCCACTCAACGGTTAACGAGTTGAATAAGTTAATGGCGCTTTAGTTAAGTTTAAGTATAATGCAATGAAATGTTTTCTTCTTTTAAAACTCCTATGTTTGATTTCTAGTCATCACAAAAAAAAAAAACTTAATTATTACTTGTTATAGATCAGTTGCTGCTTTTACAACTTACTTTGGTGGGCGAAGAACCTCTTGGTGACGCAGTGAATTTACCAAGATAGGCTTAAAACGGACTAATAGCCTTTATGTTATACTGGCTGCAAGTTGGTTTACTAGACCACTGTATCTTACCGTACTTTCGCTTTGGAGGAAAGCAAATGCATGAGCCTATTCATTCAATTTTAAAGTATCCAGTTTGAGGGAGTTTGAAAATAGCTTTTTAGGCTCATCAGGCAAATTGTCATCACTCAGCACTTTTACAAAGTCTGCGAACGCGCATCGACCATTTTCGTTCAAAGTAGGAGCTTGCTCATTCTCTATGTAGCTGGGAATAGTGATCGCGATAAAAAAAACAATCTCGATATTTACCGGAGTTTTTTTTATACTACAATATATTAGTGAATATAGAGATCCTGGCGGTTCACGCTACATACTCTTTCGGCACACGACAAAGCATTGATTGTTTGTTCACTTTCAGTTCTCTACATACCTAATCCTTTATCAAAAATACTAACACCTAATCGTGGAGATGTATATATTATTTTTGTGGGGATTTTAAATAAAAATACAATGCATTTGAAACCAAAGCTTCGGGTCGAGGATTGCCGTTGGGCTCTGACTACCTCAGGCGTCTGGCTCTCAACATAACCATAAGGTCTACCCTTGTTTCCTAATATGCATTTCTTATATGTCTGCCGTAGATTAATCAGCAAGCACGTTATTACTTAACAAGCAATCACAAGGACTTCTCTTTTGTGGCAACCTCAGCAGAAAAATATTATACGGGTCGTCCGAAACAGTAGAGTGGATCGAGTCGCATGTGGCCTTTCATCTTCTTGGACACCGACGACGCTCTCTCGAATACTGAGCTCATTTACCTTTTCATCCTATATATATGTCAAAGAACGTAGACACTAGTAACTCGTCATCCGTACCTTGCAACGCATGTAGTTGAAGGATGTGTAGTGCCGTCTATATCGATGGCCGTATTTTTCACAATGATAATTCTGTTCCTACAGTCATATATGCAAAATAGTAGACGTTGCAAGGCTGCCTTGAGACACCCGCATCTATACAAAGAGAAGATTCAAAGATGTCGCTGACGTCTGTCCCTGTTTTCTCCGCGTAAACTGTCCTTCTCTTTCTCTGTCTACTAGCATATTTTTTCAGCGATAGACTGCTGTAAGGTCTAGGCTACACTTAGGAGTGTACGCCGTTTGCCAACTTCACGGAGCGCTGTGCGTACTTTATGTTGTCCTTGAATATTCTAAGTTGTATCCCAACGACATCCTCTATCGCAGTTTCTTTCAGTGTTTATCTCACCCCCATAACACCGTCGTTGCTATCTTCAGCGCTTGTTGAGAGTCTCGCTAGAGCTCTCTCTGTCTCTCGTTGCCTATCTCTCAGCGCGAGGCTGAGTATACCTGATTGATCAACGAACACTGGGTGGAGGGCTAGCTAGACCAGCCGTGTTAATATTTCCAGTAGCATCGACCCGTCCTGGCCGCTCTCTCGTGCCACTCGAGTTAATATTATCATACCGAATAAGAACATAAGACACAGCAGTAGTCAGCTCGACCTGATTTGGCTCCGCTTCTCGTCCTATTTCTTTGCTGGCGCTAGTGAAGGAAAAGACGGTGAATACAACGTTACGTCACCATACGTGCTTCCGACCTGCCAAACACAGCCGAGACTAGCGATAATCGTTGACGACGGAGGTTTCCACTGACAGCCTTCTGCCGGCAGTAGTCCTAGAAGGGGAATATAGCCTATAGCTACAGTGAAGCTATGCATACACCGACAGAACTTCCATACTCAATAATCATAATAAGTTGAAAACGACGGTAAGGGAGCAAATCAGTTAATTTGCACTATCTGCTCTTCTCTAGAAGACGAGAAGCATGCTAAATAACGAAAGGATCAATGTCACTTCTCCGTGGGTAAGTATACCACTAAAAAATAATTAAGCCCGTGCACAATAGCCAGACGTGTAAGAAGAAGACATGAAAACAGCTTTGCCGATAGTGACTAAACATGCGACTTGATTTAACTTGAATTTGCTTGGCTTATCCTTTTGCCAAAAGATAAAAGAGCCCCCCTGTGCGTGCTAGGATTTTTAGTATGTAAGGTGAACTGCACCAGCCTAGGACCTTGATCCACTGCAGTCTAACGATACCTGCGAAGTTTCTGTGATGTCCGAACAGCCAAAAGTTATATGTTGTAGCTGACGTTCAAATTTATTTAATTTTGTTAGTTTATGTTTTACTGTAATCATGAAGATAATCGATCGCAAAAAACCCCATCTATACATAATAGCTCCAAGCTGAGACGATTTCTTTCAATCAGATTGCGGTCGCTCTATTCTGCATAACTACGCTCCCCGTTGCTCGGAAGAATTCAAGTGTCAGTCCTAACTCACCTAGATCGTTTCGCCTGCTTCCTCTTCTACAGGTTTTTTAGTCTTCCTTCGTCCATTTTCTTTCTCCCTCCTCCACTGCCCTATCACTCGTCTGCCTCGTTTCTCTCTGCCGCCCGCTATGCAAAGAACAGGTAATCCTTGAGGCCAAGTACTTGCTGCCAAACTTCGCTTTTTTATACCATGCTCGGCCAGTTGACGCGTTGACTTTCCAGATTTCGTTTCCATCCTGTTCTGATTTATGCTCATCCATCTTGGGGGACGAAGTAGTAGCCAGTGCACGTTTCTAACTCTGGGTCGCTTTCAGCAAAGCGAGGTATATAGAACAGTGTCCACTCATTGTTAAGTTCCTACTGTTTGTATTGCTTTTACTTGCTCCTCTCGTCTTCCGTCTCCAGTGATGGCCTCTTCTCCTCGTCGTCGTCCTCCCTGCAGATGCGCAAGCCAAGAAGATGGCAGCACATCTCCCTCCAGCCCTTCTCTCGTTTTGTTGAACTGTTTTTTTCACCTTTCCTACCTAGTTAAAGGCCAAGCTCAATCCCTCGATTGCTCTTCGTCGTATTTCCTAAGACTTTTCACCGTGTTACTAGTACGCCTGGGACGACAGCCAGTAGCAATCAGGTAGCCAACGGACTCGTCCTGCTCCACCGCGGCCTTCTCGTCGGCGGTATTATCCTTTAGTGTTCTGCTAAGTCGCTTCCTGTTTCTCCTCCTTTGCTGGTCTCTTTCTTGTACGACAGTAGTCCAATGGCCTGGCTCTTACCTTGATTTTTCTTTCCCTGTAATACCACCATTCTCTACCGTCTCATCTTTTCGGCCAACTTGGGCCCGGGGAGCCTGCTCCAAGGCCTGCTGCTTACTTCGTCTCACTAATTAGCTAGTTAGTAGGAGAGTCGACAATAGCGAGCAACAGCCATCGAAAGAAAGATGCATTGCCGTTAAAGCGGTAAGCGCACCACGTACCATACACTCATCGACACACACGTAGAGTAACGGAGCTAAGCCGGGAAAGCTACAACTGATTTGCACACCTCACGCATAGCTTCGACATCACTTCGCGAATAACGCTTTGTCAAGAGTAACCAAACAACATTGAGTCGTATATTGTTCGAGAAGATTACTTTATGAAACGAAAAAAAAAAAAAACGTTGTAAGCACATATATATTATGAAGTAAGATAAAATAGTTGCCGAATAGAGACAGCCATATCATTCGAAGGTGTCGTATGTATTCTGTGGGGCAGCTGTATTGCGGCAGCTAGTGTAAGCGAAACGTTCATTTACAAAGGCATACAGCTACTATATGTTTTACGGTAAAGTTCAGTTGAAAAAGGCAATTTCTTACGGGAGCTTGTGTGAACTCACCTTTCAATGTGGATGAGAAACACTACAAACGTCGATGTGCTCTTTTTTTTTTAATCTTTTTTTTTTGATACGTATGCGTAATGAGGTCTTGTTACTACGCGAACGACAACGAACAATCCCGTAAACACGGCTTTGATGTTTGACCGGCGTCAAGGCCACCGGCCCATGCGGCACGCCATTAAGCTACAAGTCGAGTGATTATACGGAACATTTCATCTTGCTGAGAAGGGTCATTGAAAATGCGCAAATTGGAATGATGAATCCATCAGACCAATGCATATGTACGTTACTTACTAGTGAATGCAAGTTGGCAAAACCGCCGCTGAATTCAAAGCTGAGCAATGGGCACCGGTCGTTTCAAGGTTTCTTAGCAACGGTAACTTCCACTACTAGAGTATTGCTTTACTTTGGCAAATGGCAGAAGTCGAAGTAGCATCGAAACTAGATAATATATGGTACACGAATTTTGTTTCTCAAAAAGCCAGTAACGAGGATGTTTCCCTCTGTGATTCCACATACCACGACGCATTGCTGCAACCTTTACACGCTGAAGGGTTTCCGACACAACATTTTCAGCTGAAGCTCACCGAGAATATTTGTAGGGGATTTCTAGAAAGACCTTTACAACAAAGAATGACCAACTATAGAAAAGTAACAATTAGGGTAGTGGACGCTTAGCTTTTGCGTTTATCGGGTTATTACATGTGGCTGTAATTGTGGATGAAGAGGCTTCGACAGAGACAGATTAAAAGTATAGTTAAAGCCAGGGACTTGTTTTAGCGTTCTGACGACGCTTAAACGAGTATGATCTATAGATAAGTAATACATTGAAATACATGGCTATATGTCGGCTCGTCTCGACCGTAAGCTAAGACCGATAACAAGATACTTTTTTAAGTTAAACCATATTCGTTGGTATTGTTATTTTAATGGTATTCACATCCGATTTAATCTCAGATTACAGTCTATGTAAATTGTTTTGTTTGCGCATATCATTTGTAACCAAGAACATGAAGATAAGATAAATCGTTTTCTCAACGAAATTGGCCGTTATTAGCTTGTATAGCGGAACATTTCTTTTCTATGTAAAAACAAATTACATAAAAATCCCTGCAATATACTATTAAAAATTCAGTGCGCAATACCTTCCGACGGCATAGGGCATAATAGATACAATCATGATTTTAACGCTCAGCATTTACCTTACTCTTACAGAGAGATTATATTATTTTTAATTCGTTATCGTTGGTTGGAAGATAGAAAGCACTGTTTTTTTTTTGTTCGCTGTCGTATACTGCGCCTATTGAATCTGTCGGGAGGTGGGAATTTGATGCAGTTTGTATGCAATGCAATAACGTAAATAAGTGCTAATTTTTCTCTATTGAATTAACCTGATTGCTTTGATATGAGCGAAGCTAGAAAAATCCATTCAATCAAGTTTGTACCGCGTTCATTTGTAGAAGATATATCGCTTATTTATCATACACCGTGAGTGGGGCTCCTTCATGTCCATAAAACATCTTCTTTGCGTCCATGTTTAAGATTTGGAACAGTCTGTCTGCCAGCAATGATTGGCCCTCTCAGCGATATTACACTGTCCACCTCAACGATGGCATGTCGCTGGTGGAACATGTGAGACTGCATTGAGACGGCGACGCTTTGACCTATCTCGACAGATTGCCTTTTTACTAAACTCAAAATTTTATTGATGTGCCAAGCGACACTGTGGGGCGGTTCGGAATCGGATGCAAAGTACACTCAAAAGCAGAAACAGCATTTGTTCCGTAGATCCGCCTTTGCACAACTTCTGGACACCTCAAGATGGGTCACCGGGTAAAACGGTGGCATCCTAGGACGGAAGGCAGCCAAAACGGAGTAAACCAAGTGAGCGGTCAATGATATCAGCTATGGAGCTAAATGCATGCTTAACGTGGTAGGCCTATTCGGAAGCCGACTAGAAAACAGCAATTTCAGTAGCGGAGTTGCCTTTTTTGCTTAGGACTTAGGTAGATAAGCTTAGGATTGACGAACTCCACCGAAGCAAATAGTGCTGTGACCCGCCTATAAAATTATACTACAACGTAAGCACATTTGTGATTTCATTGTAAATGGACTAGCCACAGAGTGAGCTAGTTCAGGGGCAAAGTTTTTAATTCCCAGAGCTAACTTGAAGAAAATAATGAGATTTATGTCCACGACACAACACGTATCTGTGTTGTCAAACCTAGATGCACTGTTGTAGCGTACCGCATTCAGGCCACTTCGGTTTCAGCTACTGGTTAAGTCATCGACGAGGTCAAGAGCCCGAGACAATCAGTTATTCTATGAAGTCTAATAGTAGTTATAACTTAGAATGCTGCTCTTATAAGTTGCAGTAGGTTAAACATTGTCATAAAACGGTATTAGGTTTTGTTGAGAAATAAGCTTGATAACTGGTGGCGCACCAAATTGGTTAACTAGAGGAGTTATTAGCCACGCTTAGCTAAGCGTATCTATTGAACGTATAAATTAGTACTTTGTCACCGCCACTGCAATGGATGAATAGCAATATCTCAAGCTACTTTCTCGTAAGAACATCTAAACATATTTTCTAGTTGTCTCATTTCTACTGGATCTGGTCGAAGTTTTTAAAATTTCATCTGCGGCTAAAATCACTAGGAAAGCGATAAATTTTTAAAATCATCATTAAATCAATGAAAAATTCACTGTCAACCACGCTAAACTCAAAACAAATGCAATCCCAGTGTAAGCAGACCTTATAGGATTGTGTCGGCGGCATCCGCGCCATACATAGCTAATATATCTTTTTGTCTAATCAAACCTGTCTATAACTAGTATATTCGTCGGTTCGCAGTTTTTTGCTACGATCCGGATAACGTTCAATACGGTTCCGAGATTCTGGAGGTTATGGAAATATCGAAAGCCTAAGACGATGCGTCAAATTACTATTGACGTCACCCGGCTATCGTTAGACGAAAATCTATGGTAGCAGAAGGAGTTGGTATTTGCATTGATCCATCATTTGAGAATCAATCATGAGCGTCGAGCGGTTACTGCCTCCAACTCCTTTCCAAGAAGGGCACAGTTCGCCAAGCACGAACATCGGAAAAGGGCCTTTGACCCTGTTTTGGCCTGCAGTCAAAGTTCACCAGATGTCATTCAGGCAAACCGGTGGGCTAGGATAACCAACACGCCGCTATAGTCTGCTATCGTCTGGCAGGTTCTGCCATATGTGCTTGATGTGAGTGTCAATAAAATGCTCAGTATATGTCCGCTAGTGCATATACGCCAAGTTTTTAACCTTGGAAGTTCATAAAAGAGAACACTTTGCGCAGACAGTGGCAAACGAAGCTCGATACAATGAAACAGTGAGCGGGAGAGGGGAAAGTAGTTACGGAGATTTTCCTCCGAATTCCATAATCGGACGCGTCAGAAGGCGGCAGAAGCAGCAAACTGAACAGAAACCTGATTACAAATATTTTTACAATCAGATATTACGCGGTCACGTAACCCGTAGATATTATTAGTCAAGAACTAGCTCTATCCTGTGCTTTGTCGAGTGCTGTTAGGTTAACTTCGGTCAGCTAGAGTCGTCGTTGTATTTGCACGAAGCGCATTACACAGTTTCTGTCTATCAAACTCATGGCGGGAAATATCGATAGTTCTAGGGCACTGTTTCGCGTTTGAATCGTCTCAGACACAACTTGACTCATTCATCATATCTTGGCATCGGCCCCTAGTGCCTTGCCCTCGAGTAGCAGCGGCTAAAGGCGGTTCGGTTGCTAGCTCCCTTTCTCTCTCCCACGAACGCTAAAAGCAGAACTGAATTCCACTGGCCCGGAATGCTTCCATTTGGTTAAAGAACAATGGCGTGCAAAGCGACTCACCCTCAATGGCACACAGACAACGTGTCTCCATCTTCAAACCTTTGTTTCAATCCGAGCACAACCTTCCACCCTGACAGGCATTGGCCCAATTAACAACGCAGATGCAGCCTACCTCCACTGTGCGCACAACTGCCTCAGATAGATGATAAATACTTTCGAGTTCAATATCAATGATTGATGTAGCGGTTACACAAATGGTAGATTGCGACTTAGCCAATTGCACGACAGACCTTGCAAAATCGTTTCATTGCTGTGGTAATGTGCGGCTAAGAGTAGAAGCGTGACGTGGTTCTGGCAAGGGTTAGTATCTACTGTGGAATCTGACGGGATTCAAACCGTTCTGGCTCGCAAGCCGGAAACAGTACCCAGCTGACATTCTACGAAAACGGGTGAGGAACGCCGCTACCGCTCGCGTACCAAGAAAGAGCTGCTTATGTATGGCATTACGAGCTACTCAACCATACTCCATGGAAACGGTTGTGGCTATAGGTGTGGCCGCTATGGCAATCGAACTTAAAGAAGGATGTGTGCACGCGAAAGCGACAGATCACTGCCTGAGACCAAAGACAGGCCTACTAGGCCCATTTTTTCACATCTCTTCCTGTATACCTAACATCTGCCAAGAGTAATGATCTATAATAACAAGACCGATTTGGAAAATTAGGTCTATAAAATGTTGCAATCAAATAAATAATATAGTATCGATCTCTGAAAGGAACAAGGGAACCAGATTCGGTCAAGGATGGATCAAGATATCACATGTTTTCAGATGTTCTCCAAAAGCACATTTGTATATAGGTATTCGGATGCTTTCGCTCGGCTAGAGCCCTAAACGCGAGAGTGTACATATAACAAGAGTGTGCGAATATCAGAGAAGGTTTAGATTCATGTTTACTAACAGCGCTGTTGAGTTAAGAAAGGGTCGTTCTTGTGTTGAGTGACTGATCATCTGAACGGAAGTAGGCTCCGAACTTGTCGTCCTGGCTTTTTTTGAATCGTTAAGTAGTGATGCTCGTAGAACAAAAAAAACCAGCTTTTTTTTTCACTATCATAAAGAGAAACTTATATACCGTAACATATATAATTATTTTGGTGCATAGTTACGTGAAACGCGGTTCTCATTGAACGCTGATTTAGACCCTGGCGATAACGGCTGCGCCTAGGTACTGCTCGACCAATTGTGACCCTAAGGTCGAAAGGTATAGTTGCATCTAGTAATTAGAAAAAGATTTGGATTAGGCGATGCGTACCTATATAAGGATAAAAGCAGGTGAATGGTGCTTCTAGGTTCAATAATAACAAAAGAGGCAATAAACCTCTGTATTTACGCGCAATATTCACTGCATCGCACGGCAAATTGTGACAAAACTGTCCGATGCAATGGGCCTTATTTAGCTAGTAATAGTTCGTTCTGGTGCACTGTCTTATGATGGTAGAGGTGCTAAGGGCTTTTCTTATGAGCGTCGAAGCCAGGTGCGTTCGGCACGATCTCGTTTTTTTCTTTTTTTTTTTATACCGGGTTCATTTTATTGGGGAATGCATCGCTGAAGACCGCAGCAGTTCACGACCGTCTTTGTCACCTAGTCAATAACGACCCCCAAAGAGCAGGGAGGGAAAGAGACAGAGGGTAAGAAAGAGCAAAAGACGCATATTAAGAAGGAGAAGCAGACGAAGAAGAAGACGAGTCTAGCGGCAATCTAATTGCAATTGCCTTCTCCTACGCTCTTTCAGACACGCCGCCTATCCTCAACGCTCCCAGTGCACTAAAAGTACAACTCCGCTAACACTCTGCTCATGAATAATGATTACCCCCACCAGGTGAGATGGTCGCGCAGCGGTAGCAGTAGAAGAGCCAGAAGCGTTGTAGAAGGTGGTAAGAGAAGGCGGGGATGGGGCGACAGCTCCGCCGCCGCGCCGTTGTTCGTATCGTTGAGCGTTAGGGGTGCACTACGATCACCTTCGTAAGGAAACAACTGACTCCTCCGCCTTGTGCTGCCATACGGCAGCTGCGTTAGCCCAATCAGCTTCTAACTTCGACGTCATTCATCCCACGTTTAGGATAATTTCTTTCCGAACTGTTACGCCCTGTACGTCTTAACACCGGCAAGCCGACGACCAACTTGTCACTATCATGACCATTATCAGCATCACTGCACGTTTCTTTTCGTGCCTCAACTTTACGACATCGTTATTTATTGTTGTCTTACATTTTTCTGTTTTCTGCGTTACTCCATTGATGACACCAAAAACCCATGTAGAATTGCAGCTGATGCATCAAATCATGATGCTTAATTACTAGATGGGCAAAGCATACGCAGAATGTAATCACATTTGATCTATCATTAAATTTCTTAGTTCATGATTCAACGATACGATGGGTCATTTAGAAAAAAAAAACGTGCGTACATATAATTTATTTGTCTAAAATGTTCGAAACTGGAACCAGGTATAAACCTTAAGAAAACACCTATAAGATGTGCACTTTAATGTAACTTACCGTTAAATCTAGACAAAACTTAAGATGTTGCGTTGTTAAATGTTTATGCTCTATCTAGGAGACAAGATCTTTCAAACAAAAATCTGAAAGTAAGTATTTTTCGGTAAACGCAACACCGTAGAGAATATTCTACAGAATTTAGAGGACGTTCATTTTCATAAGATAAGATGTACGTAATGTTAGCTATTTTAATCCTTAAATAAAAACGCGGCGTACCTAAATGCACTTAAGGCAACTGGCGGAATAGCGAAATATTTCTAAATTCGAGCCATGCGTGCCATAATGTTTTGCTGATGATATTTTGGCAGATTATTGCTTTTGAAAGTGTGTATAAAGGTCTCTACCAGTGGCGATCGCGTTTTCTTCTTATAGTTGTGTTACGTACCGTCTGCTCCGAGATATTCATGAGGTATCTGATAGTATTGCCGTGCACGGGGCAGCTAAGTACACTGAAAGCTAATGTTCGTTACTGAAGGTAGTTTTATCGGTTAGTTTATTGGATAAATTCAAGCATATATAGCTTTTAAGGTATCTAATCTACCTGTGCCGACTTGTGATCGGTTGTTAATTCAGCTTGTCTAAGAAACTAGGAGCTCCAGTATACGTTTCCCATCCAATGCAGTCCTATTCAGATAAATATCCGGCCCTCTTTTCTAATCTTGGTCTGAGAAAACCCGTGTTCAACTACGCTGAAAAAAAAACTGGCGAACGCTTTAGCGCTTTACGAACGTAACTTGTGCGGTTTTAAAATGCGGCATAGTCGAACAAATTTGAGCTTATACAGCTTTTCATTCTATTCCTATA
>NW_019211454.1:28686533-29065636 GCF_002443255.2 Varroa destructor
TATATATATGTTAACAAAAAGAAAGAAAAGCTGCTGGTTAAGATAACAAAGCACCTCTCTCAAGCCATTTTGGACGATGGTGGCTGGACCATCTGGATACGTTATGACAAGCGTTTCCCTGAAATGTACATCTAAAGAAGAAATGTTTATCTAATGGCTTCCGTAACAATAGACCTCATCTCCAACAGCCTGTAATTTATGCTTAAGAATCACAAGGGTGGACCTAAACAAAGTCCTGTATCTGAGGCCACTATGTCGTTGCCAAACAATATTCGGTTGTTGCATGTCGTAGTCCTATGCAGTGTTGATCTTCTCCAACCACTAGACACTTTCGACGGCCATTGAAGAACAATCTGCATCTGAATTTGTCTTCACTCGTGTTTCTCAAGTGACAATAGAGCAAGCTGCATCGTGCTATCGACTGACGTTGATAAATAATAAGGACAATAACAAAGAACTGTTTTTATATTTATAAAACGTTATGTATGCCAGCCGTACTGTTCTTAAATTGAGAAAAACAAAAAAGTTTATTAATCAGCTGCTGCAATCTGCTGGTGGATTGCAGTTAAGCGGTATTTGAAATTGGTATACGTTGATGGACATGTATTACGACGTTCAGCCAACGCCACCAGTATAGCTATATAGAACTAGTTCTGCATAAAGTGAACATTAATGGCTTTAGTTTTAGCAGGTTCTACGCGGGCACGCTATCTACTGTGTATACGGAGGTAAGTATTTTTCTTTTGCCACCCGTGTTTCCGCTGGGTTGGCAAGTAATAAAGATCACTGATACGTAATTACACGTTCATACATTAACAGATACGTGTTTGAAATGATGAATCAATTCGTTCTTTCGATAAACTTCTCAGACCAGCACCCGTACTGCTTATATTTATTACACATAGATACCTTCCATATAAGCAGTTCACGACCTGATTCATCCAATTTCGGTTAATTAAGCATAACAACTCATCTATTATATGAATGTATATTGAATACTTTTTCAATAGATATAGGCTCTACCAATACATTCTCAGATCATATAGAACGGCAATTAAATACATTTCAGGTAATTTCTTAATATGGAAATGTTTAGATAATGACTCACAAGCATACATAGTTGCCTAGGCTCCCCTTATGCTGAACTGTGTGCGATACGCGGCTCGATCAATTCCCGAAACACCATAGGCGACAACGTTTACTGCACGCCGCTTAACCGAAGGGATCATAAAAATATACGCAAAATTTCAATTCCCACAGCCCCTGTCTTTTATTTCACGGTTCTCTATGTTAAAATAATGAGAAAAATTAATGTCATACGCATACCTTATATCAAGCGGCTTTCTCGTAATTGACAACCTTATTTGCTTCTCCTTCAGACCATGCGGCCCAACGTGATGCTTAGATCTTCGGCCCGATCCAACAGTAAAATCTAGCTTCTTGGCGCTCATTCAGCGTCTATGAGTGTACTATAATGGTTTCGCACTCACTACAACGGGCGTAGAGGACAGACGTTTAGGGTAATTAATGACATTATAATTAGGCCATAAATGTGGCAGTACAGGAACTGGGTGGAATGTGCCAAAACCAAAGAAGGATTGGATAAATCTATAGAAAGGAAAGGACGAAACTGGGTAACCCGAATCATCTGTGTGCGAGTGTAGGTAGCGCGAAATAATTACGTTCTATAAGCTAAATTCCCGAATCGAAATGATTAGCGAGAACGTTTCGATAAGGCATGATGCAGGAAGAGAGAATGCGATGCTAGATAGAGTGCTTTGACGACTGCGTGTGGGCTCGGTATACACTGTTGTAAAATAAGCATCTATACGCAAGGAGTGTGGAAGACGCGGGTTGTTGGAAAGACGATTCGTCAGTTGAACCCGTAGAGCGTCTTGTTCCTGTTGTGTATTACAAGGACCCTGCTTTGACCATACACGCTAGTTGTCATAAGCCCAAATTCACCACACACATTCATAGACCAGTATTACTTGAAACGAACTATGAGAACAACGGTTTCCGTTGATTATTTATTTGAAAAATCGCGATGAATAAAACGATTATGAAAATAAAATGAATCCTGTTTCCCCATCCAGTCGAATAGCTGGATGTAGCAATATGTATGCTGTGCGGAATTCACTGCCAAAATAGCCTTAGCTTCATAGATTTATTCAGTACTACAACTGCAGCGCTTGATAGTAAACTTTAGGGCTCGTTAAGCGAGCGTCGAGGAAAATAATCGTTGTAAAAATCTCTCATGAAGCGCACTTTACCTTAACTTGTACGAATGGATTTTCCCGAATTAGTCGGACGTCGGTTTGTTTCCAGTTCTCAGTATTTGATCGGACGTACGCAGACGATTTTGGTAGCATTCAGCGCTCTTCGGTTACATGAAGCGCTGTAAGTATAAGTCAATTGCCACTCTTAAGTTCGAATGAGAAGTAGGGATGAAAAGTAATTGTACATGTACAACAGCACAGCCAAATCAGCTCAGCGTCTTAAACGTCAAATTATCGCTGATATCTTTGTAAGGTCCCAATCTGGCGATAATGCACCAACATACCTCTCATACCAGGTGTCATTTATTTACTTTGCTGCCATCCATGCTACTTAAACCTTTACATGATAAAAAAAAAAAGTGTTCCAGTGATTCTTCTCGCCCGCTCGTTGCGTACGCACGACGGGATCTAAGAACGGTCTCAGATTCTAGGGAATGCTCACTCCACGTGTGTGCTTCCACATATCGTGCATCGAATCTTAGCATGTCGATGACACGAACCTTGACGGCAGCATTGCACATGGCTTTAATGGGGTATGATTCAAAGAAATACTTTGTTCGACGATATACACTCGATATCATAAGGTCCTATCAATAGTATCAAGGTGAATATATCCCATATAGTTGTGGTAGCATTGCGGCAAAATTACTACTTGCGCATGGTTACGTCATATGTGGGCTTCCGGAGTGCCGGAAGGATGCTTAATGAAAGGAAGCTTTTTCAACATAAAGTTTGCTGCGAAAAGGCCCAAGATCGGGTTATAAGAACAAGAAAGGCTAATGGTGTACAAATTTCACACAGATAGGTCGTCGGTGTAATTAAGGAAACAGATTGAATACACCGAGACTTGTGCCAACGGGTCATTTCCGATCAGGTGTGATATTATACAGTGTCAGTATATATATTTGAGTAGACGAATCGATGCTGTCCTATTGAACTTGTTGGTTTTTGCCCGTTCATGCTCCATGCGTGATAATTCAGCGAATTTAAGTTTGGTCAGTACGACGGCCATACGTACTCGTTTCAGAATGTGTTCATGTGTTCAAGCAGTTAGTCCCGTATTAGCTGACTGAGTCACTTTACCAGCTTGCTAGAGGGCTTATGCTTTCCCCGTTAGACACTTTAGCTAACATAACGATTTGTGGGATATACAAAGTAAGTTTTCTGTTGATACGTTTCCCTTTTGAAAGAAGTGGAAATGCTGGAATGATGTCTTTTTCACTAGAACCCACACTCAGACCGCGGAAATCGGCCGAAATATATTCATTCTCTAGATTATGAGCGAGGCAGCGATCATTTTTGTAGATGACTTACAGCCCATTTCCGTATCGATTAGGTATTTATTTATCATAGAGAAATCAAAGACAGGCTGCTTTTTCATGCTTGAGAGAACTGAGGAGCAAAATACATCGAACGAATGTCTTTCTTAGTTCTAAAATCCTCGGTAAGCATCCGCCTGACCGTTAGAACATACGATGCGTGCCTTGAGGTCTTCGTGAACCAAGCATGATAAAAAATGTTGCTACATACATCGAACTTTCTCTCTAACAACTTAATAAAAGCAGCATGATCGTCAAAAATGCACGTTTCGAGAACGTCGATTAACCTTCAGATCCACATTGTTATTCCTCTGTCAGTTTGGATTTGTCGCCATTCCGTGCTGGAACCTGCTTCCACTCCTTCTGCAATTGTATGCTAATTTACAACACTGCAAACAATTGAGTAGAAATAATCTAAAGAGTTGATTATCTTAGTAAAGATTGGTCTGGCACGAACAGTTAGGTAATAGCTGGTTTTCGCTCAAATTGCAAAAATAAGGAGCTGCCTTCTGCCGTTGTGAGTTTGCAGTTCCGTTACACAACTCGTAATCCCCTAGTGCCAGCAGTAACAGGTGTCAGCTATGATAAACGGCACCATTCGAGCAGGCCTTAAATCCCTAGGATCACCCTGTATTTCTGTGGTATTTTATTTTAGGAAAGTAGCTTTCTCGATTATACAGTAGTTTTCTTGCTTACATAAAATACACCGATTGATAACACTGTTTTTGCTTTGATTCCTACGAAGTTCGATAGCTGTGATGGCATTAACAACATCTACTGTCAATTTTAAATCGCTTATGTATGCATTTGCACAGTAAGTGAAATAGGCATATGGTACCCGTAAAATAGGTCCCAAGGGAACACCTATCAGACAGTAACATGATGGGCGTGGACGTTTTTTCTGTGTTCTAGTAATCTCAATTAGCAGGATACTAGATCCACAGATTATACGAGCTTGATAAATTTGGCCAAGTAACGCCCAATTTCTACATACTAGTTTATCTAAACGTCCTGTCGCCGACTTGGGCAACGAGCGGTCATCATTGTTGCAATTTTTATTGTCACGGCTCCGTACGTGTTGACCACGTCGCCTAGTTCTCTATTGAGGGTCGTCGGACGAGGGACAAGAAACCTGTACCTCGTGTGCATATTTCGTTAGACGTATTAGAAAACGGTACAGGGAATGCCACATTAAATAAGAGCCTTTCGTTGTAAAGATAATAGCATGTACAACGTATATCTAATCTTTAGCTATCTATATATTTAACAATAGACTAATGCAATTCTTTAATCAGGCCAGTAACCTATGCAGTGTTCTTGAGGTTGGTAGTTAACTAAGGTGTATAGAACAATTACTAAATATTATATATGCAAATGGTGTGTACATCACTTAAATTTCAAATAACTAACGAACCGGAATTACCGGATACTGTGGAAGAAGCTGAACTTCTTAAATGAACCAGCCAATGCCTTATCTGACAAATACCGGCATAATTGCATAGCAACCCTGATCATTTCACATTACTTCTCTCCGCAGGGCTATCAATTTCAAGCCCTGATACTTAATATATAATCGCGCTCTATTTAAATAATTTTAACTTAGAATTCTCATATACTACTTAAGTTCGTTACAACGGTTGTATTCGATTTAGTACTCTCAGATGCGCCACGTAACAAGCACAAACAGAAATGTACTATATAGAAACAATCAGAGTGAGCACCTATATACTGTAGTGGGGGGGCATAATATCATTCACGTGAATTGATGCCACTGCCATTCTGGCGTAACATGCTTTCCTTGAAAGTTTCCATAAAAGTCGTTCGGCATGAGAGCACTTACGCGGTATCTGATGGCTCTATTCTTGTAATGTTATCGATTCCAAATCAAGATTGTAGGATATAACGCTGGCCTATTTGCCTGATTGTCGCTCTGACTGCTTTTGCCGTCACGCACAATGGTCCTACTCTCGACTTATGACTTTTAGCTCATCGTAATTGATGTAGCCGGTAGCAGTAGTCTTCTCGTCTTTTTTGTCTCGTTAATGTAGCAGGGGGTGTTCCTTTCCTTAAAGCCTCTATGCTTTTCGACAAGATAAGGAAAGGATCGTCAGTTCTACCGTGGCCTTGTACATTTCTAGACTAGTGCCTTCGTTCGTCATTCTGCTGCTTTTGTCTCGCGCTTTCTCGTTTCGTCAGTCTCAGCCTCCACTCAGGCGGAATCCGTTGAATTTTGTATCTTCCTGCTGTTGTAGCGAGGGACGACATTAAATTTTTAAACGTCAACTTCAATAAAGCTTGACATTTTTTGAGGGCCGGAACGGGCAAGGAATCCTTCAGCGATACAAGCACAAGACAGGAAGGAATACAAGTCGCAAAGACGCCCATGCTCTTGCTACAACCAATACACATGTGCCTTGCTCACGCATCCCTGAAAGATTTCGGTATTGCCTTTTTCTTAAGTGCACCACTTCTTCGGACAAGCAGATTGATAAATTGTCCTGTAAAGGCAGTGTACGAAATTAGTAGTAGTTTGTCGAGTGCCAATCAACGGTTCAGTTTAAGCTTAAATCTTCATTTTGCAGTAGACACTCTACCCAACGGATATATCATGAAATCTTTTTTTCTATTGCAGTACCTCAGTTTGGCAATTCGAAATTGTCAAAGCTGTGTAGCAATATACAGCAAATTAAAGTTTTCTCTAATATAGGTATACTAAGATCATTTCTAGTTCTAAAAATCGGGAGTACCAATAACGATTCTCTACAGAAGGATTAATAGGTGCATATTCCTGCATCGAATAGACATACAGTAGCCGGATGTATATACATAAATAGCGAATTTCCTGTAATATTATGTTATGCACACCGTGCAGCGTATAAAATCAATACGGTGTATTTAGAAAATGCAATTAACAACTGTTTAACCATCTCATCGAAGGTATCCCACAACCACGCTTTACAATCAAAGAATATAATTAAGTAAGTTGATAGTAATTTTCCGAAATGGACAACTAGTCTAATTGAAACTTACGCTCTGTAGGTAAGAGAAAGTTACCGCCGGAAAAATCATCCAATTACTTCCATCTCAAACGCAGGGTAAAAGCAGTTGTAGCAAGTTAAAAAATCAGTTTACGAGGCAATTACAGACAAAAGTCTCTTTTTATTAATATATATATATATATATATGACAAATTGGTAATGGGCTGCTTCGGTAACAAAGGTAACTTATGTACTTCCTGCTACATTGAAAAATCTAAAATCACAACCCCTAACTGTGAAGAGACTCTCTTCATAAATCTCACAAATATATCATTTTACCTCTTGTATCACGATTCGATTGTTGACCTTATTCTCCTGGCTATAACGTTTTGCAGCGCAGTAGCACTAGCATTTATGCCGATGCCGGTGTCGACAATAACAGCAGCACCGTATGCAATGGTCCTTTCCTCTTCTTTTGCTAAACTCCTTTGACTATAGACCTGCCTGATAATATACTGTCGGCTGCCCTGGTAATAATTTATCAATCACGCGTATTCTACTGCTATAGCGATTCCCAATACTGTTTCATTCGATCGTTACCCTTCTCCCCCTTGCTCATCAAACACACGTATGAAATTAACGCTAGGCCAAGCCAGACAACTTTCATATCGACATGATGTAATTCTTTCTCGCTTGCATCTGGCGGATTAACTTTGGGAACGAGAACAGGGAGGAAAAGCAACTAGAAATAGTACAGGCAGGCCAACCAGGCCAGATACAAAGTTGTCGAGTTGCACTCTGAACGTTAACTTTGCTTAACAACGTTAACACTCACATGCACACACACAGACACACAGATGAAGAATCACAGACATGAATTAGGCCTTGTAGAAAGACACGTACACACAGATGACTCCCTTTTTTTTGTACAACTACGTACATAGGTACCGTGAGAATAGAAACCCGCAGTACTACAAGGCCTTAAAATGATGCAGCGTTGGCCTTTACAATGTGCACACGCACAACAATGTGGCCAAACCCACGTTTGTATAAAAATCCACCGTTTATTTTAGTTTTCGGTAGGCTGAAGCCAGTAACAGATGTCCCTCAATAGGCTGAGTTAGACAGAAGAAAGTTAGCAACAAATTTACCTGACGCAGTATCTGGAATTATTAAGAGTCGTCACTTGCAGAGGATAGCGTTAGCTATTTCGTGTGCAGTTTCTTTATTTCTTTCCTGTTTAGTGTGAGGACTACTTCGTCTTTTCATATCAGAAAGGGAACTCATAGTGGATCTGGATTTTCTCATATAAAATACGCACTTTCGGTATTAATAGCCATTAGGAAGAGATTTTTAAGTCATATTTTACGCTTATGAAGTTTGTCCTGCCGTAGGAAATACATAATCTTTTAGGATTGAATCAATCAATGTCTTCCCTCAACTTACCCAACACTCGTGCGAGCAGATGGATCGTGGAGTTAAAAACTGAGAAATCTATCAGTGTAATATGTAGCCTATTTCGGACTTGTTTGTTTTGAGCTTCCACTGCCAACAGAGAAACAAGTTCTACTCGCTTGTAACGTAAGGTCTTACTCCTTAAGCATTTGCCAGCGCACATTGGGTAAAGCAATATCTATAACGTATGGAAGTTGCTTACTTCCACATGATATCTTTCCGGCTTTCCACTTAAAAACGTCGAAATTACATGTCTTCTAAGATTGCGATAACATTATGGTAAAGCACCCATTACTAGCGTGATTACGTTCACTTCGTTAACATATAAAGGTCGTCTGTGCGGAGAATCTATAAATCAGTTATAAAAGATTATGGTCAAGAATCTACATGTGTAAACACTCATTTAGCTATCAACTAATGTTATGAGTAAACATGTCCGATAACATGTATCTGTTATTATTAAAGCGGTAGAATTTCGAAATATTTTGTTCATAGAAGATTATATCGAAGTTTCTTTACTGTTATAGTTCACCTAGCGGTTGTTTTCGCTTGGTCAGCTTAGAATATGACAAAATGCTTTTTTTCGAGCTATTAAACCACTGTACTTCTTGGCTTGAATAATATTTTAATTGTTGCCTTTAAAAGGGTTAGCTCAGGGCGGTAAGGCCTAACTAAATAGGACTAGTCCTACGAAAAAAAGCAGAGCATGTCACGCTTGCTTAGAGGGAAACAGACAAACAGCAAACATTGAACTATGGACGATCGGGCGAAAGAGAACACAGAAGTTGTTAGAGACTGGTAAGTCTAGGACGTGATACGCGATATGCAACGCTCACTATTTTTCCTAAGTTTTGATAGATTGGTGATAGCCAAACTGACTCATAAGGTTTAAGGACTTGTGTCATTGCTACTGTCGTACCGTAACCAAATTATAGACCATAGCTGGCTGTCACGGTCGGTGCTACCCTACGATAGCATTATATCAGCCATGAAAAGCCAAGCAAGCTTATCATTTCAGCATTCGTGTATTTTGAATGTATGTTTCTAACTCAAAATGGCATTTGCTTGGTAATTCGTCGCCCTTCCTATGCTATAGAGCTACTCTTATCTATTCACGAATTTAACTGTTCTCTCGGGCATATGCTTGCTGGCTTTCTTTTTCTTGTTGGTCGTCGTATTGCAAGACGACTGCGCCAAAAAAAAAAGAAGGGACCACAAACATCTGTTCATGGTAGGTGGTAAGACACAGAAGTGCCGGTAGTGGTGAACCATAGGGGCAAATTTGGACAGTTGCGAGAAGGAATGGTAGTCTATGGAGCCGACGTAACGCCAAAGCGCGACTTGGCTTGTTTAAGCGTGAGTTATGGTGACGACGTGACTTCGCGCAAGTTGCTGTCATAACCGTCGGGTCCGTGGGCGCCAACGGAGGCTGTAGTCGACATCAACCTCAGATCCCGAAATTGCTGCTATGTGTCTGTGTTCCTATATGTGTTCTGTCGTACGGATGTGGAACACGCCACAATTTTCAGAACTGGCGCTGATATGCCACAAAACCCCGGTCGGATTTGTACCCGTCCTTTAAACCTTGAAGCATTGAACAAGTAAAAGGCTAAATGTCCGTAACTACGAGACATTAACGACACAGCTGATATTTGCTGCTCGGAGACGAAAACCGTTTCGACTGGGCATTTCAGTTAAGTCACGTGCCGTCATCATGCGTGATGTCGGGTATCATCCGAGACGACTTCCCGCACTTCATGTCACTTTAATCCATCGTCTAATCGTTTTGTGGCCGCCCAGGTGGAAGAGATGATGGCTAGTTTCTATCTGTGTGGTCTGAAAGCAAACATTTAATTATTTAAAAAAAATGCATTGTGCCAAGAGAACATCTCAGTCCCTTTGCTTCATCCTGCCAGCTGAATGGGTATCAGAGCACAATTGAAACCCGTCCCATCGGTGCATATGTCTGCTTGAGTGACTGAGTGGCACTATATACAGACGTACATATCCGGCAACGGAACGTACTAGGTACGTCTTCATAACGATATACAGTTGCCCAATTGAATTGGATCGATATCAGTGATGCAAATTGGTACAATTAGATCAACGGCTCACTAGGTATAGTTAGATATGTTGTAGAGTATGGCTTAATGGCGATAGTTGAGTTTACTCGAAGGGTCTGTAGACTGTTAAATAGAGTGAACAAAAGTGTGATGGCTTTGCTAGACTCCCTATGGTTAGTGTGAAGCAAAGATTTGATTTTTCCTTTTATGTGAAAATTGCGTGAAGGCCCACCAAAATGGAGAATATGAAAGATGTTGAAAGACGGCTGCACTTACAAGATTAATGATAAAACTTTACCCTGGAAAACTCGATTATCTCATAATGAGAAAAGCTCACGCTTTGCATGTTTAATATACATGCATTTTAAGCAGCCTATAATAATGCTAGTGAAATTCTGAGATCATTGAGAAATATCTGACCATATTCTTAATTATTACAAAAGCAAATATTTTTTGAGAGATTGACAAATGACTCTTCAAATAGTAAACTATTCGCCGTAATTAATGAGCCATTATTTCTTTGAACTTCCTATATATTTTTTTACTTCAAACGGATAACTGAGAATGATGCTCTGCTTTGCTTCAAGTTTCCCATTGTTGCCTTCCGAAGCCATTACCAAATTTGAGCGTTCGCGCGCGTGAATCGCCAAAGACGCATTTTATCTTTTTTGCCGACACAATCGCCCCCTCAATGGAATCTCGCAGGCCCCCTCACTTTCTCCTGCTCCGTGTGTATGCATGTGTGTGTGTGAAACTGTCTCCCTCATTCACTCGTCTATCTTCTTGCTTTTTCCATGCTTTTCACTCGTATCAAAATTGGTATCGTTCGGTCTACCCCATCTTTCCATTTTTATCTCTTTATATGGTAGAGTAGAACATCGAGAGCGGGCAAATTTCCCTGTTCTCACCGCCATCGCCGCTAGCGTGATTATCGTCGCCCAACATTCGCCCTCTGATAGCAAGCTCTCTCTTCTTTCCCGAGTTCCCTTTCCTCCTTTTCCCTTTCTTTCCTCTGTTGATTCAAATTGTCGCGCAACTTCGACATTCCCCTCGTCGACGTGTCAAGCCCTGTCTTCAAGTATTTTTTTTTCTTTCGTTGCTCTTTTTTCGGCTTTCACCGGGCAGTCCTGTACTGCCGTTGCTGCAATGAGGGCCACACAACTAGCTCTCTGGCGACACGTGGTAAACCTAGAAGAAGAAGGCGAGTTCGTACGAAAAGACCACGTAGAAAGGAAATGGCGAGAGTAAAGCCAGCAACCGCAAAGAGTGGTTGGGTGAACGGCGATCTCACGGGGGGTGAAGCGCAGCGTTTAAGAAGCCATCGTAGTATCATTAAGTCGGATGTCGGCGTGGGCTCCGTCGTTGTAAACCGCTTTGAATCCACGGACCACTGTCACCACTACTACGAACCTAAGGCCGGACGTAACCCGCCGAATAAGGCGGCTCTAGCTACTATTGGCAGTATCGAGCAAGCGTAAGAGCTCCCTGTCGGAAAAAACTTTTAGACTTGAAAAGGAGACGCTTACCAGGCCGGCCGCAGATACTGCCAATCAGTCGGCTAGATCCAGCGCACTTAGAGTCTACTTGCCTAGTCAAATGAAGCTATCGTATACTGCGCCCGCCGCCAACCAGTCTTCGTGTTTTCTCGAAATTCGTATTCATCGGCGCTCTTCGCTAGACAAATCGGATAGGCTCACAAAAAGGCACACAGTTAAGTTGCAGTACGATTGAAATTAGGGTTCGGCTGGCTTCGGTGACGTTACCTTCAGCTGGCTTCTAGTTGACTGCCGTATATAGAGTGAACGTATATATAGGAACGATATATAAACG
The DNA here is from genome assembly GCF_002443255.2 of Varroa destructor. Classification (NCBI taxonomy): domain Eukaryota; kingdom Metazoa; phylum Arthropoda; class Arachnida; order Mesostigmata; family Varroidae; genus Varroa; species Varroa destructor. The sequence goes on from NW_019211454.1 coordinate 28,698,458, forward strand.
ATAAAGGGAAGCTCAGCTGGAGTCAGCCAAGTAGAGAATATGGTATTATCTGATATATGGTCCCAATTGTAAAAAAGAATATTGCTTCAACATTGCTTTAGCTTGAGGGTCCGCTTATTCATAATAACATCCTACTCCTGCGTACAATGTGGTACGCTTATGTGTTAGCACATGAGTCCGTATTGTTATTCCGCATAATTTGCTTAAATCGTTAGTGTCGCCATTTTCAGGGACTACTGGATAGCATGTCAACGTATAGAGCTCGTGGTACTGTGACTAGTTATAAGCTAATTATTAATACAGGCTATACTTATGACTGTCTTTATTATATCCAGGTTTTATTTTAATGAAAGCTGTTCATGTGTGGGTTCTTCTACAGCTTATGCCTACACTCCAGAGTAGAAATTTGCAAATTTCTCAGTTTTAAACATACCTTCTAAATTAATTCTTTAAGGGCTTTCTAAGAAAAAAGTTCAGCTTAGCTAAACTATTCTAGGTTCAGTTAAATTTTGATTTTTAAAATATTTTTTCTTGCCTCAAAGTATTACTCATACACTTCATTTATTTTAAATCCGTCCGAACCGAACGATTAACGGTCTGCAACTTGTGTTGTCCGCAACCAAGGTGCTTCTTTCTGTCTGTGTTGTGGCTGCCATTGGCTTTTATATATTAATAGGAAAATAAAAAAGGAAGCAAAATGTTAACTGCATTCTCGTTACTACGTCCCCGCTGATTTCTTCCTTACCTCATTCGACAACGACGTAATCATCTTGTTCCGGGCTCTGCATATGAATGACGTTTTACGGCGCGAGCTTCGCATGAGCTAAACTGCTCATAAGTTTGTCCATGCTTGTTAGGTCCTGATGTGGTTCCTTCCTTTCCGGTCCTTCCTAGTTTGCTCTATATCTTCTGGCCTGTGCGACTCGCTTGCGGCTCCTCATTTTCACCGATCACGCCATACCGCTGTCCTAAATGGTTGCTCTTTCCCCTAAACTCCCACCGCCTGCGTAGGGGAACGGTGGCAGTTGGAACTGGCTCGTGGAATGCGGTGCTACTTTCCATTAATACACAACAAGACACGCTGCGTTGGCCCAGAGTGGCGACGCCTCTGCTTTCGTAGCTATTAGCATTGGTGCTGCTGCGGTATTTGCGGAGGTTAATTCGGCCGTGTGGTAGTGGGTTAGAATCGTTGTCGTTGCCGTTAGCAACAGACGGTGCACTGACGAAACCGATAAACGGAGACCCATAGTCACCAATTGACCGCGACATCTATTCACTGCATTACAATCGTAGCTCGCTTCTATTGACTGATTCTATTCGTCGTTTAGTTTGTCGACTGCTTAATCAGTGTCCATGCTGATGACTAGGGCCGATTTGGCCTGTGAGAAGTATAAGCTGCACTGAGAGCGACCTGTTGAAAGTGAGTCGATTTTCTTTGTCCAGTTGCGTCTAAGATGACACCGTTGCTGTATATGTGTAACCACCGTCTCAGCCATAACAAACACCGGCGATGCAACAGTAACGTCACTTGTGTACCCTATATTTCTGCGTCTTTCCACGTCATAAGCCCCCATAACTACCCTTCTAGAGCTGAGGTCATGGCACTATTTCCCCAGAGCTAGCTGCAATATCTGTCGTACGCGGCGCAGACATTTTACACTCACAGAGCCTATTCGAAACAGTTTTTCTTCCCCAATTTCGTTTCTTATTCTCCTCGTTATAACTCTGTATACACACAAACAACAACAACAACGACAAAAAGATTATTACAGATATAGGGGGTTTTGCGCTAGAAACTTATTTGTGTGAAGAATCATTTTGTGTATTTGTATATGTCACCTTCAATGTAGGACGAGAAAGCCTGAGAGAAATCAGCTAGCTCCGACTTGATTTGATCTTTTTGCTGGAGACTGCAAGGTCGCTTTAATTACTTAGCATTTTTTTGCGTACATATGTAAATAAATGTATACATTCGTGATTTAATGATCTTCAATTGTATAATCTTCGTAATAAAACGCAAATAGATTCTATTTTTGCAGATGTGTATATTTGAAACGTAAGTGCATAACCTTAAAGGATTTTACACAGAATGTTATTATGTTGGGAAGTGTTATTTTTTTTTATCAAATTGGGAAACAAACGGTGAGCGGTATCCTTACTCTAGGATTGATATCTGGATAGATAAACACATGTAAAAAAAAATGAAATCCTAATTAACTTATAAGTAGCCAGGTAACGGTAAAGTGTATGAACCATTTTAAGTAACACTGCAGGCCTAATGTAAGGAAATTTTCTATCAACAAGGTATGTTTGAAAATACATTAACATAAAAAACACAAATACGTATTCAGTATTTTCATGTTTGATTCAATTGTTTGATGCTATGAAGCGACAAACCATGTCTACCAACTCTTTTGGCAATTTTGATCGATTTTGAAGATAATCTTGAATCACTCTAGATAGACAAGGCAGTAAAGTAGTCGCTTATAGCTCATTGCTTGCCCGTGATACAGACTTCTAGACCTGTCAAGCCTCGGATTAATTATAAATAGAAGCAAAAAACAGACCCAGCATAAAATATCGATGAACGCAGGGTACGGGTGCATCGAGTGGAAAGCGACGAAATAAGCTGATCCATTAAGTGAAGCCAAAATAATATTAAACTCAAGAAAATAACAACAACAGCGTCAGTTACAAGTGGATTGAATCGATTATAAGGTTCTATATGGTAGCTATAGTGGTTTACATCTCTGCTCGGAGAGCGCCTTCGCCACATTTTGCGTTTTCCATTGCTTCAGTCGGTTAAAGTTCATTAATAGTCACAGCATTATATATAACATATATTTTCCTAGTGTGAAATAAGACACATGTATATGGTAATGTCCCGCTGGTGTACGTATGGGGTTTCCAATACGTGCGGGGGGGGGGGGGGGATTATCTGTATAAGTGCTGCGCTGTCGATCGATTCATTAGCTTTATATTTAGCCACGTAGATCCACGAGAATCATCTCACTGCATACGATCTTTGACATGAGTTTCAAGAGTCAAGAGTTAACAACCTTGTTTCAAAATTTGTCTTCTCTCTGAAGTGTGCTAAGTCGTATAGACTCGATTGCCATACCACATGGAGGACATCGAGAGAAATAAAAAAGGTGTATTGAGCTACTAAGACGTAAAAAGACTAGATGAAAATCATGTAGTTGTCATGCTGCACCCCTAAGTATGGCCTCTCTGCTTTTCGACTTCCTGTCCTTCGTGTTTTGCAGAGTTCTTGACTGTCCCTAGCCTCGCTTTTGGTTCTAAAACGCCAGGGGACAAGATGCAAACTGGTTTTTTGCTTGTCCCAGGACTACGCCTTTACAGTACGCAGAACTACAATGGCAACAGTAGCAGCAAAAGTGGTCATGGCAGCAGCGCAGGAAATGCTAGTTCGTGACTGTGAGTGGAGGTTTGCCTTTTCGTTTTCGTTGCATCGGTCTCCTTCTCTGTCTTTGCTTTCTTTTTGTCCCAATGCCTCGAATTGGAGAATCGACCAGGTCACCCATCTAGGCCTCGTCCATCCACTTTTCCTGTCAGCCGCCAGTGAAGCAGGCAGACGCGCCTTTTATCCGTCCCAACTACGACAGCACAAGCAGAACGAGACCTGCTATTGCTGCTGCCCTCGAGAATAGGAAAGTTGGGACAAGCTTGCTCTGTTTGGTTCTCCGCCAGCAGCACCACTGTCGACGGTGGAAAGGAGCACTGGGAAGGACTATGACAAAACGCGAAGGCTACTGTCTAACGGTACGGGAATGGACGGGACAGGGAATGGCAACAAGCAGGCAGCTAGCAGCAAAAAGTTCGCGGGTTCGCGACGCGAACTCGATGAAGCGGGGCTGTGCTTCGACGCTATGCGTGACTTAGTGAGAAAATAAACGACTACCGTCACGACACACGGGCAAAGAAACATTTTGGATAATTTACATTGGCTTTTCAATGGAGCTGGCCGCTACCAATGGGTTTCAAAACCGAAGAAAAAATGAGGACGGGTGAGGCGGCGGGGGAAATGGACGAATAGAAAAGGAAGTATAACCACCTTGACCTGTTCGCGCTCTATACATACATTCTGATGGCCACAGGGCAGTGTGGCCGAGCAGGGCAAGAATATTGTAGAAAGGTAGACAATACTGTCATCACTGCCGACGACAAGATCAGCTACATAATATAAAAAGCAGCAACATAACGACATCCACATAGACACACACTTAACGGCAGGAACTGGCGTACCATGTAAAAATGAATGAAAGCTATCACAGATGCAACATAGAAATAATTTGCAATAATTTTTGCCTCTACGCCAATAGCCTGTTATGGCGATTCTATTTTCACCAATGCGGCTTTTCATATACACAACGGCGACGAGCAATAACATCGGCTCATCCTGACGGGCAAACTGCTCCTTTTACATATAAATTACGTAGATAGAGAGCATAGGGATGATGGAAGACTATGCATATCACGCAGTGGATACAAGACGTGCTCAATATGTTCACACTGGATAACTGAAGTCAAGTTCTCGTTCGTTTCTAATTGTCTATTGTTTTTACTCTTGAGAAGATTAATATGATATATTATACTACTAATCTAATCTGGTTGAGCACGTGCCAATTGATGTAGTACTTTACCTTCAAACCTGTAAATAAAACAAATTATTACATATCTTTGTACAAACGTTATTATAATATTACAATGCATAGGGTTGGATCAGTATACTAGTATATACAACATTATTATTTTTATTATTATACGCCTACACGTGCATATGTGCGCTACTAATGCACGTCCTGCCGAGGCAAAAATAGCTTTGACTTTGCCTCACTATTGGAAAACAAAGATAACCTCCAACACGAAAATTCCATGCACGCAGACCAAAGATCTATTGTAGCTATGAAAAACGAACGTCATTTGTTTTCCTATAAAATACAGTTTTACGAAGCTACTAGTCATAATATAGTTCCCCAGACATTGGAAAAGATGTTCCGTTGCTCTCTGCTCCGTAGCCCCGCGGCGGTCCTCGCTGCCGAAATCTAATTTGAGATCTTTTCTCAGCTCTTTCTTTCTCTCCTTTTTCATTGTAGCGATATTACCTTGACTTTGCTTGCCATTCGACTATCCGGTGGATTCTGCCCGTATGCTGAGCTGATGCAGTGGGCTTTTCAGAAGGCAATAACTACAGCACAGACGATGGATGTGCTTGCCGGTTTTTGATGTTGTGGGCACATCGCCTTGTAACGGCTGCTGCAAAGTACACTGTAAGCCTTGTGGCGTGAAACAGGGAGGTACAACGCCACAATTGAAGAACACAACAGACGACACTCGAGAAAATTCGTAACCGAGGCGGTGGCCATCCGCGGCTACCCATATACGCCCGATGTGGTCGAGTCCCTTGACTTTCTTCCTTCTGCTTCATTTCACGGCTTTTTCAGCAGCTCAAGAAACGCTATTTGAGAGTAGTTGCGTACCGAAGACCACCGCTAACAGCGGATTGGAAGCTACGTTTAGGAAGATAAGAGAGGACATTATCATGTCGTTAGCCAATTAAGCACAGGACAGGCAAATGGCCGGCGGGTCTTTCATTTCTATGTGTCAAAATTTTAAAAGAAGCCGGACAAACACCGAAGACTAGAAATTCTTCATCTGAAGATAAGCACGAGACTCCATCTAGGGGTCTTAAACATAAGGGTTGCGGCATGATGAAACCATGTACATTCATATGATATAGAACCATATAAATGTACACATTCTGAAACGCGAAGAGATAATTTTGTATAAGAAATATCGGCGGATAATTGCATGCGGTATCAAGCTAAGATGTTAGCATAGTGTAATATGTAAGCCTATCAGAAGGTAGAGAACCCGTTTAACGCGGTGACCTGCATCTCCGTGACCCAGATCTCTGATACTACGCGGGCTTTTATCAAATATGACTGCTTTCAAGTCAGCCATGTATTTTCTCATTTTTTTTTTCTTCTAGATAACACTGCGATGTAAATGTTTAAGAACGTATACTGCTCCACATGACTACATACCACTGCACTGCTGCGTAGATTTATCAAACGTTTGATTTCGTCCAACCACTGAAAAGTTTATTGTGCCACCTCTTCTACATTCTCGTTTGATTGCCGGTCTACAAATTGAGGTCAAAAGTGTTCCATCTATCTGGCGTAGAGAGTACGATAAATATAACGAATTGTCTGAACGATTAAAAAGACCTTTCAGAGGAACAATATATCGTGCATCCAATTCCATTGTCCCCTAGGTCGCAACCAACGTTGTTCTGGGGGTAGCTGTTGTAACGATCATCCAGGGAAGAGACGACTGTCTTGTATCCTAGAGCTCCACGGCCGCCAATTCAAATGACAATCGTATCCTACTTCCGGCCCAGCCTTTTAATGACGGAAATTGCAACACCATGACCCATTCCCCTTTATGAGGCACCCGGCCATCATTCTTCTCCTCCTCAACCGCCCATACCTAAATCAGCAGATGCATTTATCATGAATCGTGTAAACTCGTGCTTGGTGGGTCAGGTCATACGTCGTTAGTCACAGTAATGGTCGCAGCACCCACATTATGACAATGCTAGTTCTTAAATCTTTTTGTTTTATAAACGCATCTAACAGCAACATCTAGAACAACAAAGCTTACACGTGACATTACACTGTCGCAATTAGACTTTGTCTCTTGTTTACAACAATCGAGATGAATGAACACTCGTGGTGAAAGGATGTGTGCAATGAGTCCAAGCGATAGTGCTACCAAAAATGAGAAGCACGCGACAGCGGGACTTCTATACGGACTTTAGTGAAGTTTTAGGTACATGCAAAACTAAATACGGGCTGAATGAAGCCAGAAAACATTTGTTCAGAGATCGAATATACAATAGTAGATATTCAAACGTATATAATATTTTATTATATATTAATTCTGCATGTTGCCTGGATCGCAATCGTTGTCCCTTATTACCAGTCATAAATTAGTGATCGTTGTAGCGGCCTGCTGCTAAGAAAGCTACCGAATCATTGACGTAAAAATAAGTACGGCCAAACAACAGGCCGAGGATTTCCCATGTAATGGTAAATTTTTTAAACTAACCACCCGTCTTTTCTAAAATGTGAGTCGTCTGAGCCCTCTCATAAACTCGAATCAACCAATTCCTTCCTTTTAAATCCTTGCTAGCTTTTCCTGGCTTACAGTCTTTTTCTCTACCATTAAAAGAGGACTAAGCATTGTTGAGTAAACTAAAAACTTAACAGAATTAACCTTATCCAGAACCCATAAGATCACAGTCGAAACAGGAAGCTTTCTAATTAAAAGCATTGGATTTACTACCAGACGGGCAGGACCTTACCTGAATGTCTCAAGGATCCACATTCAGAGCTAGTATCGTTCTTAGGATTCTGCGTTGCTGTTTACCATTCCATAATAATTGACCGAATATTTAAGTCAATTTTCCTTAAGTCGTTTTAATACTTATGGCGCCGCTCACTTTCGATAAAATATTGAACGTAGTATAATTTACCCTTCTGACACAAGAAAACTGGTTGCCTATAAAACCTCTTTTCAAAACTTTTTTCCTAGTAGTAGCTTAACACTCTAATTAGTTCAACTAATTCAGTGACATGACTACTGCGATAGAAATATCTTGCCTGTAGTGCTCTTGAGGGGTTTACTTGTGTATATACATTAAGTGATGGCTAATTATAATGGATTGTTGCTCTTTTCGTCCCGAGTATGGCAACCGAACGGTTTTCCTCAGTTGCCATACTCGGCAATTGAGGAAATACCCGAGCGATCAGACAGAGTGCGGTATTTTCTCTTGGATGGTGACAGCGCGTTCTCACTGTGTGAGAACTCACTCAGTGAGAGTAGCACTTCGGTTTTGCTCGGCTGCCTTCGTTTGCGCAACCGACCTAAGCAAGCTTAGAAACGTTAGCAATGGTAGTTATGCTAATAAGAACGACAGCAGTGAAGAAAGAAGACCGATCGCTACGTTTGACAAGGGCTCGCTACCGAAGTCGCGTAGGTCCAACAGTTCCTCGCTGCATGGCCACCTTGTCTTAGTCCTCTCAAATTTTCTGGAACTGGCACAACGCTTATTAACTTCCTTCCGTAAAGGACAACCTTCGTTCCACTGAAGGCAGCGTAGGAGGAGAAGACGCGAAGAATAGATCAAAATAAAACAAGGTTGTGAAATGGTGAACGCGGACAAAATGATAAGGGAGGGGGGTAATGACAATACTGTTGAGGGGAAGGGCAATGTAAGCAAAAGAATCACTGGATCTTGGCTGACCCTCGATGTCTTGTCGACGATCATCAGAATTAACCATGAAGTATGTTAAGATAGCCACTCACAGCTTGTGCATTCCACTTAGTTGTATAGGTAGACCTTCTTGGGTTTCAAATAATAGGCTCCAGGTCAAAACGTAGAGGATTAATATATTTTGCATTTTTCAATATTTTTATTGCAGGGTGGCAACCGTATACACAAAGGTCTTACTGTACAATTTTCTCAAAGCTTCTGAGTTCCTTCGCAGCATTCAGACATAATGAATATTGTAATTATCATAGATAAGTATCCTTGTATGTAAATTATTGCTTTGATTCTGTTGCTATAGTGAAAAGTTCATACCGATTCCTTCGCTATCCTTTTTCGGCGCTTATTTACCCTAAAAATTATACCTCAAATAACACATATAGTTATCGATCGGTCTGAGGTAACTCCTTTAACGTACTTTTATCTTCTCAGCTTTTTATCCACGCTCATTGTCGTCGTCATCACATCAGAAGAATACATCATTTTTTCCGGGAATTATTTGCGTTCGCCCTATTCAAGCATCCATTTCTGCGTCTTTTCGCAAGCTACTCTTTGTCCTTCTCGATAAGTCGCAGCCGGCCATTTTCAACTACCCCAGTTACCAGTGGAAGAAATTTCCCATACACCACAATGTATCACTATCCGTCCGTATGGAGAATGCCTAGCGGTTTTCGTGCTGGAATAGCTCAAGGTGGCAGGGTGAATGCCAGCCCTCTTGGCTGAATGTAGGTGTAGCTGGAGCAGCAGCATTCATTGATTTCAATGAACGACGTCCGACAATCCCCATTTTTCCATAGTCCCGTCGCCTGCTGGCTTTCGGCCATCATCAAAAGGACAGTGACGATACTCTCCGCGAATAGCGGAAGAAAGCGAGAGGAAAACCGAGCTTGATGGCTCCGTTCGTCTCCAAGGCTATGAGCAGTTTTGTGACCTTAAGCTGCTGGTAGTGTCAGATTCTACAGCTCCTGCTTCCGTTCTTACCATGTTACTGACGTGATGGTCCGTGCCGAAGGACTCAAAGAAGAACCGAGCCTTTGATATTATCGCTGGTACACCAAGCGGGTCTGTTAGCGTACCGGTTCTGACGCTTCTGCTTGCGACAGCAGCTAAAGACTTACACTTCGGCGTTCTACTGAGGGTCCGACAACTGTTAAGCCAATTAATTATCGGAGAATCAATTAATCCTATACTTGCCTTTTGCCTTGTCGCGTTTACTGCTGCCTGCTGCTACTGCCATTAGTCAGTCAAGACGGCTGCTACGGCTACTACTGCTGCTACCGGGGTGAACAAAAACGCGCACTCGAACGAAGTAGCAGAGGCACCGCTACATTGACACTGGTGGTTCGATAGCCCCATTGTCCGGTATTGATATCTTTCGATGAAGCCCTCTAATAATTATGTTCTTCAACTAGCAACATTGCTGAACGGAGACGTAGCAAAGGACTTCAACAGGACGAGGGCGAATATTCGAAAATAGCGAAGGAAAGGTGGTTAATAGGACGCCGTATGTACTGTAGAGGAGAGACGAAAAGGAAGCAATACGACTCAAGCGTCGTTTTTTACCCGTCCAAAACCGCAAATGCTAAGCACCGTATCCTAAAATGTATATAATGTTAGTATGACAATCTCTGGCCATTGTCCACCAGCCTTTGATTTAAAGTCTTCCATTTTCTAAACCTCACCTGTGTCAATTTCGCGCTTCGCTCGTTTTGCTATTTCATTTTGATTTCTAAACTGCCGATTGCTATTTTTTTTTAAATTTAAGTCGAAGTTCGTTTTCAAGTGCTCAAAAATAAGCGATTTTCACGCTTAACCTGATATAGTTCATAGGTACGTGAATCGTAAGTGACTAACGTTGTTCTGAGTCGAACCATTAGAACAGCTATAACAGTGATAATTTGCTTAACATAGAGGCTCGTTATAGTAAATAATACTTGCAAACCCGCTGTTTTACAATTATTGCAATAAAAACTTACAAAAAAACTTAAAAAAAGAGGTTACCTCTTCAAGTTAGCCAGTAAAGGTAGTTTAGCGATATAACCATGAGCTGGCTTCTCAATTATAACTATAGCAGGGTAGCGTTGAAACGCAATAGAAAAAATCAAGTGCAATTATCTATATGGATTCCAACTGTCTGAAACACCGCACGTTACGTTGAAAGAGATTTTTCACTCTACTGCAAGAAGTATATTTTTCGCTGGGCCATTTACAGTAAAACCTGGGTAAAATTTGGAAGGCCGGCATCGTTCATCAGACCGGGAAGGTAAGGTTTATGACCCTTTAATTGTAGTCGTTTTTTTCCATAAAAGTCTCAGCAGGAAACCCGGAAATAAGTACTTATGGCAGACGTTATTTATTATTTGCTCTCTGAGAAAGCGTCAGAGGTCAGAAAAACACGAAAGATTATTAGAGAAGAAGAGCAAAAGAAAACCAAGTATACAATATTCAAGCTTGTTAAGCACGTGGCCCAACGGCGACTCACAATAGAGGATAGCGATAATCATAAGGAATGGGGATATATTGGAGCATTAATACTGCATAAGTTCTTAAATGTATTATAAAATGACCACCTGCTTGACGCCTGACGCAAGATCTACTTGTGTACTGGTTCCAACACTTACAAACAGACTGATAAAAGCATGGTTAAGTAATATTTCTTTCTCGCTTTCTAATTTACTCTTTCTGTCTTTCTTTTTTTACAGAAGAAAGCCACAACCACGTTTCTACTAAAGTTTGGATTCGGGACGACGGATTTCCTCAATTTGGAAGAATTCTACCATTCTAAGGGGATTATCGCCATCACTGCTCCGATCGGTTGTTTCGGTTGAAACGGTAACTCTGCTTCAGTTTGTTCGCTTGACGCCAGCCGGCATCTATTGAAGAGGCATAGCTACTACAGACTAAGAAATGACCTGCCGCTAACGCCCCAAGCCATTCTTTCTAACCAATAGTTGGCACGAAAGGTGGAGAGCGCGTAAACCTTTAGCCCTGGGTAGGAGTCGTAGCAGCCGGACAGGTGTTGAGAGTCTTGCAGAGGGGGACCAACAGTAGCACATGGCGGCCGTTTCGAAGACTCAAAACGTATTGGCGACATCGCCACCTCAGTAGCAGGAGGAGAAACGTCAAATAGCGTTTTGGGATCTCGACGGCCTTTGCAACGGCTAAAGAGCTATCTGCTTTTTCGCTGCCTTTCTTAATAGATGCTTGCAGTATCGCTTTCTTTTGCGCTGGCTCCATCTCTTTCTTTGCGCCTATCAAGGAAGGTGCACAGGGAAGATTGGAAAAGTAAAAGAGGCCAATCCAATAAACGCGCTCCGGAATAAGCACTGTTTTCCAAATCGTCGCTTGCCAATTCAGTCCAATAAATATACCAATTCACATATGCGTGTCCTGCGTCAAAAAGCCGGCTTTTCCTGCATGAAAGGCAAACGGCTTCGTCTCGTAGGTAGGATGTGTTGGATAATACAATTCAGTTTTTTGTACGCTCATTTGTGGTTGGTGCCTGTTCTCCTGTTATCACTGACCGTCTCGCAAATAAAAGGGTAAAAGCCGACTGAGGAAAACCGAAATTAAGGGAGGTAGCGCTGCGAAGGAACATACATATACATGTATACTTTAGATAGACACATATGTAGACGAAAACAAAGTGGTATAGGAGCCATGAGGAATCCAGGGCAAGGAAATCGAAGATAAACGGCGGGTAGGATGGGATAAGGAAAAAGAAGAAGCCGAGAAGAGCTACTCGCCTTTTCTGTTACGATGAACAAAGATAGAGTAACAAAGACAGCAGCAGCAGCAGCGGAGTTACCAGCATGGTGAGTAGTCAGCAAAGAAATGGACGACGATTTACCCGACAAGAAAGAAGAACGAAGAGAAGTGGGAGAAGCTGTTGGTGAAGAAGCCACTGAGTGGTTTCGATTTGCTACTGGGCGCCCTTACCGCCACAGTCGCTGCTCCTGTGTCTCCGTGGTGGCGGTAGTGCCACAGGCCAGCCGTGGGCGACGGGCCCAGTCGAGGCGTCGCTCCGTCGATTTGGGATGGCAGAAACGAGCGCCAGCCAAACTTCCCAACGATGGCTTCAGTGGCGGTGAACGCTACGACAGCCCAATGCCCAAGGGCTGTAGTGTCCATCGCTACTTGTCTGCTATCGATGCTGCTATTGACGATGACGCTGATGGGGCGGGCGCCGAGAAAGCCAAATGCTAAAGAAAAGAAAAAGGCATTGCTGCTCAGGCGTCGTCTTTAGCAGTCTGAAGGATTCCCACAGGACACTATCTATGTATCTATGTTTCGTCCTGGAAAGCAGAAAGAAGCTCTGCTACAAAAAGGGAAGTGACTAAAGGGGACGAAAGAACGGAGCGGATAGATAGTAGTGAGTGGAATTGTTCTGCAAAGCGCCAGGCCCTGCCGCAGAATGTCTCCCTTCTGAAGGCATAGAACCTCTTAGAGCAGTCGGACAAGAACAAGATGGCAATTGAAGCAATTGATAGCACTCACGCACTTCGCTTCATTTCCATCCATACCGTTTGTGCCATTACATCCCTAAGGAACTTTTGACCACTCTATTACCCTGTTGTATCCACACATTGTTTATTTGTATTTATAGTCTGGACAGCAGCAGCCATATGGGTCTTTGAATACTGATGCGGACTTTTGCTTTCTGCTGCCTATTAGCTACCTTAGCCGTAACGCAATGGTCAAATCAGATGCATTTAGTGGGATGTACATGTATTCGTAAAATGCGATAATAATTACAATAGTATTAACAGCAGAAAAATTATGGGCCGAAATCGGCTGATGTACTTCATTCTTTCTAATGCCTAAGTGTTTATACGTGTGTATGTATGTATATGCCGATCACCTTGGAAACGGCTCTAATGATCTTCGTCTTTTTTGGTATAATTAAAAATCATTTAATCAAAAAACGAGACGTTTAGAAAAAATAACTATTTTCTCTATTCTAGTTGACCCCGACAAACACTTTCAAATGTTGGCATTTTCACACTTAATATTTCATTGAGTAATATTTTTAAAGCATTTTGCTGATATTGAGATATGGTATCAAAGTATCTGTATCAGGTGTTACACATGCGCGCTGCTGCTCGCTACTACACAAATAGCTAGGAGACGACATCGACTCGATTCCGAACATAATCAGATGCTTTCTTCCAAGATTCACGAGTATGGAACAAGATAATATGAGACACAGACGTGTAAAAAGAACACAAAGAACCAAAGTAAGTACCACTACTTTGTCGTAAATATAAAAATCTATCGAAAACAAGAAAAAACAACATTATTTATGCCTCTAAACCGGCTAATCATTGCTTACGTGAACATATAGTTGATTCAATCACTTGCCATAAACTCAACTATTCGGATTAAACATTCGCTTTCAGGCTACTGTTTTTCATCAATTTTAACGTATTCAATTTCTTCTAAATCTGAAGTCCTACGATACAGAGTGCATTACTAAGTGCCTATATAATAGCGTAGTGCGATTCCGCGTAAGGATATTTAAATCTGTTCCGACAGTTTCAACATGTTTCCGTAAACGCGGCCACCGCATTGGCCAATAATAAAGATAAAACAATACCTTGATAAACTTTTCTAAACGTTTGGCTATGACGTTAGTAAGTGGAGTGTCGAACAGTAAGATAGCGGTCTTTGCGATGCGGATTTTAAAAAATGCGGTTACAGGTCGTAGCCAGTCTAATATCGCAGGTTGATTAAGCGATCTAAATTTCTTTGTTTTTATAAGTATCAATAAGAAACATTATCAACTTACTGGGGAGCCAAATAATAAACACGGTCGATCACACAAATGGAAAGGACCGAAGGAATAACGAAAATAAAATACATGCAAAAAGTATTCTACGGGTTCCTCTTTGAAATTTGGTATAACTGAATCTCCAATCAATGCGTCCCCACGAATAGGAAGATATGATTACTCGTGCACGTTTACTTCTTCATTCAAATACTATCTGATTTCACGTTTTTCGGCTAAACATCGACTGCTCAGATTATCATGAGCTATGCCGTGCTTATGATACAACTTAAGGTTCAACTTATTTAACATATTTTCAAAAACGCACTATTATAAGGGAAAATGCCTGACCTGTGCGAAATATATTTAGACACCGGGAATACTCTATTTATGAGATAAAGTACTATTGTTTGAGGTATGTATCTGCTAGATATCATCCCCATGTGCCTCTATGGTGCACAAAATAAAATTGAGTTTTCTAAAAAATGTTAATGGTGAATTATACTCCATGTTACATCCGTATCTTGTCCGTATGAAAGAAACGGGTAAAAAAAGGAGATTGGAAAGAAGCCTGTTTCTGCGGCCGAATATTTGAACGTTAGACTTATTTAAATAGGCTCCTTCGCAGGCTTTACGCGCAGAGAAGACTAGCCCTGTGGAGTGTTAGCGGTTTCTAAAATCCTGCCCGACGATACAAGCACAAGCGGAGGAGGAGTATCATGGATAGCCGAGGCCGCTGTGAGATTGATCACACGGACCACTAGGCAACGCCCGGAATTCTCACCAAATGTATATATTAGTCCTTAATAAAACCTCGCTCAGATCCGAAACCACCTCGCCAATCATTTTTCAGGGGATTAAGCAAGAATTTGCCTAAAGTTTCTTTTCAACTGGCCGGACAGTCGAGACGTGGGTTAGACGTTCCGACTTTTAGAGCGATTGATACCGAAAATTAAAAAGATATGGAGATGAGGGGGCGGAGAAACAGGATATTTTGTAAATTTTAAAAAATGAAATGAGATGCGTCACATACCAGATAAAACACGGGGCCATTCGTGATTATGATGGGTGTATATGATGAATGTATGAAGGGTATAGACTGATATAGTGCCGAGTGACGGACGTATATCGCGAAACGTTTCGTATTTAGTAATAAGAATGGCACATCTAGAGCAAAAGTAACCGCATGATCTCCGAGCACAGGAACGTATTTTCGTAAATTCATTTATTTATAGATTCTGATTTACTTGCCCATGTATGTCTGAAGCCGTTCTATTGAATTGAGATTTTCCGTTAGTCTGTAATAATTTATACAACAAATTAATGTTTTTTTTTCTCCTCAGTCAGTCCAGGCGCGCAATCTTTGGTTGGCAAACCGGGCTTGAGAATGGATAAAGATATTTTTGTCTCGTAATGATCGTGCTATTAACATACAAAAGTAAGCTTCGCCAATGTATTTCCTCAGCTTGCATACATTATTTACTTGGCCGGATATAATTTTAGAATACAATTAAAAAAATCTAACTCACTGACGAGTTATAAGGTCTGTGCCTCAGAGTTCTGTTCGAGACCGCTTATATTCCTGTTGTACATACATCATGTCCAATCATATCTTGCTTCTAGTTTCCTCTTGCGAGCATTCTGTTCAGCTAATGATCTGAAGTTCAATATTGTTTCGTTCTCTGTGCTAAAAGGGGTTAAAATCATAGGTTACCTAGCATAACTATATAATCTGGTCCATCTGGCGAAACATCCACAATCACTAGAAAAAGTTACGTATCACATAAGCATTTGTATGGGCGAAATCGCTTACTTAGGGTATATGTATGATACTAAATACAACAAAAAATTAGTTGCATAAATTTAAGGGCCAGATCCTCGCGTGCACACGTCCATTACTAACGTAAACTCGCCCAGCCCTCGTATCTGCTGTGCCATAGTATGTCATTCAGGTGATGCCGGTTGAACAAATAGATTGCGAATACGTCGTGACATTCCTGAAAGGTGAGATCGCAACTAAAACCAGGCCCAGGTGTTGCGTAGGATTCACCTTACTTTCCATAACCATGAGTAGTAGCGTCTAGACAGCGTTGGGGAAGATTGCCCTGAAAGGGGTTTTGCGCACAGGCAGCCGACGCCGGTTTTCAGGCCCAAACGCGGTTGATGGAAGTAGTGATGTCAACAGCAACGCCAGCCACAGTAATAACGGCAATAACAGCCACAAAGCAAACAACAAAAAATAATTTATTTTTCACTGCTGCGGAATTGTTTCATGATGCGGCACAAACAGCGGATCCTACTCGTCTGCCGCTGTGATCGCACCCTAGATGTTCGCGTCCGGTCACGGTATTCTAACAGTGACTGCCCTGGTTGCCTGGATGGCTGGTGGAGCAACACGTCTTCGCATCGCCCATGGTGATCCAGTGCGAGATGGGCTAACGCGAAAACGGAACAGAAGCGGTCGAAACAGCGCTGGAGTTTTCAGAGCTCTGTGCATGTCTACCTCCAGACCGACGAAAAGAATCTGTGGCTGCGGCATTCGCAACCACCAGTCGCTAGGCAAACCACCAGCTAATCGGTCGGCCATGCCGTGCTCCCTTGCACACTTCGCTACGAGTAACAGCAATCAACATCAACAACAAAAGCAGCTACAACGATAGTGGCGGAGGCCAAAGCTTTAGCTATGCTCACAGTTACGGCGGCAACCGCAACAATAGCAATACTAAGCACAAAGGGCAGCGAGAGGAGATTAATAAATCAACAAAGAATGGCCCGGCTAGCGGGCAAGAGGGCGGCTTCGGCCCCCCAGGCCAGAGGCCTCGCAAGACTTTACGCGGAGAGAGCAAAAGCATGTGAGCAAAAGCCGTGACGTGTCAAAAGCACCACATACGCAGTAGCGGGCACTGGTGCATCTATACACAACAGAGACACATATAACGCACTTCTTTCCTTCTGGAATGGTAGCAGAAAAGCGTAGATAGGAAAAGAACGAAGCGAGCAGGACGGGCAAGAATGAACATTGGAGTGATCCGGCCAGAATAGCAGCTGTTACAAGCGTTATTCCTTGCCGATGTTGCTTGTGTTTGCCGCTTGCTTCTCTTGGATAACGTTATGTAGCAGGAAACGGACGACACGTTAGAGAAAACGAGCGATTCACTCAGTCACGCTTTGTTTCGGATTCTATTCATGCTATGTAGAAACAAACATTTCAAACGGCTCTGTGTTCTATGGTAGCGCGAGCCGCATATCAGGAGAAAGACTAGAAAGGAAAACAGAAAGCCTTAGCCGGCAGGCAAAAGCAGGTTAATGCGGAACAGCTGGGCGATGTGGGAAACGGTTTCCGGAACGAAGGACAAAACAAAAGAAAGGATCCGATCTGGATGAGTCTCGCCGAATTCAAACTTCACGCCTTATGTCTCCATGTCTTGCCTCGGTACGTGGAATGAGAAAAAAGGAGGGCAAGCCGTGCGGGAGAAGCGACGCATGGAAATCTATATATACCAACTACAGCAATACAACTTACAAAGTTCAACTCCAATCATCATATTGTTGCCAGTTGATATGATATGATATGACTAGGATTTAGCGACTTTCACGGCCAGCGGAAACTGCGCAGCGTGCCCCAGCGGAATAAAAAATATGTAGGGACTTTTTGATGTTAAAAGTTGGATGTATGACGGAAACAGGCCAAGGTAATCGTAAGAAAGCTCGTAAAAAAGAGACGAAGGCTAAAGCATGACACTTTGCAGTCTAACATATCTGGAAAAATACGTGGACATTCGTAGTGAATGAACATAGTGACCGGTCAGTCTTGAGAAACTGCCATTGCTGCGCGCCTATTCAAAGGTCTCTGCGGCTTTCTTTCAATCCTATATAATATTTTGTTAGTCTGCTTCATTGCACCTCAACAGCGAATAATATTATACTTAGTATAAATCATACCTTCATTAAGTACATGGACATCGCGATTCGCTGTTGAATTTAAGCTCGAGAACGGCTTTTGCACTTGACCGCTAACCCTAAAGTCGCACAAGTAGATAGCAACGATACACATTCTAAAGAAATGTATTTGAACAGTCACGAGACGACAAAAGTTGGCTGAAGGAGCTTGCTTCGATTTGATCTAGTGCTGGGATTTATGTTTCCAAGAAAACCTAACCGTTGCGTTTTCTTTATATCGTGAGTCAGCGACCAACAGCAGTAACTTTTCATAGAAACACAAATGATCCTCCTTTAATTACTTTCATTACACTATCGACTATCATGTCTGGACAAAAAAAAACGAGGAACCTAATACCTGGAGTAGGTCTTATATTATCAAGCAGCTATACAGGATAATCTAAAACTTATCATCTTATTGCACATAGACGCCGTACGATACCGCAATAATGCGAGAATCATTGTTTAGTTACATCTTCTGCTACTTTGGTCATACCTATAAGTACATAGTGAATCTCTGCACGCTATAACCGGGCTGAAAAAGTAGACAGGGATCTCGCCCTTAACCAGCTTGGCACGAGTTCTTCAAGGTAAATAATCCCGTCATGGACAGCTCAGACAGGACGTTGTACAGGAGATTACATCGCGTTAAAATTTCATTCATTTATTGTCATGCACGACACAGAAAAGCAGCTTCTCGCTTGTCCTTTCCACAAGAGCTCTGGTTTGAGCCTCATCCTTCAAGCGGTCCTCAAGAGATTCGGATACAATTAATTCCTTTGGCTGCCAGTGCCATGATCAAGACGGTGTGGTTCGAGTTGTATTCCGGCGTTTTTACGAAAAAAAAATCTATTCGTACTGCTTTTGCTCCCCGTCGTTCATTGTGCGGCAGAAAAATGGAGCACGCCTGAAACTCTGCCACGACTAGAGAGTGTACATATACGCTGTTATATTCAGACCAATGTTATTCTCATTTAACGTTTGGAATTGGCGATGCAATAACAATATTTGACACGTTGTTTAACAAAAGGATACGATACCTACCAGACAAAACCGGCTCTGCAACATCACGCTACACTTTGTTGTTACACACGCAAACACCGTTGTTTCGAATGATTCGAACTTTCAGCAGAATCAACGTTCACCTAACAGTTCCTCATCTCCGCACGCAAGACGTTTAACAATGACAAAGGCCAATTTGAGCTCATAACGCACTTTACGCATGAACAATTAGATCCATCCAGACACGCATAGGGCATACAAGTTCTGCCAGCAAATTATAGAAGCCGTCACCGATAAGCACTTGAATCACTGGCATTTTTTTCCAATTTATAGCTTTGGGTATGAAAATTAAAGTTCTGCAAGGGTTTTTGTATCCATATATATTTTCAGGATGTTTAGTTTAAAGGCAGAATACGAGGTCGTTGTGAGGCTCACGTAGGTGGGTTCATACACAACATAACAAAATAATCTTAGATATGCTTCTTGCGCTCCGGCACGACAAAAAAGAACTAGTGCAGCCAAATGAAATGCTGCTACCTTCTTCCACTTATCAGCTTCTTTGTACAGCAATGAGCAGTAGATAAGACCCTTCATTACTGAGCACCAGCAAGAATGCATAAATAATGCAAACTGACAATCGCACAGAGGACATTGACTTAACTGTGTTTCACGCTAACATTTTAAATATGAGCCACCTATAACAGTAACTGTGCATAAAAGGGCTTTTTGCGGCTTGATCTTCAATCATGTATATTTCTTCTGTCTATTCATGTATTTTATCTTGGACTTAAACGCGATCGTTAGGTGGTCGATCTATCTAAATCAACTAACAGGCCTAATTCGGACTATTTTTACGGGGTAGGCTAACGATTACATGATAGCATAGAATTATGTAATGTAGAGGCTGAATACAAAGCACGTATCATCGTACAGAATGTATTCCTTGAAAGAACTATTTTTCACAAAAAGCTTGTGGCGCGATCTACAATTCGTCATCTTCGTAGACGTGAGTTGTTCTACTGTTAGATAACTGACTAACTAACTTTACCAGACCAGTATAGCAGGTTTTATCCGACGCTAGTATCAGAAAGCGCTACTTTGAGCTGATTAACGCACTGCCTATATAAATACGTTAATTTCACAAAATTTCATATGATTTCCTAGGAATCATTCCACTCAGGGTAAAAACCAGACGGCAAATACTGCTGATCTAGCTGGGCGAACGTTGCACACAATGTTGTTTTTCTCATTCGGAAATTATGTTATTCAAATGTTCCTTCATTATTCCCACGCATCGGTTAGTCGCGGTAGAATGTAAAGTTGATTTTACAACAGTGAAAGCATTCACCGCTTTACCCGCACGCTCTCCGTGACATAAAAACGAAAGACATATGGAACTATCCCCGAAAGGAGAATATATATTTACTATGCGTTCTCCTCGCAATATAGCTTTATTTGTATAAGGTCATTCTCATGAGTAATAAGTGCAGTTATTAGTGATATTTAGAATCTGTACGGTTTGAAACACGCATACTTTATATACAAAATATTGGACATGTAAAATGCTGGTAGGAAATGGCAATTACGCAGGGGCCCGTTATGAAAAAAATGTTTGTAATAGGCGCAAATAGCACAGACATATAAGAACCTATTCAAATAAAAGGATGCATAATAAAACGGTGTATTACAATGTAATAGACGGAACGTACACCCCCTGGATACACAACACCGAGACCATCATGGCGCGCAAACGTTTTACGAAAATAACTAGGCCGTCACCTGCACCCTGCATGCCGTCTCCAAGGGCTACTTACAAAATAACGGTGTGTTTTTTTGCCAGACATAATTCACTCTACATAGATAACATTGCTAAAAGCAGGACCGATTTACGCCTAGCTATGATCGCACCGAGGCCTTTTGAATGCAGAGGATACTTTTGCCCTACTACTTGAACCGAATGAGAATTTGCACTACGTGTGGCAGCAATACTTCGTGGCTACATCGTACATATGACCCACGTTTGCCCTCCTTGAGGTTTTTTATTCGATTGGCGAAAAAAGAAGTCACCAAAAGACATTTCTGTTGAATACTAAGCTTGCTGTAAGGTAGCGATTAGCTAATTCTTTAGCATAACCAATTACGTGTAGATCCACGCGTGAACGTGACCAACTCGGCGTCCACATAGATTCGTAACTTTCTGCGTTGAAAGCTTCTAACCGTTATTCTTGGAAAGCTATAGGAAGACCCTCTCATGATCACAAAATCCTACAGAACTTATCTGTTATTGAGAATTACGACTTTTTCTATTTTTTCTACGTATTGGCCCACCTAAGTTATTGGAGCCCTATGAGAACACCAAGAAGCCATCAAATAACAAGGGTCCACTTCGATTTCTTCTAAACTGTGCCTTAAATTGTCACACTTTACGAGACTAGGTTTCTGATCTCAGCTTGGTACCTTATGTTAAAAATGTTATATAACCTGGAAATATTGAATTCTTCTTTCCAAGCAAATGTTTAGATAGACTAGCTAGACCCTCATTTTGACCTCTAACAAAACAATATCGCTTGACACATCTACATTATAACTGAATCATAGTTAACATGATGTCTTACATACTCGTTGATAGAAATGGGATACTTTAAGTCTTTTCGTCTAAACTCGTCCAGTGATCTGTAAACGAGTCGTATTAATGCAAACAGGTCGTAAACGATCTGATCCTAGACTTATTACTTGCTTCGTAATGCTATAACTCTATTGCAATAGTTCGTAAATTAATGATTGTCGTGCCCAACTTTGCCTCGTACGTATGTCATCTTTGACTTTACGTTTTAATTAACGCTTCAGGATTTTTATAGACTTAGGTAAATTGGGAAGCACCTTTTCTAGGACGTGATCGAACCGCCGTCCGATTGCAAAGCGTACCTTTTCAGCACTGAATTAGCCTCTATTTCGAAAGCAGCATTGCTTGCTTGCAATGGAAAGTGCAAGTCTGAATGAAAAGAAAGGGTTTCCAGGCGTGCACTGTCTATAGCCCAAGTTTATTTGCTACAGAGTTTGAAGATTTAATCGTAGTCAAAAATAGGTGTTGCAATCTTAAGTGTTTGGACAATTCGATGGAACCCAAACTCTAACGCAATCATAGAAAACAGCAAAAATTATAAAAAAGATATATGCACGCTTACTTACATTACGACAAAGTACGCACCTATGATGAGGCGTCCGAAACAAATTCGACAGTGAACCTTTTAATATGTCACATTTTTAACCTATTATGCACGTACAGGTTTTTGCTCGAAGTAATTTTTCAGTGTCAGCCAAAACGAATCTAAAAAACTAGGCATATCAACCCTTATCGAATGAATCGCTTGTTCCGACAACTACCTGTACGCTTAACTATGAATATTCTATTCCAGGTACCCCGCTAGAAGAAAAAAAACTGTCACATTTTTACTATAATTCAGCCGCCATTGGTTTTAGGATTAATGTTTTTGGCATCTGTGTTCGAGGCTATTCGATGCCTTTTGCTCTAGTAAGTGAGACAAGTAATGCAAAACATGGAACGATTTTTAATGCTTACTTATTTAGACGCTGTATTGTGCACAATCGGTAAGAGCTCTTTTTCGCGACGGCAAAACTCTTTATTTGTTTATAGAACTGATCTCTGGTTCAGGAGCATGATTCCATCTGTTAGGCTGACATAATTTTGTTTCCAGTAAACTATATAAAATGTCATAGGCTTGTGGTTTTCCGGGCTTGACCGACGCGGTACATTCATACGCATCTCGGTCGAAGCTCGCGATAACATTAATGTACAATTAACTAAAAAATGCGTTACGTTATAACAGGTTACGTCTTAATGGCCATATTTAGACTCGAGATAAGTATATTGGATTGATTACTGCGTATATCTATATGGAACACGACCAGCACCGGGAAGCAATCCCACTGGCATGATTGCATGTCGGCGGTAAATTTCCGTCGATTGCAAAAGTGTTTATGAGCCATTCTTCACTTTAAACATTAGTTACTGATAATTAAAACAGTTACTCATAATTGGTGTGAGTTTATTTGATTTCAATCTCAACTATTAAGCTTAAACAATTCTGTAATGACATCGTGTGGGTGTTTGTACTCACGCTGTACAGGACAAGCCAGACGAAAGGTAAAGCTTAAAATAGAGAAGTGAAAACGTCAACGATTTGCCTTGACTTATTAACGTGCCATTATGGGTGCCAGAGGTAACTTTAGTTTATCCAAACCCTATGTGTTAACATGCATCCGCATCTCGGTCGAAGCTCGCGACATAGTTAGCTAATGAGATCATAGACACAGACATCTTTTTGAATTTGTTTGGGAAATTTAAGTGGGACACATCAAGCAAATAACAGCCTGTAACGATGGTCAGATCTTTGTGATTGAAATCTATAGTATGTTCTCATTGCAGCATTTGCTTTAGATTTCCATCCAGTTCACAAAACACGTTATGCCCTTGATTGTTTGGGCTTCTGTAGGACAGAGTTTAATTTAATGGATTTGGAAATTATTAAAGGTAGCGTGCTAACATCATAAATGCTTCATCGAAGTCTGTAGCTACTCAATTAAAACGTATCCTGTACATTGTCAATTACAATAAGCTATGACAGGAAGAAGCGGTGATTTATGTAGGAAAGAAAAATCGATCGTGGAAAATCAGCATAACTCAACTTAGATAACGACTGAACAGCGTTTAGAGGCTGATTTATTAATGACACAAAAAGATCCCAAGATAGTTGAAACTGAAACAAAAAAGTCTGCTTGTCTGTCTATTTCAAAGATAAATCAGAGATGAATAACCACTTAGAAATACTGACTGAGAAGCTCTCTGTTGTACTTTTAAGAACATTGTAAGGTAACCTCACTAGTCAATAACATTAGACGAGCGTTCATTCTAAAGCTACAAAGCATTTATTTGTCTTCGCAACGATAGGTTGTTATCGGAACAATGAGAAAGAAAACCTAAGGCTCGTCCTTAACAAATATTCTTTGTTTGGAATTGTATTCGTCCTCCAAAGTACCGAATCTGAGCAAAATTGATCTCATAAATAGCTAGAACGCCACTCATGTCGTTGCTCAGTAGCTCTCGTGTATATGGGCTCAAAGAATATGGGGAAAAGTAACCGAACGGTTTGGCAATATCACGAAGAAGGATACGATACGTTTATATAGTACAAGTTAATTTCTATTCTAAAAAGTCGCATTAGTGAGTAGTGATGCAATGGGACAGTAATTGTGAAAAATGCTTTTTCAAAAGCCTCGAACGGAAGCACGTTATTTCAACAGCACGGTGAGAAGAAGACTTACATTTCCAACCCTTGCATTTGGAAGTCCAATCTACAAAAGAACTTACACTCAGAAGGGGAAGTGAAGGCAAAATAGATAAGTTAAAAATAAGTACAGTCACTAAGGTCAAATGTTCAATTTAATTAGCTTAGGTGGCCTCTGTAATTTACTAGAAGACTTCCATATACCTCAGCGACCTGGCTAGCATTGATTAGCAGAACTAAAATGGAAGACGTGTAAAAGTAGGAAAAAGCTTTGGCGTAAAGAGCATTATTAGATGAAGAAAAGTTAGATTTGATGACAGATAAATTGAGAACAAACTGGTAAATCATTTGGCACAACACCCTGTAACATTAGTAACAGCGGTATACACGTTACCGCTATCGTTAACATACGAAGAAAAAAATCTTCACTTTCGTCCTGGATTCGGTATCGGAAATAAGCTTTTGAGCCTAGGTCAAGTTATTTACGACGATGTTCCAGGTCAGGCATCCGCCATAAGTCTTTATAGTTACCAGAAGGATCGTTTGGGGCCAGCAGAAAAAGTGAAAGGCAGAGATC
This sequence comes from Varroa destructor, assembly GCF_002443255.2. Classification (NCBI taxonomy): domain Eukaryota; kingdom Metazoa; phylum Arthropoda; class Arachnida; order Mesostigmata; family Varroidae; genus Varroa; species Varroa destructor. The sequence goes on from NW_019211454.1 coordinate 28,723,405, forward strand.
CACAATTGTAGAGGAAAAGATATGGACTGCTTGGTCTGACGTGGTTGAGTCATAAATACCAATCCAAGACCCTTCCTTCACGGAGTCGAGGTTGAAGAATTAAGAGGTTACCATAGTTCAATGCGTTAAATATTCAGTACGATGCGGAGTCGGAGCCGCATTAGAAGAGGTTGCTAGTTCAAGTTGTCCATTAAGCAAAGCTTATATTACCGTAAAAGGTTGTGGTCAGCGAAGTTAGGTCTAACGTAAACTCTACGGGTGGCGTTAATGTCGCATCCTCGGGCCCAAATATGATCTGGGCCGGTTTTGCAAACAGAATATGTAACAAGCACAATGGGAAAATAAAATCTTTGACTAGCTAAACCTTATCTTGCTACGTTGTGTACTCACCTGAACTGAAATATTTGAACTTAGATCACCAAGTTAGAATACAGGACATATTTTAAAAAAAAAGATGTTATTAGGTTTTTACTTAATTAAAGAGGTATACCAGCATTATGTTTACACTTTAACTAGGCTACAGTCATAGTAGAGGAGTGTTTGACTTGCAGGCTTACTGTAATATCTATATAGCTTCATTTGTGAACGATGAAGAAGAGCAAATACGGCATTTTTGTGCGCCACTTCGCAGTCACGTTGAGACTTTCCACTGTGCTGAACCGCATTATAATCGTCAGTGCCAGAATGCAGCCACGAATGTTTCGAGGGTCACATCAATATAAGTTTGCTGCCCCCAAGCCTATTGGCTTTCAAGTAAGTCAAGTAAGTCAAATCAAATAATAGAGAGCTGAAGAATTCTTCAAAGTTTTTCTATATAAAAAATCTACAAGAGCCTAGTAATGATCCAAGCTCAAAACCATCTACTGTCTTTCCACGTAAGCAGATCCGTAGAAGAGTCCTGTTGACATCCTGCAAACGCCCAAAAGAGGAGCGCACAAGGTTTGAACGGGCTAAGAATTTTCTAATCCACAGTATAGCGTCTTAACCTGCTGAACACATTAATTCATTAAAATAAGTTGAGGTTTAGGACTTTCGAATGCATACTTAACAATAAACAGTAGGAAAAAAGGTACATCGCAGCTGCTGTACTTTTAAATGAACCATTCCACAAAGTGGAAGGTAAGTCTGCTCATTAACCAATAAGATGTCTCTCTGTATGATGTATTTATATCAATACTGTTAATAAAAAACGTATCGCAATCGCTAATGTTTGCAATGCTGCAGTTGTTGCCAATATTGATGCTGTTGCCACTATCGGTTTTGTCGCATTGGTGGTAACGGCGACAAGTAAACGGTCGTCATTGCTATTGTTGATGATGGCTCCTTTTCCACCTTTATCGCCGCCGAAGGTTCGTGCTACCATTTTATTGTAGATGGTACCCTTTCTAGTTGGCTTTAGCGCTAGGATAAGAATACTTTTCGGCAGTTGCAGCTATGGCTGCGTGACTATTCCAGCGGCCATGGCATTAACAGCAGTAACGCTGCCAGTGTCAGTGACAGGGCAGTAGTAATACTACGGGTACCCCTGGGAACGTATACGCCGCAGATCCAGGAGCTGCAGCAGAAGCCGCGAAGGTTGTCCTTCAACATAACTGCCTATGTAAGCGTTTCAGCCAGCGTGGGCGTCGGCTTCGACGGCAGCTGCTGATGCCGAGGTGGCTTGACGCTTTCCAATTTACGGGCAAACTTATCAGTAGACCAGGCGGAACGTATTGTTTCCACAAAGAAGACGGTCCGATCCAAACATTTGCGATGCCAATGAGGGCGAGAAACAAAGAAAACGATTCAGAGGTTTTCGTCAGCTCCCATTTAGACAATAACTGAGCCGAATCCGCCCAGCCATCTATGTTATTTAGCCGCGTCAAATACTGTAGCTGTGATAGCTAACAAGCAACTTATCAAAACAGAATACATAATATGCCTCATATAAGCGTATCTATAGGCATTCATTCATACTATAGCGGGATGTTTAGCCTCTTCAATTGTTTCTGCTAACTTCTGAAAATCAATAATTGCCCATTCCTTTACACGATCTCAGCCGGAAAAAGCTAGAACTAGATAGATCTTGCTATATAATGTGAGGCTAATATTTATTAGTTTATTAACATTTATTTGATTAACAGTCGTATCAAGTGATATCCTGAGGTTGTAATTAACTTATCTGTATTGCTAATAAGTTGTATAACAGGCGCAGGCCTTATTTCTAAACCCTCTGCATTAGCTTCATCTGTGTAGAAATAGACTACACTGCATAAACATAGGTGAAGTGACGTGATGATCAAAGTTTTTTGTAAAACTATGATATTGTGTAGGACATACTATTACTTTGTTTGTTCTTACTATTATATTGCACCTTTATTATGCGTTTAGATGGAGTCTATTACTGTGCCGTGCTGGCCTGAGCGGCCACATCGGTCCGGCCTTTTCTCTCTTATTCTGGTAGTGTTTTTCTCTCTCTCTCTTTTTCTCTGGTTTAGTGCGTTTGCGTGTAGTGTTGTAGTATGTAGGGTATAGAAAGTTGCTTATGCAAGACAAACTTTACTGGGTGCTGTCTCCCTCTTTCTGCTGTCCTGACATGAGTGACCTAACTCACCCGACTTAGCTAGGACAAGTCACGTTTGTGCATAGCAACCGAAACCGCCCTTTGCGCTCTGTAGCCCACGAGCTTCAAGGCCCGGTCGATGGAATCTGTTGTTAGCGGATTTTTGTTAGAACAATCAGCGCAGGCTGCAGGTCGCGATCACGACAACTAAACTGACTAGAATTCCAGCCTTCACTCACAGACAACGAGATATGATACATTGTCCAAGAGACCGGGACCGCCCAACAAATGTCTCTCTATAATAGTTAGCCTTTTACCCTCTTCGCCAAGTCGTCGATCGAAATGCTTAGGCAAACACACGCCGTCTCAATAACGAACCACGCTCAATCGTCCGATTCGAAGACGTTGTGGGCAAGGGTAAATGCTCCATAGGACATAGACTTGCATCGACATAGCCACAGGAGGCACTGTCATGAAGACGTGCAAAGAGAGCATACTGATCCCCCTTTCTCTTTACCGCTCTCCTTTTTCGCACAGGGCACGATCAACGAATACGATAAATATGTAAGCAAGCTTTTCTGGCATTTGATTCTCGGTATGTAAATTGGCAACGACAACACATGGGTTAAGCTAATTGCAGAAATAACACCATCAAAGGGCTTCTACTCTGCTAAAAATACTTTGATAATGTCGTATTCATAATTATAACAAATCATGTATCGGATTGAATTAATGTGCCTAAATGCAATGTATGTATCAGACGTAGAGGTGTGTGCGGATCTATTTTCCACATATAACATGTCCGTGTCTCATAATGCTCCTGTTTCCCTGAAATTCTATAGCTAGAAGCCACGGCCGAGGGGGGTAAGCATGAATCGATAACAGCGAAAACAGTACTAACAAAATCGTCATAAGATTATCATAAATAATGTAACATAAAATAATATAACAGGTTTTACAGCCTAAGCATCGCGAAAAACTTTTTGGGCGGGACAACGTATAACCGTATTATATGGTGCCCTAGATATGAGGTGTTTTTTTTTCTGTACTAACCTTCCACGATCAAGTAATACATTTTGAAAGGCGTAGAGGAAAAAATAAACATGCCTAACGTGATTTCCAATGAGGACTGTTTAAAAGAACTGCTTGTACAAAAATAGATGCCCCTTCAGCCCCAGGTCAAAGGTCTATCGGCGGCCCTCCGGACTTTAAAATAGGTAGAGATACTCGATTAAACTGCTTGGCCGGTACTCAAACTGCCAATAGGCTCAAGATCCTTCATCAAATTCTGATGAAACGAGCTCGTTCTGTGGACCTAACTTTCTGTCCTCTAAAGCTATCACAGATGGGACTTCAATCTGCTCCTTGTTTACAGTGCCCCAGCGATTGTACACATATTAAACACAATGGGAGTTTTTAAGCTGTACATAATCAGATTGTAATCTTATCATGGTGGCACACAGATACACAGATCATATCCTTTGCAAGTTCAGAGCTATATTGCCACCTTTGTAGAATTTGTTGATTCTACTGCGATCAATACTGGCGTTGCGCTCGAGCTCAGTTTTCACAGATCTACGCCGCACATAATAAAATCGTTCCTATTATAGGCTTCCTAACCCCATTAGGCATCTCCGATAGGCCTGTTGTCGCATAATGCAAGCTAGCTAACAAAGGCAGACATTTGTTCTCAACCATTGTCAAGCACTTAAGATATTACACGAACTATCCTACTAAACATATACGATAAAATGCAACATGCGTATACGTCCGCTATACATTTCAAGAGCTATAGATTAGTTTCACGATACTGTCAGTATGTACCAGGGTCGTCCACTACTTACATTACTTTCTTTAGTTTTCAAATAAGCATTTCATGTCGATAGGCTGACGACGCCATTCGGCTAGTATAAACACGTGTTTATGAGGCTATGCGTTCACTTCTGTTGTCTCTCCAATAGATGTTGGTATTAATTGACACTTCACGACAGAACCACACGACTCTCCAAGTAAGTCCCTTTTCAAAGCGGTCCTTTGACTGAAATCACAACCCCGAAGAAAGAGTATGGCGACATTTGGAGCTTAGCTCTCTCTATCCGTGTAGAAGCAGCTTAGTTTCCGCAAGACGACGTGTGCCAATTTGTACCAGTCTACGCAAACAATAATGTATATATGAATTGCTTTCTATATGACGGACCACGAACTGCAGTTATCATGCCCGTTTTCGCAGCAGTAAAGCACGTGAATGTGTACTCAGGATGTAATAGTAAAAAAAAAATTTCGCTTGGTGGCCCATTTCCTCATTTTTTCGACCAAGCATAATATGGTCGTTTCCGTACTGCGTTCTGTCAAGAGCAATATATTCTTACCTAAGTAAATGAGATCCTTAAAGCAGATTAGCGTTATAGGTATCCCCATTATTTCCCCAGAGTACGGCTGCCGATAAGCCTGTCCTATACGGCTCTTTGATATTTTCCAGCGGTTACATTTGATAGCCAAACATTATGCTTGAATTGAGCTACAATTTTACTAGGTTTTTCTCTTGGGTCATTATTTTATGCTAATGGCATTAAAAACAATCGCGTGTTTATTAGAAGACTTGCATTACACCTTACTTACTATCGAATATGGCGTGTAGCAAAAAAACATTAGGCATCATTAATTGAATTCAAGATATTATATTTTTGGCAAGGGTTTTAATGTCAAGAGACCTTAACGCAATGCATTTTTAACAAAAGAGACAGATTATGTTGGTACATAAAAAGTCCGTTATCTCACAGCGATCAATTTCATGTGTGTTCCCATATCTAATACTCATTTAGCAAAGGGAGTTCTTATAAAGGGAGCAGGAAGCACACTTCAATCTACAGCGGTCTTTGACTTTTGATACTATTTTCATGTCGTTTCGAGTTACAAGTAAGTTTGGCTACTGGCATCGCTCATATTTGACGAACATCCATCTTTACGATCTCGTATTCCACTTAGAACTACTACTTGTTAACGTTATTGAGGTTCGTTCAAACTTTGACGCTATTTCTGATACTCTGTCAGCGAAGTTACGGAGCCAGTGAAGGCATCTTTAGTGAGGTGCGAGTTTAAGGTGATACGGCGATCTATCGCTAATGGATTTCGATGGCGTCGTACAAGTCACTTTGATCGAGCTCAAGATTTTAATGGCTGTGAGGTAAACTCGACTAATGTCTTCATGTTAAGCGCGAAGAAACATGCTACTGACTCAAATCCTGGACGATCTTCCGCAAACAAACTCGATGAAATGTGCAGAGAACGGTAAAAGCTTATGAATTAACTATTGTATCTAGCAAATAACGAAGTTTGTTCTTTTTTTGTTCCCTTCTGAAACATTCTCTTGAGAAACACTTTTTTTTCTTAATCCTCTTATATATATATATATATATATATATATATATATATATATATATATATATCGTTTTTGCTGTGTGGTCTTTGGTCACAGGTGTTATATACGCTTTATAAATTTTTCAGTAGACCTTTAAATGCTACATATAATTTCTAAACAGAGTTAAGTCGACGCAGTAAAACGTTAAACATGGGTAAAACATTATTAAAATGAGCACAAAACTGTAACAAAATTCTTGATTAATCCGAACACTCGAAAATGAAGTTTAAGCCGATCAAATTCAAATTAATTATTATTATGGACACTTTAAGCAACAGGGTTGAATTTTCTGCTACGTTACGATGCGCTATTAAAGAAAGAAGCCTTAGCATTTAAAAAGGAATCAATAGATGATGAATTTGTCTATCAAGGACTACAGATGTTCCCATCTCAGAAGAACCATTTCGTTTCAGGCAGTGTATTGTGAAGCTTAAACATACAAAGAGAAATATAATTCTTATGATTTACGAACACCTATGAAAACAATTTCCCTTAGGATTTTAGTTCATTTAGATAATGATGTTTGGTCCACATGTCTAAACTCGCAAGTCAGTCGTTGATAATCAGGCAAAAGTTTCCTAAGCACTAAGACATTTCTACATATAGCTACATACATATCTACATACATACATACATAGCTATATATTCAGAGAACGTATTAGATTTATCAGCACTCACCCACTATATCTGGTCTGTTCAACTTATTGGGTCGACCTTTGAAAGACTATGCCTGGACAAACGAAACAAATGTTACGAGAGCAACGACATCGATTCGAAATCGGAACGGTTATTTGGCCAAGCCGATCCTACGATGGGTATCGTTGTCCTGTGAGTCACATCATACTTCTCTTTTTAGTTAGGAGACGTCTCAAAAATGCAAGTCTCTAGAACGTCCAAACACGCTCGTATCTTATACAAAAAGCATCTAAATAGAAAGAAAGATGGTTGGTTAGTTATCTCGCTAGAAATAGAAAGGCCCCTCTGACCAGCAGCGACCACTGATTTTGCAAGAAGCACACGAACATAGAACGAGCAGCGTATGAGATGGAGGTGGAAAAGTCAGAGTAAGGTTGGAACTACTGTGCGGTGGGTGATGAACAGTAAACGAGTACAAGGGGCAAAAGAGGGAGTCAAAAAAGACGGAGACAGCCAACGACAACAACGACGCTCGCTATCTTTGTCGACCATCCTTGGTCATTCATCCACTGGCACTAGCAGCAATACCACCGCACTTGTCCTATCTATCGACGGCCACACGTACACGGTCGTTCGAACAGAGGTCCCATGAACCTCTTGAACATTCCCCAATGGGGTTCAGTTCGCGTTAGACGACCGCCATCACTGACTACTATATTTTAGTGGCCTGCTCCCCTACGGTTGCTTGCCTGCTCGTCCGGTTGTGCCCTACCAGTCACAACCGCGTCTCTATTGCTGTCCCCGATTGTCCGGTGTCGCATCCACGAGGAACCTTTTCAGTGAAGCCCTGTTCTCGACTTCGGTTAGAGGTGCGTGGAATGCCCTTTCGGCCAATGGTGATCGTCTTGAAGGCCTTTACGCCAACATAAACGGCACCTGCCCTCATGCTATAGCGTAGCACGTTTCTTTGTTTTTTATTTTAGCGTTTGCCTATCCCTCTTTTCTACTTAACGATGGCCTCTGTGTCGTCCCATCTACAGCCGAGGCTGCCTGAACCGAGCATCCCTAAGAGGCGATGGCACAAAGCAGATGTATCAAACCCAAAAGGTTCTGTAAACATATATATCGAATTTGCGTCGAAGGGGTCAAAAACAAGACAATGCACTACAACAGAGTGCATTTGTAGCTTTTATCTCTAGGTGACTTTCTTAATACTTGAAATGTTTAAGCTACGGCTAAATTTCAGATGAAGACGGGATGCTGTTCACAAGGACCGACTGATAGTGACATCTTATCGGAAACTTAAATAGGACGATTAAACTTATTGATTTCTTTAGAAAAAAAGTCGTCCAAAGGTTTAATGTTTACTATTATATCGTACGCTACACTTTGAAGGCGTTACAATTGGAACTGAGGGAATGTTGGAAAATTCATACGTCTCAGTTCTTCGCTACTCGCAACCGTCAGACCTGTCCTACATTTCCTGTCCTCTAGGGTACTATGTTGCATGTAGTGCATGGAAGTCTCGGTGTTCAGTGCTATAAGGTTTAGCTAGTCTTAGAACTCATACCTACAGACCGTTTGCTGCATGGTTCGAACAGCATTTGCAATAAGATCCCAATTTTGTATCAAAGGTTTCAGTTTATCTCTACTTTAACAGAATTGGAATGGTAAACATACCCAACTGCATATAGACATGCGAGAATCCCCACGCCATTTGTAGACAATGATTTTTTGGAACAAAAGTAGCCGTTTAATGTTAACTCTAAGAAAAAAGAGCCATTGGATCATTTTCCGTTAAACTGCCCATGGGTCTTGTTACAAAGATGTCTTAAAATATTTTTTGTGGACGAAATTTGATTGGATTAGATTGAGGACATTGGACTTTTACTGCAAGTTTTTGAAACTCTATAGAGCATTAGGTTTTCAACTGTTAGGAAGCTGTGATGTGAAATTTTACCACAAAAATGCTGCGATTAATTTTTTGTTTGTAAAATCTTTTGTAGGTGGTTCTCTAAATGACATAATACTTAAGAGAAAAAAAATTACACCAGGTATTGATCTTTGATTGAGGATCTTGATAGATATCTTTCACATTTGCCTGCAGACCATACTTTGAGAAGTCGTGACTCACTAAACCTAAATTCGGAAATAACCATAAAGAATCAGAATTCAAGGCTTTTACTATTACAAACACTTCTATTTTGAGTCACAGCTCGTTGCACGTTTCGCACGACAGAGTTATTATTTATCATCGGCTGAATACAAAATGATATGAATTAATTTTTTTTTTTCGACATTTTTGCGCTTCGAGGACGTTTGGCCATTTTACAAATACATCCTCAAGCTTTATACATTAGATTCGAGTCAGCTTCCTCTGAGTTCACAACTGAGGATGCAGCGCAAAAGGGAAATGGAGCGGGGGTTTGGGGCTGCTTGGGGAACGCAATATCGATATAGGCGCATTAGCATCAATAGAAGAAAAAGTGAGTTTTCTATCGACGCTTGACATGCTATGCTAAAAGTATCACAAAGTATGCAAAGTTTTTTCTGTACGCGTTGGTAGGTGGGTTCCATAGAAATTGCATTGCCCGCACTTTGTGTGGTAACGTTAGAACTATTTTTGACTCTATATCTCATAGAATATATACGATCATAACGCGATTAGTAGTCTATTCAGAAAGGGTAGTTTGCAGATCCACTCATATATTTATATAGAATAACCTTCGACATGGACAAGTATAACGCTATAGATTCTCTGCTCAATACTTGTGGCACATACGTTAATCGTTATTTGTCAGTGCCAACATGAATAGTACTCGCACTTAGATCTGGCAATGCTATCGTATCTACATACGCTCATAGTCGTAGGAATATAGTTGAAAAGCCAGTCTACTGACTAGGCCGTCGTGATTGGTTCGTTGTGGGTCTGCCCGGCCCCTGTTATTGGCTGATGCGTAAGGGAAGATTCGTGGCTAAGGCGGAACCCCTTTTTCGCCTTTTGACCCATGCACCAACGTGATGTTGATGGGTAGAAGATAACGTATTGGGTCATGGAGGTGAATGCATCGGTTCGGACGATTTGGACTCGGATAATGTAGAAACGGGAAGACTATTGCAAGAAGGGGCGAGGTGGTTCGGGGTATGGTTGGGGAGTGCTACGATGATTACACATTTGCATTGCAGCATTCGATGGCAGCCAACGGCGAAATGCACCGCGATCCGTTGCATTGTAATGACGATGCATCCTTGCAGAGATAGAAATACTAGAACGAGAAGGAGGAGAAGGCAACAGGAGCAGGCCAATGAGGTACAGGACCACGAGTCGCCACCAAAAAAAAAGAGAAACTATTACGGGAAATTGCATGGTTTGGCTACAGGAAAACGCATGGTAGTAGCGGCGGCAGCTGAGGCTGCCGAAGCACTAGCACTGGTGGCCCAGTATCGAAAATAAGAAGAAATAGCAACGATTCGCTAAAGGAATAGCTAAGAGGGATAGCCGATGAAGACTGTAAGAAACGGAAGGATTGAGGAGAGTCGCTTTGAAGAGCTTCGACAAGTGGGAAAATCAAAGTAAATTTCGCAAAGTCCGCCTCCCTCCTGCCTTCCCTCTCTTTTTCTACCCGCTACTCTCCCAGGCAATAGAATGCGTCGCTGCTTTGTGGATTGCCCCAGCTTCTTATCGCAAACGAGCGCTGAAGGGAACTGCTATTGAGAGCTTGGAGAAATCCCAGCAGGGACTAATATCTTTCCAATCGGATGATAGGCGCAATTTCCACAATGGGGACAGGCGTCTAGCATATGCACAGACTGTGCTCGAGTGCGTCGCGCAGCGTACGCCGATGGGCTGTGCACGGATTATAGATCGCAATCCGTCACAATTCTTTTAGTAATTTGGCTTGCGGTCTTGTCGAACATTTTAGCTGTCCCCTGTAGTGGTTGTCATTGCATATACGTGTGTTACATGGTCTGATATTATTTCTTGTTGCTGGACTGCTACAATGCTAATGCATAAAGGATTTTTTTACTCTGGATTACTAGGACGAGCTTTTATTTCAGCCAGCGAGCGGTCAATTCACCGCAGGCGGATAAATTTGCTGTTTAAGAAACCGCGACAGCATTTTATCGATTGCTTGAACCACTGAACGATCGTTATCGTCAGATACTAATCTATAGCGTTATACGCATATCCTTGTATTATATAAAGTAACAAATGGGGTTGCGCCTATTTTCACCTAACGTTGTGTTACTGAATTTTATATTAAATAACACTATTTATACGAATGGAGTACATTGCATATGAAGAAAGTTATTGCGTGCTACACATTATACACGTGAAGTAAGGACGCGTGTAGGTTCACTTTAGCACAGGTACTTCAAAGGCGATGGGGTGGCATCGATTGCGAATATTACTAGCCTTACACTAGTAATAAGTGATAGGCGATGGGATCATACATGTACAGAACGTGCGAAGAAATGCTCTTTATGTAAACATTATTTAAACGTAACGCAGGCATGATCCACTAGCCGAAGTGACATATGCACTAGAGTAAACTAGTTTCTGTAGAAAAAAATCATCCAAACGAAAAAATAAGTAAGTCTACAACTGGTTCTTGCCAATGCTTGCTTTCTTGGTAGCCTTTGTCTCTGCAGTTAAAGTCATGCCTTCTATTCGCTTAGTGGCGGCACGATCAATAATAAGATTTCTTGACGTTAGTTCACATACAAAATCAGTTGTGTCATAACTTATCATTTCGACATCATCGCGCCAAACGTTGCGATCAGACCATGACAAGGTCTCGTTCTATGCGGCAGGCGCCCGAGCGTACTCTGAGTCAAAAGGCAAGACTCACCTCCTGCCAAGCCCCGTCCCACATATGGCCCGACGAAGAAACATAACCATTATTTCGTCCTGCGCCGCCTTTCTGCATCTCTATACGCCTGCTGCGTGCTTGCTCTAGCTGTTGTTATTATTGTCCATCACTGCTCACACCGATCTTATCCGCCAGATACTTCGTGATGTTTTTGTTTTTTATAACTACATCTTTCATCAGTGGCGATTCGCGTGTCTTATCAAGTGATCACGGCCACCGCCAGCTGGAAGTCACCTGTAGCTAAACTAGTAGCTAGATCCATGAATACTTGATTATCGAGTTATCGATTGATAGTCGAGGGCAATCAGTCACATAATTGTAGTAGAGTCAATCAGTTCCCATTTTTTTCTTATTTCCTTATTTTGATCGTCTATGCCTACGTATGTACGTGGCAACTATGAACGATTATACATTTTAAATAGAAGAGATTTTACCTGATGTAGAAAAATGGGTTCTAATTAGAGCAAATACTGCTATATTGGTCAGCCAGTTTCGTACACTGCATATATACCTATTTTTTTTTTTATATAAACGTCTCCTTTTGTTGTATATATCCTGTATATGTATTGGTATTATATTATAGTCTGGTTTACCTGATTATTTAGTCAATAGCGTTTGCTTCCTACGCAGTACAAGTTAGAAGTCATATTACCTGCTCAAATTTCCTTATCACGTTAACAAGATACTGATTAGATAACATTTAGTTTTGACGACACCATGTTAGCGGTATGCTTACTCCAAACTCCGTTCCATTACACACAACACACGCTCATAGTTCAACAATACTTGTTTGTATTATCAAATATCTTACGAGCTTATGAGCCAGCAAAATACTGTATCGTGATGTAGAATTTAATACAAAGCTCTAACTAGCGTACTAGCCAGCCAAATTTGGGGCACATGGTAGTCTAGGAGAGGAACCATTCCTAGACAGCCTTCGTTTCGTGCTTCAAGGAGCTGGCCATCTAAGGTAATGCCGAACTGCTCGGGCACCGGACGTAATACATGCAAAAGCCTACCCAGAAACTGAAACATGTTTGCTGCATTTATTGGCGCCCTACTCTACCTTTTCCAACAACTATTTGTTGTTTTCGCGAAGTTTCAGATACAAACATCAGCCGTTCATCAGACCACTTACGGGACAAAATGCACGTTCTCCTTCGGCGCCCTTAAACTGGGATTGCAAGTCATAGCCCTAAAACTGTCACATTAATCATATAAGCAACAAAAAAAAAGGTTGTACGGATAAATGTATGCAGGTCATGCACTTGAAAATAAAGTTCACTGCCAACAAGCCTATTCGTGAGTTTTGGGGATAAAATTTGGCTAAAAGACAAATTTATTTCACCTTCACATTGTGCCCAATTAAGCAAATCAATGCACGCAATCGAATGAAAGTATAACCCCGATACAGTTATGCTCCGAATCTACCTAGAAAGCATGTAACGGGGTATAGGACAGTCTATTTATTGTTTGTGGCATCAAACATTTTCACTATTGCTTATAGGAATGCGTAGGGACGTAACGAACTTAATTTAGTCATGGCCGTTATTGCAGACATATGACCAATTAGCGCCAAGGGGTAACGCTTAAATTGGAGCTGCTTTGCAAATCTATATATTTCTGCTTACTTGACCCGACCGAGTAACTTGGCATGATCCCCAGTCCAAGTACACCCTACAGACTACGTGTTGTTTCTATTTCTTTATAAGAAGCTGACGGTATTGAGGAAATGCTCAGAGCTCTACCATACAATAAGCCTACCAGATGTTAGATATAAACATACTAATCATGTCAGAGTTGAAACAGTGATATCAGCAGATCATCCTATGTATCCCTTAAAAGTGTAATTAGTTGATTGCAATTGTTAAGTATTTTCCGACATTTAAGTTCTTGAAGTTGCGATGCAGCATAGTTTTTCTATACTGTACATAAGACAGCCATTATCTCACTTCAAACTTATTTTAGTATATGTTTAAATTCCTTAGTCCATACAAACAAGCACAATTCAATGTTTGATAAAGTAAAGAATTTAATTCCGGTTGTGAAGAGAGGGGCATTTAATCTTGTTTGTTCAAACTTCACGAGAAGATAGGTGACATGAAAAACAAACGACTCTGTGTGTTGGTTTTTCAGGTCACCAAATTGCTTTAATCGAATGTCGTGTTTGTAACCCATTTGCAGATTCCTCAAGTTCGCAGCAACAACTCTTTTAATGTCGGGCACAGGTGTCAAAAAAAAGGATTCTGTTACAGTCTTCTGAAAATCGTAGGTTTACGCTAGAGTGTGAGAGAGATAGCTTTGCTTGTTGGATCCAAAAGTATCTGAACTCTACATTATATTTTACATTTGCTAGGTGTTTTTACCATGACATCTCAATATTTACTATAATATCTAGGCGCATGGAAAATGCGCGATTATTAAGTACAGCAGCCATTAGTAATACGTCCGCGAAAGGAGAAAGGCTTACAACATTTCGAACCTCCTTAGGGAGTCGGATGTAAAAACTTGGTGAACAGAGGTACGGTGCACTCAATTAAGGAAGTCTAGGAAGCCAAATCATTTCAGGTGCATTTGGTCCTACTGCATTGATAGGTACGCTTGTCAGAGTACACCATTAGCTATAATGAAAACGAACACCTGATCAAAAACACAGTGAAATATACCACGGCCGTTTCCGTTTAGTACGTCAAGATCAGATATGTGATAAATCTTCAAATGCTTCAAGCCTTCACGACGCGCGTTCCATTTCCGGCTTCGCCTCTAACTTTTCCTCTGAGAGAGAAACGCAGTATCTGCTTGCTGTGCTCTGCCCTGTCGCTAAAGGTAGTTTTTCCTAAGGTGCCCAAATGCCAGTTGAGCAAAACTCCCACGAATTTCTTCCTCTATCTGTATATGTGTGAACAAATAGTTGGATGCCATTCCCGACGGCCCAAGAGTTAGGACTCGGAACTTGGCTTCACATCCAACCTTGGGTCCTAGCATTATCCTTTAGAGTGTTGCTCTAGGTGGTTTGGCATTTCTCACATGCACATATAAGACCCACTCGCATAGACAGTACTCCGAACATTGTGGGGTACTTGGCTCAATGTACGCTGTATAGGCATGCGTGCGTGACGAGCTAGTGGATTTTCGTAGTTTTCGCCGTAAGGTGCATCTTCATTAGTACTTATTCGTCGACCCACGAGGACGAGCAATCTGGTGTCGAGACGTAAGGTGGAGGGCTCGAAATGTTTAGGGCAAACAAGACAGCTACACTTAAGCCATATAAAGATATAATGCGGAACCGAGGATAGCTGGCCGTCGAAAAGCCACGACCATACCGCCCAAGTCGAGACCACTGGAAGAAAAACGGAGCAAAAAAGCAAATGTACTTCTTGTGTTGCCGTTGTTGCCATTCCAAGTTAGCCCCGTTTGGCCTGGTTTCCTAGTCGGCTAGCAGGCAAAACACACGGTAAAAAGCAACCGAGGGGTTCGACCAGCGTAGGCGAAGAAGGTTGACAGAGAAAGATGAACCGCAATACAAAAACAAAAGGCGATCCCGGTATACCAACAGCAGTGCCTACACTGTGAAGGCTAACAGGTAGGGGTAAACAGCCTTGGTGTTAGACTTCTTTAAGAGAAAGCTGGTCCTGTTTGCATATTCTGGATACAAGAAGGTTTACATGCAGGACGCCTGGTTATTTTCCGTATTAGCATTTTATAGGAAAGTATTGGCCACGTTCTGTCTGACCTAGCGCAATATTAGCCGTTTACAACTTCGTACCTACATTGTGTCATTAGCTGTGTCCGTTGATGCTGCAAGAATGTAGCAAAAAAAAAAACACGAAACTTTACGAAGCTGTTAATTTTGAATTGTCACTCGTACAACCGTTGTGTAGCTTCCTTATTGAAAGCGCTATTCATAATTCCTTAAATTCCTCAATCTTACACACGTTGCCATATTACGACATGGTTGTTTCTTGTTGCCCGCTACTAATTTTAATGTTCATACTGTCTTTGTGCAACACGCCAGCTAGTTGAATTCCACCCAAGGGGTTGATAAATGATTTGAAGTCTGGCTGACCGTTGCCTTTCGAGAGCATGTAGTTACAGCTTTTTCTGGCGGTGCCCTAAGGAATTAACATTCATCTGTGCACGTAGAGGTTTATTATGATGAGCAGCCGATAGGCCAACGATGTTATTATATGGAATTGGATCAGGTGCATAAGCTATAGCTCCTCTCCCAAACAAAAGACTTAACTCGAGTCTCTAGGTGGCCGCAACTTATATGGGACGGCGCGGGCTTGAGCGTTCTTTATGATGAAGTGGGCTTGTTTTGGGCGACGCTAGTTGTCCCTTCCCGTATGATAAATAGCCTAAGCCACGAAACATGGACGATGAAAGTCTTATTAAGTATTTGCTTTTGCTTTTTTTCTTACTATGGTTCGAATCGCCCTGGAAAGGGATATACCGCAAGAAAATGCTAAAATGCAAAGTCATATATTTCAACACAAAACCCTTCTATATTGTATAAAGGGTTCAGCATGACATCAGCATGCACGTTTGTAGTGGATACGCGTTGTTTATTGGTGTCAATATGTTGGAATCGTTAAACATTACGATTCCTAAACATGTCTGTGTGTAAATACGATAAGTTTGTCTTTTGGTCAACAAAAAATAGTTGAGCCTTGGTGGAGCATCGATAGTACATTTCACCCTTGAACATATTATTGAATTGTGGGTTTATACGGTACTGAAGCGTTATTTACAGGCAGGTGTAATTTATGTTAAGCATGCTATAGATATAGGTATAGTCTGCGAAGACCGTTGATTAATGCAGCCGTTTTTGGGTTCATCATCCGGCAAGCCGCCACTGCCGTCGCACTGTTGTCTCTGTTGTTTATATCCTAACGTCATTTTCGTCGCGCGCGCTATGCTCGCACGTGGCACACTCGCATGCACTCGCCTTATGTGCTCTTAGCACTAAAGGGTCAGGGTTGAGAAAACAGGCAACGCCATACGAAGGAGAAATGAGAAACAGAGAAGGTGATAGGAAGAAAGGAGGATGGAAAAAAACGGATTGGACTCTCTGGGAATCCTATGTCGGCAACAGATGAAGAACACTCATCAGCAATGAGTATTTCTATCTGCTCCCGTTCAGCACACGTTTTCCTCTATCCTGTCTCTTATTTCGCTTTCAGCGAAAGGATCCCACCCAGTGGTCATTTTGGCCCAGTGGCTCAGGCCCTTCCAGAGCTCCTACTTCTGGCAGAACGCGAGAGCTCTTGGCCATCGCCCGCCTATGATTAAGTTGGGGACGTCGCCGGACGATTCACTCATACTGAACAATGGAGGCTGAAACTCGTACATGTAGTCGAGAAGATCTAGAATCGACAATTACATCACCAGCGACAGCGAGAACTCTTAACGTTCCTTTCCCCTGCACTGACATTAATTTTCGACAACAGAAACATTTGATCCGACATGTGTTTAATTGCACACGGCTATGTAAGTGTATAGCCTCCTATTGGAAATACTCTTTATGGTACGGCATTGAAGCCTCTATGTTTCGAGTTTGACGTTCCATATCGCCGTTAGGCATTCTATCAAACGACTGGCCCCCAGCAGGAAACGAAGTCTGTTTATACCCTGTTCGAACCTAGTCCACAACGTGACTCCAAGATTGGTAGGCAAATACGTTATTCATTAAGCTATCACGGGGCATCGAAATCTAATTTCACGCAGTCTTATTACCCAAACATGGTTTTAGGTACTAAAAAAGAGAAGAAGATATTTTCGAGAAATCGATTTGTGCGTTCAAGGTTTTTTCAAGATTCACGATTTTTATTATTAGCTTAGGTCTCTCGATTATCATCTACGAGAGACAAGATCTTGGTAAAGGAAAGGACATTACTTGGTATTAAATAAGTTACTTTCTTGAAAGATTCGTCAAAAACTTAACTTTAGATCGTACATCTGTGTGTATAATTTTGAAGTTATGTCGCGTCGAGCTACTCTCACACACGATACTTGAATTATGAACTATGAAAGCTTTGCTCAATCGCTGAGTTTTGAAACGCGATACAGATAATAAATTTCATCTACTTCCTATACACTCGTTTTATCTCCTTAAATCAGGAAATCCCATTAATTTGAAAGGTTGTACGGCAACAGCGGGAGCTGCCGCTGTCGTAATGTTACGATTGTCCCTTAAATGAGCTTAAGGCCGGATTTCTGCCCTGTTATTGCTGCTATCCTTAATTTTTCTGTGACGTGGAATGATAGTGACCAATAAGATATGAACAAAAAAATAAGACAAAAAGTGAGCTGTGGTCGACATAAAGACATGATAGATTTTAAATTGTAGCGAAGCGGCAATGGAAGGTTCCTTATGAGTCCTACCTTGTCCTTGCTACAGCCTCACTCCTAAGTGTACCGATTTGTATATAATAAGTGTATATTGAACGTACTACTGATTTTTGTCTAGGTGGCCAGTTAGAGGACGAGATGAGTGGATTAGGTTCATATGTAAGCATACCTGCCATCCGTAAAAGAGCACATGTACATGCAGGAAATCAGCTAGGCCAAGTTCTAACCGAAAAATTCTAGTAGAGTTACTTTCTTGAGTTTTTTTGTTTTTCAAGTATATACGTATGCACTCCAATGACTTGAGCATTCGTGTTATTCACATTCTCATAACAAACATTAATATGCAGGCAGTATTTCATAAGGGCACAACGAATGAGATAGACATCTGCCCCTAATTAGAAAGTGAGTGAGGCCGGATGTGCCTCTAGCTTCAGAATAGATTCAATGGCGATTGTTTTCTAGAGGGTTATCAAGAGCTCGACTTTGTCTCTAATACTGAACAATGTGAAGGTTCAATCCAATAAAAAAAAAAAAAAAAAAAAACTTCAAAATACATTCGCGAGCATCTTCTAAATACAAACAATATTTATCAAATTTCGGGAATATGTCGATCAAGCACACTAACTGACACGTGTGATAAAAATTATGATGTATTCTATACAAAGAATATCTATGAAGGTCATCTTTAGACATCCGTGCATTGGTGTCTTTCGTACGTGCGCGTCCATAAGCATAGATGAGATTACCAGTACAATCATTCACTAGACAACCCTTGATCTCTAGCTTTGTGCTTCCCCGACTGTCGACGAAGTAATCATTTTGCCTAAGTATTATATAGATGGGAGATTGGCGAAAAGCTTATAGATATTGCGCCTGCAGTTTGTCATAAAGCAGACCCATTTCTGTTTTTCTGCTAAACTACTCTATGAACACATCTGAGCGTAAATAACAATAACAGTCACTACACTTATAATCAGGAGTAGTTAAACTGGCTCTGATGATTTTGATGCGCCTTCACGTACCTATTTTACCTGAAAAACATTCACCATCACCATCTTTCATTTTTAGTTCTAGGAAGATAAGCTATCGCAGCGCAAATGATCAGAAAAATAAACAAATACATTTTTGAAGATCAAAGCAATAACCTGTATTGTTGTTTTCTGTGATTAATATATTACGTTATTTTATAAGATATAAATCGTGCCTCAAGAGAAAAGAGGATGTTGGGGAATAAACGCATAATCATAACAGCTGAAACGGGTACCGTGCCGAGTACGGCGTTGAACTCAAAGTCGTGAGCTCTCGGGCTCGATCCCCAGCTAGACTGAACGATGAACTGAAATTATATTTAAGTTCTTTATTGCAGCTCATTATGAAGATGTCATTACGCTTACCACCTGTTACACTACTGAGATATTGACGCCTTACAAAGAAATTAGCGCTGCGTCTTTCTAGTGCTAAATCATCCGAAGCATTGCTCAAAGTACTCCTTGTTATGCGCATGGCACTACTGCTACAGCTGTCGATTTCGCTTCGTTTGTACTGTTAGCAACAAAAGGGACACCGACAGAAGAAAAAATTCTGCTAACAAAAAGAAATACGTGCACATAGTGCAACATGGTACTACTGTTTTCGAATTGTGCAAAAGCCGTCGAATTTGTAGGAACAATAGCGGCAGTGCTGCTGCCCGGGAAGTGAGGGGTCTGCTTCAGAGCGGCGATTGCTGGCTGGGGGGTCACACTGCCGGTCGGGCTGTCAGTACTTGACGCTTTGCCATCGGCCTCGCGAAGCGAGGCTAGTTTGCTTCCATTGAAAGTCGATTTTATCGACTGGTTAAGAAACTTCCATTAAGCGCTACCTAGAGAAAAGAGAAGAATCATCGGCGGTTGTTGATGCCAAAGGACCATCAGAATAGCAAATGTGTCGTAACGATGGCTGATTAAAATGATTCGAAAATCGAGAGCCACTAATCTTCTACTAGCTGCCCGCGGTACGTTTCAGAGGTAATAATGTCGACCTAGGTACTAGGAGTTGTGATAGCAATAATCATCCTTTGTTGTGCCATGAAGAAAGGGAGGGTAACACGGTTGTCTCAAAACATGAGGAACGTTTCGCTAGTTTGTATAATCGGATCCCACGAAGTACAAACGAAGATTTTTATTTTTTATGCAGATTGCATCAACCAACGAATTTCGACTGTGGTACGCACCGAATGTCGGCGGTGTTGAGTCTCACTCTAATATTGTCGCTAAACAGGCACATGATCGTGATCATTCCATTGAAGCGTATACGTAAACCCGGGACGTACACTGGGGGTATGTATTAGATACGAGGTGTAGATATTGGGTGCGTAGGAAGTTAATGACCGATTTTCTTTTGCTTCCGCTGTATCTGTAAAGGGATCGCAGGCTGCCGAGCGATAAATATACTAGGATTTGCGGTTTGCGACAACCAAACGCCGTTGTCTGAAACAGCATTTGTTTTTCGTGAAAATTTACTGTCAAACTAAAACGTCGATTACAATCACACTCCCCAAGTGTCGCTGAGAATACCGACGACGCTTTACATGCATAAAACCTTGAAGCAATTGATGAAGAAATTCGGATTGGCTGCCTTATTTGAAGATAAAGTGACGCCAGGAAGAACACAAATACAAGCAACAATGGCAATATCATTCTCGCAAAACATTCTGCTCAAAAAGTCTGCCTATCGACAAGTACTTGCGACTCATTTTGAAGTAGAAGTTGCAACTTCATCCATAAAAACACAGTTGACTCAACCATTAGGGAACTAGGACCGAGACAAGCTTCGTTTATTTACATGCTGAAAGCAATGCAGTGCGGACGAGTTTTTGTTTGTTCTATCTGCCTTGATGAAGCCCATTTTGATGAAGCCATAACCATTTTCTAAATGATTACGCGAATTAACAAAGTTGTCGCATCGGGGGCTCAGAGAATTCAAGGATGGGTCTTTGGCAGTATTTTACTTATAAAAAATCATTGTGTGTCCCTTGTGAAGCGAAGGTATCATTGGGTCATTTTTCGTCAAGAATGACTATAGAACGATATCGTTAGTCGATCGTGAGCCCTATAGTCATGTAACGTATCGCTAGCCGTCTCGTGGCCCAAAACGAAAACGTTGAATACAAATAACTTTCGATTTCAGGAAGATAGAGCAACTTGCCACATATTGCGGGAAACAATCAACACACTTGAAGTCATGTTTTCAGGTCGGCTAACTTTGGTGCATCGCGACCCAGGTCCTATGGTTTAACTTCCCTTGACTCTTTTTTTTATAAGGCAAACTATAAGATAGAAGCTATGAAACGGCACCAAAAATAATTCGTGACCTGAAGTACTGTGAATTTTGAAGCATTGCATAGTGTTTGCAAAATGATGCGATGTTAAACTATGCAGAGTTGTAATTCAAAATTGCGTGAAAAAAACTGAATTAGACAGGCAGTCCGTGAAACGACATTTGGCTGACATTGTACTGGCGCGTCGGCGCTGAGACTGGCATAATGTTAAAGAATGCATGAAGTCGTACAGAAAGTTTTTGCTTTTCGTTCCGAAAGCATTTAAAGTTGCCGGAAATTTTTTAATCTATTTTTAAAGAAACTGCAAGCAGCACGTGTGTGTCTAAAAGGCCTGTTCCGATTTGCAATACCTCATCAATACGTATACGCGCCATTTTTTTTACGTTAGGAATGTAAAAGGCGCTAAGTTTGAGTTTTACAGGATCTATTTTATTTTACACATAGATAGAGCAATCGAAGTGCAAAGCTGTTGTCGACCTTATTCGTTCTAGTTACTTAAATCGTTCCCAGAAGTGAACGGCTGTAGCGGCGTCTGAGATTTTTTTTTCGTAGCTAGCAGAACGGCTGTCAGCCTCGAAATAATTTACGTCGAAGACAACAAACGAGAGGCAAGAAGCACCTTCCGTGAAGAGCTACATAAATAGAAATACTGACTCAGCAACTACTTCATTCTTATTTTGATGTTGAATATTTTCCACCGCAAGCGAAAAAAACGCATGCGATACCTTAGTTGACTACCAGGTCGACTAGCCAGGATGGTCGCCTGAACTGCGTAGTGAAAATACATTGAACACTTCACCAAAATAATATCTATATAGATAAGCCGGGCTTCATTATTATGTAAATAGAGGTCAAGGATTATTTATCGATGTTATTTGCTTGTGCCCCTGTTGTTCTCTATATGTGTTCAACATTGTCTTAGGTGTGCACATGATGCGTTTGTGGCAACATGGAAGTAAGTCTAATGCAGATTTCTCAGCTGGCTATCGTACTTGAGTCTGCCTTCACAAAACACGAAGACAAGGCCATCTTAAATCATCGAGAGTCCCAGTTATGAGCTTTTGTTCGATTAGGCCAAAATTCTCGAAGAGTATACGTATAGGATGTGCAGAAAGATGCCCTAAGCATACCATACATAATATGACATATTCGAGTAGGAAAAAAACTATCCTGGCTAGCTTTAAACTACTGAATGCACCTATAAAATATGATGCACCGTAGGCTTAAAGAAAAAGAACAAATAAGAAACTTAGAGTATGCGCTGATTGAATAGACTGGAAGCATAGCACCAGTGAGCTTTTTGTTATTTCTATTTCAATTGGTTGACATTAAGCAAGTTCTATGGTGATAACAGATTTTGGCTTCAGAGCACAACTCAAAGGACCGTTTACGCTTTAGTCCTAATGTATGATGCACAATAGAAATAAACCTTTCGCTACTGCGACATTTCGTTTGCATCTTACACGTTGAAGTAGATAGTTGAGGCATGCGCGTTACACGACAGCTATATGATTGTTGCAGGTAATATCCATGTTCTAAGCAATATGGCATCAACTTTAACTTTATGGTCACTCAGCTTAAATATGCAGGCAAGAAACAGCGCGACAGTTAGCTACTTTTGTTACGTGGGCAGGTAAATTTATTCAAGTGGAATTTAATTATCGTCATGTTGCGTATGACTCAGAAACGTAAGGTATTATTATAGTGCGTGGCAACTCAGACCGAATGCGTTTATTCTCGGGCATTGGGTTTATTGTCATTGTCATCAAGTGATCTGGGACCTTCGCCCCTTTCATAAGCATTTTCCTTCCAGTACGAATTGGATTTTCATTCGTTGTTACCATCTCTCTAGCTTCCTTCTTAATAAGCAGCTAAAGAGCAATATAGGATGCGTATACTTGATGTCCTCGACTAGCGGGAGAAGTATGTCTCAGCACTGAGGGAAAATGATGGGTGTTAGACTAGAGCTTCAACGAGCTGCTTCCTTTCAGTTCGAGTATCCAAAGACCATTTCTTGGTGCGTTTCTGGTCAGCCTCAATCAGCATGCAAATGCAAAGCTGATGGAACACTAGGCCTGGGATCGGCTGGCAAAGTTGTTCGGTTATGCTCCTGCTGTTGCACAGTGCTCCCCCTTTCATTCCAAAAAAGACCAAGAGTGCAGTACATACGTCTAGGACATTCGCGTGCCGGAATTAGCCAACAGGGCCAGGTTGTGGTTGCTGCAATAGTCCAGTTCTGCGTTCAGGCGTGCCTGCTACCATGTCCTATAAAGACCTATTATCTCCGAGAATGACAAAGAGGTAGAGGCATTGATGGAGAAAGAAGGACAAGGTTAAAGAGAAAGGAGCAGGACCATAGAGCAAAAGGGACCGACAAAGTGACGTTTTCTTGATGTGTTGGCCTGCTGGCGCTACACCAGGCAACCACGAACGTCAGTTGATTGCTCAGTCGTCTCCTTAGTGTTATTGGCTCGGCAACTTTTGTGCTTCCCGCTTGCCTGCTGTGTACGGTAGCTGCCGGCGACGACAGCATCCAGCTCTACCAACAGCCCTACGTCGCCTGAGATTCCGTCGTTTCGTCAGGTCGTTTCCCTGTTCCGCATACCCGCCACCGCTACTGTACTAGGTGCTAAGAAGGATGCGGTGTAAGCCCTCCTTATACCCTGTCTCCCCCATTCTCGCTTCCACTTGCTTAGCCGGCCGTCATTTGCTATAAGTCCCGACAACGACGTTCTTCTTCAATCCTTTACTATGCAGGTTCTTTGTGCTGGCGTCTGCTTACTAATAGGCCTCCGTGTCAGCTGGCTGTCTTATTCAGCATCTCACTTTCGCTGGGTAGTAATATTTAATCTTGTCAAGAACACCGTGGAAACAGACTTTATGTAGGTTCAAATTATTCCCAAAATGAAACTGGTTTTGCTACTCAATTGTCTTAAATCTATGAAACTGTACTTATTCTACCTTGAATCATTCCTCAGCTATTAGAAGTTGCCGCTGGCGATACTGCTTAGTATGAGGAAGAACATAGTATTTTTAGGCCAGAACCAAGAAGGCAAGTCAGAAAAAAACAGGCTAAATATAGGATCGACAAATTGTGGAAATCTGCCTGACCCACATGATTGATGTGACTCTATCTAAGTTTAGAATCGAGATACCATAATTACTATCGTATTCCGGACAGATATAAGATGAGGTGTCTTTGATGGGGTGCTAATCACCAGGGTTAGCAGTCCTGTGAGAACTGTGGATTGGCCGGCAGAATGATAGCCACGCGGCGGTGTTTATGTGCGAGGAAGGAAAAAAATAGTTTACTTGTGCCATGTACTTCTTATTCTTATCGGTGATCGTTAGACATATAATTATGTCAGATCCATTCGAATCGTATATGCTAAGACCAATCATTGTAATATTCTGGATTAATTCATTCACGTTTCATCTATTTCCTACACAAACTACCGCTTTTCAGGTCAAGAGAACTGCTGTGTATTTCTCTTCAAAATATCTCTAACCACTCTTAAGTCGTACTACATTGAGCTTCCATTAGGAAAATGCCTTTCTGTCATGTATATCCATACCGGCAAAATCAGAGTCCAAGTGACAGTCAGTTGCATAATTAAGATGATTGGTATATTTTCTTGGAATACCATCAAAGAAGAGGTGGAGAATCGTAATAGCCTCTGAGAATGGAAGATGAACAGGCATTGGATAAGTCGGCCTGGGCGTTTGGAAATATTGGCCGAGTGCCAGGATACATAACCTTCCGCTCAGCCTCCATCGCCTTGCTTAGCTCTTGAACCATCATGGTCAAAGGCCACACAAGGATGTAAGAAGGGATATATAGACCTCAGATATAACATTACCATATAGGATTGGATAAAAGGAAAGAACATCTCTCAGGTCTTTTTTTACTTCGGCCACTTGGCCACTGATTATGCTTGAGTGTAGCTGTTTCTCGCTTCGATAATTTGTAGTGTTTAACTTGGAAAGAGCACAGAAAGCCTTTGTTGCTCAAGGAAAAGGATCACCTACCTGGTAGGAACAGCAGATTTAAGCACACAAGAAGCACTGAGCAGCCGTCGAATGGCACCAGTGGAGTCGTTCGCTTAGGTCTCAATCACTGAAGAAGTCATTTACGTAGCAAACAAAAGCCACATTTTCACTGTACCATTGTAGAGGCCTATGCTGAAGATGAGAAAAGGAAGCTTAAGAAACAAGATAACAAAGAAAAAATGTATCCTTTACTCCATCGAACCTTTTTCTCGGTTTTGCCTTGATCCCACATCAGTGAAAAAAAAAAGTTTTTTTATTGCGCAGGAACAAGGATAAGCACAAGCGAAACAGTGCAGTAGGCTAAGCATGAATACAAGTATAGGGCACTTATACGCTAAGAATCCTAACCCAAGCCAACTCACTTAACATTGGTACTATATTATACCGTAACTTGGCCTCAATATGGGGAATATATGTCAAGCAAAGAGATTCATTTATGGGCAGCTTCATATAAAATATAACTTTACTTTATATTATAAAAGCAAATGTTCTTGATATAGATTTTGTACAATGCGACTTAATTCTATAAATATCGTGAGTGATTGGATTATTATAGAAGTCCAATTAATTCGAATTCATCGGTCATCCCTTTGCCTTTTTGCAATCATATACTTGTTGTTGCCAACTGGCCTAACTCTTTTTGTAGGTAGGAGCGTTGCATAACCATTCATTCCCCTTAATACCCAAACAGTCTAACACGCCACTCAGCAACTTCTAAATGGGGCAAACTTTTTTCTCGACAAAGCCATAACTTCATCGAATCGACTGAATCACTGTCATTCTGCAGTAAATAAGCTGTAGGTGTGTTCAACGTTTAATATCCCATTGCGGCAATCCAATCATAATGGTATACATGTGCCAAAAGATTCGCGAATTAAATGACTTCTGACTGATAAAGGAGAAGTAAAAAAAAGACGGGAAAATCGAAAAGCACTACGAAGTGACTACAGGGGGTTGTTTTGAAAAATAAACAGTGAAGTAATATAAGGCAAAATAGGTGCTGATTACCAAGCCCAACGGCAGTTTATTGCACTGCGGCTTAGCTGAACTGAGAAAAACGAGCTCTGCACGTACATGCAGGCCATTTGTTTAAGTTTTTTCGGTTTTTTACACGTCTCTCAAGTTCGAGAGATCTCCAACGTTTCCGACATCTTTCCGCGTTTGATGTTGGTTAAATCATTCGTCGCCTCGTTTTAACGCTTGTTTCCTTGCCACTGCTTCGTATTCCCTCTCAAAGCTGGCATTCAATCTTAACTGAGGTCGCTTTACGAATGTTGCCACGACCGTCCTTGCCACCCAACATTCTGCTAATCACTTGTTTTGCGGTAGAACACTACCGACTGGGTTCGGCTTTCTTTTACGAGATCAGTGAAAGAACGGAGCTAGTCCTACAAAGGCGCAGACCATCAAGCGATGCTGCCGCCGCTTGTTTTCTGTCTGAGAGAGCGTCTGTATTGGATTACGTCATTCGATTCCATCACTTCGCCTTGTTCCACTTCCCTCACTCTTCGCGCCTTTTTTACGAAGTAAACCCCCGTCTTTGCTGAGTGTTTCAGGCGATTAAAATTACTCCCCCTGCAACCGTTCCCGCGCATTTAGGTGCTAATGCTAATTCTCAAAGAGCTGTTTTTTTTTCTTGCTGCATAACGCCAAACAGAGTGGACGACGACAAATAATACGGCGCTGCCTCTTGAATGGGTAATCTTTATTTCCAAACATCGATCGACACCCCTTGTTTCGAGGAAGATCGAACCTAATTGGTGGCTTTTTTCTTCTTGCTTCGTTTGTTTAGCTGCGATTCGTTGCTCTTATCGAGCAAGTCCTTTTTACGCTCTACCTGGCTAATCGGGCGACCTCGAAAGGCTACCGTAACGACGGAAGACTGTAGTTACGAGTAAACCCGAGCACATAGGATTCGTAGGATACGGGAGCTGCAGGCAAATCTGAGAACGGTCTTGACTGATGAGCGCTAGTGCCTTTGACTAGTAGTTGGAAAATGACTTACCAGTGATTGGGATAGCCCTTTGCTACTAAAATTTAATTAAGGCTGCTAGTACTTCGTCCCTCATTACTACTACTGCTGCAGGGCTTCGTCATATTAACGACCCGTTACGTGTCCGATAGAATTAGGCTTTTGGACTCGCCTGGTTGAGGTTAACATCGTAGCTGGATGAAGGAAGGACCACACGAGACCGGATATTTTAAGAACGTTTAGTTCGATGACTTTCGCATTAGTAAAAGCCCATTCGTTGTTTGTAACCACCATGACATGAAGGGAGAAGAAAAATATTGCACGCGGCTATCTACACACATGGATACACATAAACGTATACTGACAAAGCAGATGTCAGTCTCCAGTCGCACGAAGGATTCGGTAGTTGAGAGGCGAGAAATATAGACGTATAAGCTTGTTTTTAGGACAAAAAGGTTAAAACCATGTGATATAAAAAATGATAGCCAACAGGCTGCTTCACGAAGAATTTATGCTCTATGTAGTTCGTTTTACGAAGTCTCTTTCATCATTTCTTCATTAGTTGCGACCAATTACTATTCGATTCTGGACAGCTGCATTTCGTATCATATAAAACTAGCGGACGGATCAGTTGATGTACAATAATACCCGTATTCGTAACCAACTTTATTTATTAACATGAAGCCTCTCTAGCTCCCATCTGTTTGCTTTTAACAAGCTAACAAAAGTTTATGACTCTTTTAGTCTCTTTTTACGCCATCCCAGTAAAAAAGGATCTACCAGTTTAAAGAGGAGCTATCAAGCTTTATCAGCTACATTTCTGTAGCGCCAGTGTAATCTATCTGGCCCTCCCTAAATTTGTGTTACGTGTTTACTTCTGAAGACGTCCCGAATACTAAGTTGGTTATAAGTTATGGTGTAGAATGGAATCCCAAACTTAAGTCCCGGATCGAGACTCAACGTAAACAATCTCCTCGAACGGAGAAATCCAGAGTCTATTTTCCCGAGAGATTAAAGGTGATACCTTGTTATGAAGGCGGCTTGGACAAATATCGAACTCCGTTTGTGGAAACAACAGATCCGAGCGCTACTTCTAGAGCACACGTACTCGCACCAAAGGGACGTCTGTGTAGTATATTTCTGCGCACGAGAACGCAATGTATTTTGTCAATGCCCTAGTTATATCATGTTCATAAAGTGCGCAAATATGCTTTGCGTATATTTTGGTTATAACGGTTATAATATACATTGGCATATAGTTTTTATGCTCGGCTCTAGCCTATCGTCCACAGGAGTTCTCTCTTGGGCAATCAGCTTGAAGATAAATTGGTAAAAGAACTAATACAGCGAAGGAATCTTAATCTAATAATTAGGAAGCTGTCGTTATGGCTAGAAGCAGGTCATTAGATAATGCAGCTATTCCACAGCCGCTATTATATCGCAGTCTCCTTTACCTTTCTATATTGCCATAGCACTGGCCCAGCGTCGTCCATACATTTATGCGATTTAGCCGAGAGCACGATCGTAATAAACGCACGTGCCCAGGGTCACCACGCGGATAGGAGTATATCAGCATGGCTTACATGGTCGCACCTGTCATAAAATAGATGTTGACGGTTAGTGGTCTCCAAATGGATTTAACATAGTGTGCACTATCGGTGCACGTGTTGCAGCTAAACAAACCCGGCAAGTCAATTGCTATATTCAACATATAGCAAAAATTATAGTTTATTATATATATATATGTGTGTATATTATACGCAGACAAATTGTCATAATGTTCGCAGTTCATAGTATAATTGTTGGAGGGTATGCAGTAAAAAATGCCAAAAGAAAACACTCGGAGAGTACTAGAATGATTAAATGCTCAGTACGAACATGACACTTGCTTGAACTCCTTATAAGCTGAGTAAAAAGTTGACGTTGGACGGCGGCAGGGTCGAATCGGCTGATTGTATCGGGCCGAAATTTCACAGAATGGTTGATCTGATTGTTGGGCGAGTGTTCTGTTGTTTTCATTTAACTATCTCGCTATAGGTAGTGACTCGGTGCATTCAGTCATAAAGCTAGAAAATGTGCATATCTGAGCTTATTTCTCCACTGTTTTCGGACTGAAAAAATACTGTTGAGACGGAAAGCATTGTTTGAGAAGCTATAGGTAAACGTCCAGTAAGCGTTACCACTTGCGAGTTTTGATCGCTTTAGAGTCGGAGGTTTGAACTTAAACGATAAACTATGCCCTTTTTAAGCAAAATGCGATTTTACTCTAAACTTAAGATTTTACCCAAGCGGCCTTTGCGCAGCAAATGATAACACGGATAACTGTCGTCGATCTCCTGAATGCGCAAAAAATGCCAAAAGGAAAAGCTGCGCCCCCCATGAACTCAGTGCAAAAAAAAAGTCATCTGACAGTATGCTTTTCGTTGCATTATCAAAAAGGCAGTTTCTATACAAGGTCGTTACCGGCGATGAAACATCGATTTTCGACGATATTTCTAAACACGAGTCAAAACTGTTAGACATCTCCAGCTCGACACCACGAAGAAATATTTGCGATTAAGGAAAAACGATCGACTCATTTGCTGTCAACCCGGCAATTGACAAAAGTAGGCCCTGGATTGATAAAGGGCAATGCCACGTAATAGTATTGTATAATTTAGCTATACAAGTACTGCTTTAGTGATCCAGCGAGCGTTCACGAAATTCTACTAAAAAATTCTGCACCACCTGACCAAAGCAAACTCTTCAAAACAGAGACAAGCCAAAAACGTGTCAACAAATGGATCGCTTTTAAGGATGAAACTATTGTACTTTGCCAATTACATCAGCTACCGGAAAGATGGGCAAGGGTTGTGGTTGATACTACGTTGACTAGGATGTGTTCACTCGTTCTAGAGCTGCAATAAATTAAAGCGACTAAAACCAACCCTTTTTCAGTTTAATAAATATCATCAAATTTACGTTTTGGCACGTCGTTTCCTAGGTTACACGTATTTCCTCGTTCCACCTCAAATTTTAAATAAGTATTATAATGGTATCGGATCTACATAAACTTTTCTCTTCCATTCACTAACTAGGGTCTCCAAGAAGGGTCGTTAAGAAAGATAGCCCAGCAAATTTTTCTAATATGACTGCTGTTATACTTTGTGATAAACAGCTAGGCGTTACAGCACCAGACGTGGTCCGCTACCACATTGGCAAGCATCTGGTAAAACTGACGGTCAAAAAGAATCCCATTACATAACCATAATGAATAGGTTACGAGAATACCACGCACTCGCATAGGTTCTTTTCCTTTTCAAATGACAAAATACAGTAAGTATATTTTCAGTTTGAACTTCCTTTCAGGACTATCACGTCGTTAGATAGACGGTAAGTTAGTGATTTTCATTACTTTAAATTTTTTAACTGATGACATGTCACTGCCTATATTTAGCGTCGCTACATACTAACAAAGTTCTTATTGCAACACCACCTTATGATCATTTGCATATAAGAGTACTTCATTACTTGGGAATCGCAAGAGCTCCGGTTAATTGACGATGTCGGCTGCCGCAACCAATTTCTAGCGAACGTTATTAAGCTTACCTGGAATAAAATTAAACACAGAGAATTGTTAGTATCACATTTGAAGATGCCGTATATATTTCACAGGACCTTCGAAACGGGTCCGCTCTTATACATTTATGTCTTTCAAACCAAATATAAGCTATATACAAGCTATAAGCTAACGGGTCGAAAAAGTTTTGTGCTTCCTATACACTCATTATATACGAATCTTTACGAAGTAATGTTAATGCCAAGTCGAAATAGTTTGTGTTATCCGTAGTACCGCCTGGCTTCCAGAACATTATAAAATTATTATTGGATTACGATGACAGATTACATTGTGAAATTAAGATCATCATTAAACTACCTGATGTACTTTTAGGTTCTTCACTAAGGATAAGGATTTTTCAAAAGCGCGTGTCGATCATTTTGATTGTGTTACCTAGTCAGTTAAGAAACCTTAACGGAACTTCAAAAGACCAGGTCTGTGACCTTTTATAGGAGATATAGTGGCTCTATGAGAACTCCATGCCGACACCAAACGATAAACCTAAGTAAATATTACTTGTGCCCTGCCTAATAAACGGATGTGCGTATACTACATAGCTTCATATTAAACATAATTTGAGTTTATTAGAAGCGAGCTTACTGCCCGGCCCGAATTTCTTGGATGGTTCAGGTAAGCTGTACCTTACGGAGGACATCTGGACGTTGACGTTACGCTTATCTAAATCAAGTACGAACCACTCGCTAATCTATCGTTTAATCCCGGCGGTTTCTCTACAGAGGAGCCTCTATGTAGACGGACCCTGCTGGGTGCTCCCTAGTTAGCTCGGGGCCTTCGGTGACGGTTCTCCTCCCCCTACTGTTCCTTACTTGCCAGCACGCTTCAACGCCCAATGCATGTGGCGGCTCCCAGCTAGCCGGAGACTACCAGGGCCTAGACGAGCCTTTCCAGGCAGGCTGCGGAGGTTAATGGTGGCCGACCTTAATGGACTTATGCTGTCTTCACATAGTGAACATCCACGCGCTGACGTGGAAACCGAAGAAGCTCGCTTGTAACGAAGGTACCAAATAAGTACTTTCTTTGTAGAACTCACTGCCTTTTCCCTTATTCTTTCTGTCTGTATCTTTCAGTAAATCCCTTTAGTCTTCGCCGTTTTCCACGTTTAGAAGCCCTGCCTTGACCATATGACCAATGCGATACGTGCTCTTGCGACCACCTGACTATGCAGGCAATTTATATGTGATTATACTTGCCTGACTGCTAGTAGGTAGCGTTGTAGGGTATGTCCATTTTGAAACCAACTGACCATTATTAACATTACCAACAGGTCGCTATAAGAGCTTCTTACGTCCTCCTGGGCAATGAGTCAGAACCTCAAGGTGAATTTGCATTCATCCCCGCTCATAATGAAGGGTACCAACAACTTATAAAAAAAGGGTGAATAAGGAGTTCCTGCTA
The DNA here is from genome assembly GCF_002443255.2 of Varroa destructor. Classification (NCBI taxonomy): domain Eukaryota; kingdom Metazoa; phylum Arthropoda; class Arachnida; order Mesostigmata; family Varroidae; genus Varroa; species Varroa destructor. Next base: position 28,755,578 of record NW_019211454.1, read on the forward strand.
CATATACTGAAAATAACAGCGCTAAAAACACCCAAAATATTTTTGATTCGAAAAGCAAAGGTGAACGATAAAGGTATTAAGCTGTTCAGAGCTATTCAGCGCGTTGAAGAAGTTGATTCGCATTACTATTTTTAATATCATTATTGGTGGCTTGTTTAAACGCTACGCCGCCAATGGCGCGATTGAAGGCACGGGAGCAGCAATTACATGGACTTGAATCTAAAGAATATGCGGCGTCCGATTCCGTTCTCCTTCTTCCAGGTCGCTGTCGTTTGCTTCGCCATGTATCCATGAAACTATTCAGAACTCGAAGTTATCTTTTCTGGTAGTGTCTCATAATAGTAAATGCTCATGAAATCTACTGCAAGTACATAGATTAGCTTGTGTCCAGACTTATTTAGTAGTATCATTGAAGTTGCCTTTTTTGTTACTCGGCGCCATTCTCTCGCCTAATCCTTACCTAGTAGGCTCTGCAGATAGATTCATATCTCATCTGTGGTCTTCGGTTGCTCGAAGCGGATTTTTTTTTACTAACAGTACCGTAAATGGTCTCTGAAGAGGATCAATTTGTTCTGGGCTCAATTCATAACGATTGTATTTTTTACGTTTCTGTTTAAGAATTTCGGAATATGTACTACAATTGCGTGTTCAGCAGCGTGTTGTCTATCCCCTGTTTTGTTCCGAGGTTGCTTCGATGGCACAAAATCGATTTTTCATTCGCGATCGCCTCCTCTGTGGTCTTCCATCACACACACATTTCGTTCGTTCTTATAGTAATTACAACAGCAGAGGCAGTAGCAAACCGTTTCTCAAACGTCCTATGTCCACCAGAGCTAAAATAGATGACCCCTAGTTTGTAACAATGAACGGTGCTAGTATCTGATCGCACTCAAATAACCAGGCACTTACTGTATATATTCACCAAATTTAAAAATGGTATAACACCATTAAACTCGACAAAAGGCCCCGCATAGGGTGACATGTTCGATTTCTTAATATATTAGTAGAGCATTCGTGGCAACATAAACTCAGTGACATTGTCTCAGAGAAGCCCGCGAAAATCAGATCGTAATTGGGCTAACAACTCCTTTATCCAACCTGCCCAGTATCGAACATTTTGCTCTCAAAACTGAGTTGAGAGCTAACCTTTCCCGCATTTTATACAAACGTTTACTGGGACGAGCAATGAAAGACGGTACGATCTGCCAACGCGACTGTGAGACAACAGGTAAAGGCATGATTAGATGCCAGGTCCCTACGCGGTGTTTTTTGCTTGCTTAACAGAAGCGGTAGCGGGTAATAGATAACAGAAAGAGTTGCGCGATGGCAAAAGGAAAGAGAACGCAAGATCAAAGTCGACCGGTTGGTCGGCGTTTAGTAGAAGGGGTCTGGCCTGAAGCGCATGACAAAGTACGCCAAATAGTTAGAACAAAGACGAAACAGGGAATGACAAAAGTGCCTGTAAATCGTACATTGGGGGGGCAAGTAGCGAACACCAACAACTTAAACGAACTATGCCGCGTCAACTGTGCACTGTTACTCGATACATTTTGGTGGAAAACGAGGGTTATTCATAGTTACGAACATAGTTATGAAAACAAGGGGCAGCCAGTTGGCTTTTGAAGTAACTTGCTGCAAACCAGCTCAGATAATCCTGGACTACATAAGAACTTGGCAGCCAATGACAAAAAGGGTATGATATGGGAAGATATTTGCCGAGTGTCCGATCGGGTTATTTCGAGACGACTGCTTGACACTACCGACGGCAGATTTACCCAAGTGGAAAAACATGGAACAAAAACGAACCGATTATTAGGGCATATTACTGGCCGATTGCCTTGCCAGCAACAAGCAAGGACTTGAAACGACCTTTTTTTTTTAATTCTGTTTCCTGTTCCTCTTTTTTTTTCTTTATCCTAGTCCTTTATTTTTATCAGTACTTTACCGTTCTCAAGAAGCTTTATTGTCAATGTCTGCATCACCACGAATGGATCCGAGAGTGTAATCGAAGTATAAGTAGACGCTTTTTGCAATTAGATCAGAGTCAGTCCTTCTTTAAGACTCATTTAAGTGAAATGTCCTGGTGCCTGCTTAAATCCTTTCTAATATAAACATATGCAAAACTGTTCGCTGATAATTTTTTGTATATGTGCTAGTACTTACAAAATAGAAATGAAAACAGTTATAGTCGTAGGGTTTTTTCCAGCGCAAATTTATGGAGCATCATTTTTGGAGCGGAACAGCTCACTAACCGTCCTGCATAGTGGATAAAATGAAGGTGGTTTGAAATCTTCGCATATATATATATATATATATATATATGAGCCAAAGGTGTTTAGATCGCCAGAAGTCTTTATTTTACAGTTGTTCGAGTAGCAGAAAGAACGCAACTTATTGCAAAAAGTAGCCGATTTAACTGTGCAACATGTTTGTAACAGAGACATACCGGACCCACTGTTTATTATATTACCTTCGTGCATTGTCACCGCTATAAAATATCTACCGCTACAAAAATACTAACAGTTAATAACAGCAGTATAAACATTATAGTTGTGCATGTCAGAAGTCCAATTTAACGAATCGATAACCACCTGCATGTTGCCACTGAAGATTTATGGCACAAAATTTAAACTGTCCTATTTAGTGATTGATTAATTACTTATTACTAATGCTTTAACATTTTAACAGAACTTAGAAGGATCGTATTGGAGTGTTTCTGTTAGAACAGTTAAAGTTGTTCTGTATTGTGCCTATTTCCTGCTACTTTACAAACATAAAATGAAGACTCCAACTATCCGAAAGCTTTCGGCCCGACCTGTCAACGTATATACTTATATCATATAGAAGTTCCGGAGGCTGTTTTACATAAAGATCTCTATGGCGCATGAACATTAACACCATTTATAGATTCATCGAATCAAACAGAAGCACATTTTTTCCTTTTGAACGAAAAGCAAAAAAAAACTTTCGTAAAGAATTGAAAAGTAATATATAATAAAAGCACATAATTTGTTTTTAAATCTTGCCAATTGTGCTTAATTATATAATTCTAAGTGTTTATGTAGTCAGTCGCCTGCTTTTCCAAAGGGTAAATCAAACGTTGTAGGTAAAATCTTTCAAAGTAGCACAATGTGTTTCAATGCGAAATATTTGATGTTTTACTATGTATGCCGTACATGACTATATCAGGACAAATTTCCAAGAAATCGACATATATATATATATATAGTATTGGCTTAATGCTCTGTAAACAATACAAATGGTACACATTCGATTTTAGTAAATACTAACAGAAACTTAATTTAAATAATTATAATCTCGCTGTACAAGCAGAAAATGATTTCAGCCGATTACATAATTGCATTGGTAGCGCAGCAGAGGTTTAACTGATGCGAAGAAACAAAGCATTACGTGGGGGTTTTCTTGAGTTCTGCATATTCATCCATCTGAACGCTTGCGTAGCATACAATCTCAAGTGTATATTCCATCTAAGGACGCCCTTAAACCGGCATGATTACACACTAGTCAACTTTAGCTGGAGCTTAGTATTGAGAGCCTAGTGTTAGTAGCGGACGCCCCCCTATCTCTCAGACGTGATACGAATGATAAACTGAGAATCTAAGTTAAGATCTTAAATGGAACATAATGCCTCTTAACAGTTAAACATTGTATCATCTCTTTTTGCATCGCTTACCTCTTCTTCAACCTCTCCTGCACGTTGAATGCTCTTGAAGAAGCCGCATCTTCGGATACAGACCCATATCATTTTCAAATGCGTCAGTGGTATGGCTCAGCTCACAGCCTCTCGTCATACGAAAAAGCCGACATGCCATGGGCACTCATCGTTTCTAACTCGAAATCGCTCTGCGTAAGCAGTTATACTATTTAACTGCTTCTACTACGTTGTGGGCTTTCAGTGATCTGACAATAATCAGGAGTATGCGATACTGATCAATGGAGTATTCCCTTTTTTTTTTTAGAATATTTGCGACGGTGAGTGTTTTCGAAAACGCCTTAAGTTGGTAACGTCATAACCATAACATTTTCATCTAAGGAAGGCAAAATCCCATTACAGGATAATAAAACTGCGTCAGAAGCGGCTATAGCATATTTCAAAACTAGACAATTTCGGTGGACTCAAGTAAGAAGAGTCGACCCAGGGTCTCCAATACAAAGAGGAAACCAATTAAAAGATAATTGATTTTTGCTTGATATATATGATGTTGAAATAATCGAGCGCTTGAAATTTCTATTTTCACAATTGTTATGGCACTTGCAAACAGTTCAATATTGGCTGTGTAGTACACGACATGGCACTGAGTCGTGACGAAGCGAGGCTGTTACGTTCTGTAAAGTCATTGGTTTCTGAAAAGCTCATTTAAGATTAGTGCTTAATATTTGGCTGCAGCTAGCGCTTTGAGATAAGCTATCCATAACCAAAGACACCCGTACATTTCTCGGATGCTTTTAGTCGACGTTCTAGTAGGTATAACTTGAATTGTCTCAATATTTAAGCCGCCGTGTTGTAGCATTTCGATTATTCAAAGGCTTGGGGTAAAGCTTTTTTTCTACTGTCTTCTTCTACCTCCTTGTTAATATAATGCGTCTTGTTCACTACAAATTAAGCCACCATCTGACTTGTCTCTACCTCTTTTCATCTTGATTTGGGATGCTCTATTTACCACGGTATCCGCATACGGCACACGCTGCACTATATCCTTAGGGCGTCAAGGCCGACTTGCCGTAGTCAATAAGCTCACTCGTGGCAAAGCAAAGCAAAGCAGTAGCTCTTTTCCTAATTTTCGGCAGTCCTTCATCTTCTTTACTTTGCCTCTTCGACATCCACACCTCTGCAAGTACCGCCCGACCGTTTTTAGTGAAAGCGACGCTTAGCGCTGAATTGCGTCATCAGGTCCTCAAGCAACGTAGTCAAGTGATCGATATCTTTTCGACTACTAGGAAGAACCAGGAACGTAATCGTGGTTTCTTTGCCTGCTTCGTTCTCTCCTCACTTTGGCCACTTACCTGCCCACTACACACCGGGCGCATTTCGCATTCCCAGTGTCGACACTGCCAAATCATGATTGACTACTAACCGATGACAACAACAGTGTAGGCGGCAACTACGATCACCATGCTCTCAGACCTTAAGGTGTAGCAGAAAAATAATAGCCAAGAACGCCTTGCTATAAAAAAACGTTGAAACGCTGTTGACCCATGCCAGGCCCAAGCAATGGCAAGCTTCCTAAAGTGCCCCGCATGTTAGACTTTACACACGTTTCCTTTTAGGATGGCATGTGGCATCAATGCAATGCAATGCAGGTTAGACAAGGCTCTAAAAGAGCTAAGATGAATGGTTGTATATTAGGGGAAGGAAAGCAAACAGTATGGAAGTGAAAGAAGGATAAGAAAGAGGATGGCCGATTCGTACGCGTTTGACTGCCCACAAAGTGGCGGTAGGCCGGCTAGACATAGACGAAATGTAAATTATAAAAGCAAAATCCCGTTCATCAAAAATGCAACAAGCATTCACTAAGCGTAAATGAATGTAGGATTACTGGGTAGCAGTAACCCTACATCCATTTAATCAAAGGGCGATTACAAAAATGTGTCCTGTTTTTGGGAAACACTGGCCTAATATCCAATGTTTTTTACAAAAAATCTCCAGTAGCATATCAACGTCGATGTTTGAATGCATCTTTATGCCAAGCTTAGTTTAAAGTATTGGAACAATTATGAGGCTTAGGAATACAAAAAAAAGGTCAGGCGAAGTTAGTCAATTTTCCTATGTTCTGCGTTTTTATCACTTTCGTTTATTTATTAGTTTAGTTAGCCTTAAATCACTATACATCGGTCGATTTATAACTGAGATGAAAAATACGTTACTCAAAACATTGTCAAAGGGCCGAGAGAAAGTATTGCTAATACGTTGAAAACTTAGAAATTCGTGTAATCGCAACTCACTTAGTCATTTGTATAAACCAGTCTAAAAAAAAAACCCGAGTCAGAGCACAGCTTTAAACCTGTTAATAAATTCTAGCCCAAATTTTGTTTTTATTAAACAAGGCCTTACTTTAATAGCAAAGAAAGATTATAGTTGTCCCGCTTGATTGAAGTCAATTAAATAAATCGCATGATTTGGCAATAAACACTGATTTCATGTTTCCAAACCATACCTGTTATCTTCCTTCTTTGTACATAACGTTATTACGGTTTTGGTTCATCCGTGCTTTGTGCAGCTTGCCGATTATAACTTTAATATTTAAATATAAAAGGCATGACCGCGCGTTTCGTGGCTCTATCATTCCTGGTCGCCTCGGAGTTGACTGCAACTCTTCATGTCATCACTGTGGTCGCAATCAAGACTTCACCGTTGCCCTATTTAGTCCATGTAGCATATTTACTTGTTCACAAGCCCATTCATCTTCCAACTGCGGATAGCTAAACGTTATCGTCTGAGGAACATTTGCATCGTAAAGGGCTGTGCGCAAGACAGAACGAAGCGGCTGAGGGCTGCAAACCGGTTTGCGATTGTGTCTCGCTACGTTACCAATGACGCAGCTGTAGCAGTGGCAAGAGGAAGGGCAATTGGTAAAACGCAAAGTGAAGAGAAAGAAAACGAAACAGAAGAACCAGGGACGCTTACTCGCATACTCCTGACATTGATGAAGCCATTTGTGAAGAGGCAGGCGTTTACGGGATCTACTACGGCTGGAGCCGGCGCGGCTGCCTTCGCTACATTCGAAGAACAAAAGTCCTTCACCCATAGTTTAGTGCATACAGGACAACGCTGACTGGGACTAGAACGGATCAGAAGAAAGAAAAGTAGTAATAAAAAATGGTAAAATGTCGAGAAAAAGCGCGAAAGAAATACGAAGGTAGCACTAACAGTCAACCATCTCGATTGAAGGTGTAGACTAATGCTGTCAGCGTGAAAGTGTCATTCGCAGAAAACGCGATAAGAAGTTAGTCGTAATAAGCGAGAGGTAGCTGGGTTAAGAAATACGCTTGTAGAGATGTATGCTGCCGAAAGCCACATTAACGCTTTGTCGGGGTTGAAGAGGTAATACAATTGAATTCTGTACAACATATGCACCGGATGGTTACCCACACGCAATTGTAACCATAGTAATAATAACTGGCAACAAAACATCAACTAATGATTATTTACAAAAAAAAATACAGCTTTTACGTAGTTATATATTTATTCTTCCATTCCTATATATTTTGGTTGGAGTGACTAATTGATAACAAAATAGACAGGCTGATTGACTAATAAAATTACTGAATAGATACAATTAATCAATACAAACAGGGTCATGGTAATTCTCAACTGACAATAAACAATCTTAACTTTACTTACAGCTCTCGCAGCCGCTTGACAATCGTATACAGTCCGCGAATTTGAAGACGTTAGGAATGGCCAGGACACGAAAGGCTACATGCTTTTCTCGTTGTTCGCAACTAATTCGTTCTTTTTGTTTGTTTTTTGGATGCCTAAACAACATCGGTGTGTCCTCTGTTCGCTCTCAGTCTAACTTTTTATATCGTCGTCGCTGTCGCTGCCTTGTCGGACTAAGGGCAAGAGTATTACTGTCTAACTGCCAACTATTGACCAATAGCAAAGCATGCGAATGCTAAAGGGTCTATATTATTTTCCCTCTCACTTTTCCTCGTCTATCTTTCCCTTTTTTGATTCTCTTTTCTTTCCACGCCCCATCGGCGTGGCAGTGCTATCAAAACTGACTGGCTGATAGGACGGTCGTTTACTTTGAATATATAATTCCTATTCAAATATTTTATGCCTGGCTCTATGATGGTGTTTGCAGCAAGCTCATTGGGTTTTTTGGCTGCAAAACCATTGCCTACAACGGAATTCTTCGTTATTACAAAAGGCAGCTTGAAAAGGAAAAAAGAAGAATAGTCTGCAAGGCCGATGAGGCATTCGAGCTGTGTTGGGTTATGCGCAGCCAGCTTAACCCGGAACACGAACTAGCTAGAGGAAGGAAAGGAGGTGTGGTTCTGGTCGTGAGTCTATATCTGTTTTACTAATTTTTCTATGAACAGAAAACAACGTTCGGCAGAATCCCTGGGCATGCTGAAAAAATGCGGGTGTCGACGGGGGTAAAATGATGCTGACTCGGCTGGGTACGATAACAGTGAAATGCACGTGAAAAGCACGATAGGTGAATGAGTGCGTGCTGCTGCTTCTGCTACGGAAAGGTAAAGACAGACAGAAGAGGCGCGGCGACAGCTAATTCAATTTTACGGCGAACAGGCCGAGAACAGGAAGTTAGGCATGCCAGTTCGCTGTCAGCTACGGAAAGAAAGCAGCGGCCACGATCACGTTAGGGCAGCAAGAATATAATCTGACATGTAGGACAGTTGGAGGAAGGAACAAATTAAAGGGATCTATTCTAGAGCTAGGAAAGTCGGAAAAACTAAAATAGAGTCTTCGCAGTACAAGAGCCAGCTCCCTCTCCAGCCCTTTTGAATCCCCGCATCATTACAAGGTTATAGTTCCTACGTACGCGTGCAGTGTGCGTCATTTCGACCGTCCTGAGCCTCAGTGACACGTAAGAAATCCTGAAAGCTCTTTTTTCTCCTTTTTGCTACTAATTACTGCATTTTCGCAAAAAGAGGATAAATTCTCTGGTACACTTATCCCTTGTTATGCATCACTGCCATTGCAGGTCAACCACAACAGGATGCAGAATCGCGGAACAAGCAGAAGAAGACTATGAGAAATGAAAAAAAATTAATAACTAAGGGCCTAAAGACGCCTCAGGGAGACACTGGATTGTTTGCACAGTTATATTAAAAATCCATGCAGAAATATTGTGAATATAATTTATATCATGGAGATTATAAAATCGATGAACGTTCTTATCTCACGACGCGTGCAAAATAGTCAAACAAAAGGAAATGCATTTGGCTGGCAAGAGAAGCGCCGCCGCAGAGGACGACGGTTCATGCGGATCTAGCCATTTAGAGTGGTGTCTGGGTAATCATAGCTGTTCGCTACTGTGTAACTTTGTGTTCGAGAGAGCTAAAGAAAGAACAAAGAAACAAAATAAAAAGTGTATAGAAACAGAAGTAAAGGCAGAGGACTAGAAATAGGGAGCCGGAAAAAATATAAGTTTTCAAACGTTGAGCTGGTGAAAACAAGCATACAGGACGTGTAGTATACTTATAGTGGCTTTGCCGAAGATCGCAAGGCTTCCCTTCTACAAAGTAGAACTTTTTCTCGTTTCATAGCCTGCTAGCATCGCTTTTGCTGTGGCAGATCCACAGGCGCCTAATAAACACATGGACACAGATGAACAGAGAGAGAGAGAGAGAGAGAGAGAGAGAGAGAATAAACTCTCACCAGCCGCGGGTGTCGGGAACGCCGGGTCCGAGCTCGAGCACACATTTCATGCCTATGTCAAGCGATACCCATCAACTAAGAATCGAGACGGCGTCGTGAACTTTTCGGTGCACCAAGCCACGAAAAAGGAGGCAGACCCCGGAAAAGCTTACCAATAGCAGTTTCAGCAGCCAACGCTAGCCCAGTGGTGCTTGTTTTCGTATTTCCATGGTACAAACGCTGCATTTACTCCTGCCTATGTTTAGGCGCCCATCCACGTGCGCAGAATATTCAACTCATTCTTCCATAGAGGGCCGTTATTTGAACAATAAATTATACATTGTCGCGCAAGATGAATTGCCGTTGGCTAGTATTACATAAATACGTATAGAAAAGTTAGCGAGAGAAGTAAGCGACAATACCTGACATCGACTCTTTGTACTGGTTGCGCTCGGCGGAGCTATGCAAATCGAAGTATTTGCATATCTTGCTTGCTTGACTTCAAAAACTACTCCCGGTTTGTGTGCAGGGAATTGTCGGATAGGTAAACCACATATACTCTATGTAAAAACAATATAATGGGAAGAGTGTTAGCTGCAGAACTCGGTCTTCCATCACAGTTCGTTGTAATCGTCGCTTTAGTTGCAGCATTATTCACAGCACGTGTTTATTTCGACACTTTTAAAGGCTTAAAAGCTCATATACTCAAAGGCTTTCATATGTGTTCGCTTTTATGGATAGAAACAATGATCGTCGCACCTTTGACAATTTCATAGCTATAAACACATAAAAGCAATATTATTCCGTGCCTAGAGTTGCCCTCGCTGTAGATATACTTAAAAAAAATGTGTTTTGTTACTTGCTTTTCGACAAAAACAACAACTTCATTTTTTGTAAAAAGTATACATTCAAATTATATATATAAGTTAAAAAATGTAAAATAACTGTTTAGTTGTAAACATATTCACCGGGAGGGAGATTTTCAGAACTAAACCAATCCTGCTTGGTCGGTTCTGTCTCTATTATAACTGTGATTCGCCAATGCGACTTGCAACGTCCAAGAAGGATTTTGACAAGCTAAAGCCGCTGACAAGTAACTACAGCTTTTGTAGATCCTTTTTTCTTAGGAAAGGATCTATGAGCAACACTTCATCTATCACACACATTGTCTAAAGTCCCCTCTTAAATCTACCCTTCGATTCTCGACAGACTTGAACTATTTTCTTGGACATTCAATACTCCGTGTAGCACCCCTGTCAAAATTATTTTCGCCCATGATGAAAACGCTTTACTTCTGGAATTGACTGATTTTCATCGAAAAGCTGACGCGTCCCTATTAGTGGCTTGAAGTGAACGCAATCCTTTCTAATGTAATCAGCTAACAGATCCGAACGCTACTAAGGGTAAATACCTAAATATTTATCCTTAGTGGCGTAAAATATTAAATATTGCCAAAAAAAAGGAAAAAGTAAATATATAGAACGTCACTCTGTTACACTACGGATGACATAATGTGCCTTAGTCTACACATCTAAATAGATCAGTCTTACGTACGATGCCGTTCCGAATTTTTCCGTTAAGGCTAGGCCAGCTACGTCGAACAGAAACCCAGTTTCTAAATTGTATAAGTAGATGAGGCAGTAAACTGTTTTCTCATATAAATATTGTCTCATCTTGACTCGTTGAAATACTATAATATTTTCGTCTCTCTTCGAAATACGTAGCGTTTTGGAGCGGAAAGGCAGAGTCTGAACGTAATACGTTCTTCCGCCAAATTACGAAGGCGGTTGTCAAACTTTATCTACGAAAATTACACTTCTGATACCTTCTAAACATTTCGTTTAATCACCAAGCTGACCTGATTGTGCCATTGGGTAAATGGAAGTATAATGAGAAAACTCGTTTTAAAATTACTTCATTCTTCTTAAATTAAAGTAGATCCGGTTTGAGGGAACGTGTCACGTCGCATAAAGTAATTGACTATTAAAAGGAAATATCCTTAAAAGTGACGAAGCATATATATACACATAGTGCTCACGAAAAAAGTGTCAACTATCGACAAGAAGTTATAAGCGGATAACGAGGTGGAGTAAGATCATAAAGACCCTAATAACTAGCGTCTACGAGACACAAAGGCCGTAATCTATGAAAAATATTATGATGATAGTGGTCGCCACACATTTGGCGGATAGTGGATTACCCCAGCTGTGGCGCAAACCAAGAATTGGTTAAACAAATAGCTTTATTGGCTGATTGAGGGTTTATACATCGAAATGCAATAAACATCGATAGATGGAAAGATCATGACGATATACTATTACGATACAAATAAAATGGTTAAAACCAAGGCTCTGACACTTGATATATCATAAAGAAACATACAAAATCATTGAGAATGCAAGATATTTTTATACATATAGCACGTCAGGTAATAGTTTAATAATAGCTGCATAATTTTTACTGGGCTTTTTCTATTGGGGCAAGAGGCACATGTTGGCATCGTGTCGGCTTAATGCCACATCCGCACTCATTTGCATACGAATAATAATAATATTGTATATGCGTCTAAATTTGTTCATACTTCACACTGTTAAATATAGATACATCAAATGGGGAAGGAAAAGTGTTTTGCAAAAACTCCTAAATTTTTCATATTTAACACATTTTCCTCACCGTCTGCTTCTCTAGTATGATACTTCGTTTTAAAGTTATTCAAGGAACCTCGAGAACAACTAAAGTTAGCCTTTTTATGCATATTATAATAATAATAGCTTTGAAAATTCGTCCGCATCCGAAGGCCCATGAAACTATGGGATAAGATTACGCGGAAAAACATTGTTAAGATGTGTTCACTCGGAAGAAAAATTCAACTCTAATTACTAACTCTAAGACCGATCTGCTATTTTGTCACTCATCAGACGGCCAAACTTCCATGATGTACTAGGAACGTAACATAATTTGATAATTCTTCTTGATTTCATACAGTCCGTCTGTATATTACAGTGTGCATAGTCGATTCCGATCTGAAACGTAGGACAATGCCCTTCCCCTCTGACGTCAGTCTTTCATATTATTTCAAATGTGAATGAAGGCTTTTAAAATAAGTTTTGACTAAAGCCAAGAAGTTTAGCTAGGGATGTGGCCATGGATGCCCGTTTTTGTATTGGAAGAGGATTGTAAATTGGTCATTGGTGCCGTTTCTTCATGTTTCGTTCTCACCTGCGTATTATCCCGATTCGGATCGGAACGGCCGCTGAAGGAGCCGAGACATCGACCTAAAGGACCCCGTAGGGCCTACAACGACAACTTGGTCGCTACGAAATCCAGTGTGAGCCTAAGTGAATAATCCTAGTTGTATCCTTGCCCGTCGACGCTCTACCTCTCTGCCTATGTGTCTCTGATTAAGATACCCTGTACTGTTTCGAAAGAGCTTATCGTAACTTCTTAGCCATCAACCTAATTAGTAAATAAGTAAACAGCATAGAAGAGCTAAATTTAAAGGAGGACCTTCTACTAGAGTGTTTTGGGATATACACGGGAGACTCATTTGCGCTATGCAGATTTCTGGGATAAGCCGATAGCCAACTTATACTATTACCAAGAGGTGTCTGTCACGCGTGTTTTTTGTGCTCCTTTATGATTACCGTAAACACACTCTGTAGCTAAACCTCGAACGTCCGTACCGAGGACCTATCGTATAGGTCTGCGACCCACAAGGACTTTGGGAACAGTACATTCGTGGTACCCGACGAATATCAACAGGTTGTAGCATTGATATGTTTATACTAAGCGATCATACTCCATTGATTCAAACTGCATGCATGGCGCAATCTTTTTATGCTGGCCTAAGCCGGCCGGCCGGATAAATACACAGACTTAATAACAAGAATTCAATTCACGCAACAGCATAATTCTACATAATAATTTATGAAGAAATAAAAGAGAGCTTGAAAAATGATTACGGTTTAATGCCACGCTTGCCATATTATTCTCTGTCGTACTTCGTTTTAAAGCGGGTCTTTTTTCATTATACTTCATATCTTCCCTTTCAGCTCCCGTTTCTGCTTCATGAATTTTTAATAAAGGATCGATGCTCCATTAATGTTCCAGCGTAGTAAAGATTAGTTAGCAGGTAGCGTCGATTTCGCTTTAAACAATGTGTCTTACGATACTGTGAAGAAAAGTTAGACATTACTGCTATCTCATAACATCGCAAGGCTACCTCACTTCTATACACTTTAACGCACTCCGATGTTTGGACGTAACGTAAGTTATGGCTGATTTCAATAATTCCTTTGGCGGAATCTGGGTAGAGAGGATGTTACGGGCGTTAGCAGCTAAATGCGTTGAATGGTAGCAGGAGTCCTAAAAATTGGGAAAACGGATTTTATAGTCGTAGTATTGTTATAGCCAATAATATCGTGACATGTCAATGTGCAGACACATTTCTCAAAGTGTACTATACTGCTGTGCCCCACTGCTGTGGCCACTTCGTTTTTCTTTTCTCTTTCTCGTACATGTTTAGTATTTTTGTCACGATGTCAACTCGTCGTGCAGCGAAATTATACGTGTGAAACGTACACCAGACATGTTGAAATGAGTAAATAAAATAAACGGATAAGGAGATATAAACAGTTTTAAAAAAGTGACAGTAATGGTTGCAGCAGTCGGGATAGTAATTAGGCTTTTGCTTCGTTCTGCATCGTCGTCAATTACTCAGCATAACAGCGTTGTATGATACGGGAGAGAAGCACGGTCACATATTATGGGGAGAGCAAGTGGGAAACAAACAACCCAGCGAAGGCGCTCAATAGCTCGATCCATAAAATGGCGACGCCTGCTATGAAGACAACAAGCATATTCCTTTGTCGGTTTGTTCGTACGCTAGCGGCCCACTTTTCGCAAAACAACATATACTGGTGCCTGTCTTAACTTCGACGCTTTACGATTCCTGACGCTCCTGAGGTTTCCGAAACGAATGCAGGAAATCAGCAGCAGCGTCAGGGCCTCTTCTTCAAACACGCGGCCGTACACTTGTGTCATTATTGTGTACGTGTATGTGCATGCATATGCACTCAAAATGAAATTTAACCCATAGGTGTATTATAGTTTTTAGCTTCACGGTTCTAGTTCCTACTTTTCTCCTTTTCCAATCAAGTTTCCTTTAAGACGCTGACTCGAGATCAGTTGGTTAATAGTAAATGAAAGTACACGAGCTACGCAATAACATTAGGCAGAATTAAATGTGTCCGCAAAAAAGGCTACAAATATGACATCTTTCACCTTAGCTGCGTATTAACGGCTGTTGTATAAGATACCGCCACGTGCTTTGGGATCTGCACAATACAGATGCGCAACTGTTTTTTGTGACATAGCAAATAAACACAAGCTATACCAATACTATTAGAATTAGAACTTGTTTCTAGGGCAATCAACTTTATTCACAGGCAAAATGCAGTCGAAATCAGTTACACCCCTGGAAGTATATCTGGAGGGTGATACACGAACGACGAGAGAGTTCTGTGAACTAACCGTTAACGCAACTGGTTTTGCATTAACAACCAGCCGTTTGAAGCAATGCTCAATGGTAGTGTTGTACACGAAATTCGAAATATTCGTAATTATAATTTCGCTGTAGTCTGGACGAAAGTTCTGGATGTTGAATCTTGCATAGTTGCTGTTCAGCGAACGCAAGAACGCTGCACTATTCGTGCGGCTATAACGAGGCTTCAAGCGCAGGTAAATCCTTGGGGAGATTTCGCGGTACTGAACCAGTGAGTAATAACTTATATTTCACCCACCTTTGCCTGTGTCCCATACGGCAGCGGAGAGGTCTGCTCTTTGGTTTGGTTTAGTCACCACCTTGAAGAAGATGGTAGTCCTTGATGAAAAAAAATAACCCTCTCCAATCCCAGTGCTCACCCTCGTACTTCTTCCCCCTCTGCAACTAAAAACTGAGCTAACGTCATTTTTATGTGAAACTTGCCATTCAAGCTGCTTGAAGTTGAATGGGGTTAAAGAATCACGATTCAGTTCTTTTACGCTAGGTAAATATGTTTATTGTATATACATGTGTATCAATAGTGTTTACAAGGAGAGCCCCTTCAAACGTCAAACACTTTCGAACATCTATCTTGCAGTTCATGCACGTTTCGTAATACAGTTTAGATCTGGTATTTTTTTGATAAAAAAGATAGATCTGGTCTTACCCCTTAACGATATTAATGCAATGAATTATATCTCCGCCGTCTTAGTATCTATAATTTAATCCGTTATACTGTTCTTTGCTGTTGCTGAAACACTGCACAATTAATAAAATTCCGTTATTTTCGGCGTCACTTATGTGGAATCCTGGAATTTTTTTTACCTAAAATTCTATTACCGTAAAACACGAAATACACATTGATAAAGCGTTAAGACAACGAAGTAAATCTTTTAATGATGTAATTTCCAGCTACCACCTAACTTCGCGAACAGCCTTCAGAACCCCGGCGGGCGTTCGGATCCATGTCGATTCTATTCGCAAGCTCATCCATGTCTATCTATGTCAGAGACACTGAAATACTGGCACATTAAGGCGCAGAGAAGTTCGGAATATGAAGAAAACGTGACTACCATTCCGGGTGACACGGCTCTTGCCCTCCGTTAGCGGAATCCAGCCAAGAGGAGCTAATGATATGCGACATCACTATGGAAAAACATACTACCCATCTTTCTCATTGTTTCAATTAAACTTATCACCCTCCCTATCATTGAACAATCCAGAAAGTATGAACACAAAGACCTCACATTGAAGTAAATAATAAATCTGCCAAAGCAGACTAAGACAGTCAAAATTTGAATTCAAGCGCCATACAAGTAGTCGGATAAGATGTGCAACAATATTTTACGACATGTCCTAATACATCCATATAATATCGTAAAGGGTGCAACGGGCCAGTAATAGTAAATGTTCTTTCCTTTTTTAAAAATCTTTTTTCGAGACTACCATAAAAATTATTGTCATTTTTGATTACTAGTGCGGTGAAACACAGGTCAAAGACCGCTTTCGTTTAATGGTATATTTTTGCACTTTTTAAGCCAACGCATTACTCCAGCAAGAGACAGATATCTACCACAGATTTAGTTTCAAATAGAGCGTAGATTTTTTTGCCTACTAGGGCTTCCTCTTGGAAAAACGTTTAGCTTTCCGCGCGTAAGGTAGATGCACAAAGAGACAAAGCCACCTACCTGATGCCGGGAATTTAGTTTAGTCAACTCTGAGTAAACCCTATTGTCTTGCCTTTGGTCGCTATGGTCGCAATTCCATCGGGTAGCCATGTGTGATTGCCCACTAATTGCGTGCGAAGAGGACAGCGTGCTTTTAATTATTTCAAATCTATAGCGTACCTACAATATTGTAATGTAAAACAATAAATTCGTATGTGTGCCTGTATATCGGTCGCTCAGCGGTTTATTATGTTTACTGTATATTTCATAGCATTCGCCCAGCAAAGCCTCTTCTACCATGCTTTTTTCGTTTTTTTTTTTATGTAGCCTGTATAGTTGCTAAGAGTCTGGTGCAACGGGTTCCGTCGAAGTTGATCAGATATGATCATATGCGCATTATTTCTAGTGTCGAACCTATAGTTGTGGCAGTGGAATGCCAACGCTCATAGGTTTCAAATGAGTTCAAAGGTCTCCAAGGGCTATATTACCGAATTTTCCTTCCGTTACTGAGCATCACTGGACCCTCCATACATCTAACACACGGCAAAAAATCAAACAAATCATTACATGATTTGGAATCGTAATAATTACATTATTATATGATAAGTAAGATTAATGCAGATCAAATATACTAAACATTAGTTGATTTTACTTTTGCGGTCTGCAAGGAACGCTCTTGGTGTGATTGTGGGCAAAGTCTGCTAGAAGACGGATGCCATTCATAGCACGTGCGCGTGCACCAATGCAGCCCCTCATGTTATTACCGAGTTTCACTCTTCTTTGCGCTCTTACTATGTCTAAAAAGAGGCAGGCTCACACCGTTCGATTTTTCATCGGCTGCTTATGAAAGGACCGCGGTAGCTGTTGTAATCAAGCTGCTACTGGTACAATACAGGCAGCAGCGCACCGTGTGGTTAGAGAATAGCGTATTTTTGAATCACGCTCTGCTAATAGGGGTTGTTAACAGAATGACAGATATATACATATAGAATGTACTACATGAACCTAGAACATGTGGAAGACCCCAGCGGCCTTGCCCGACGAAGAACTCTTTAGTAAGCACCAAAATGGGACAGAAAGCGAACGGTGTCTGTGACAAGAAGAAACAGATGGCAGACGGAACTTCCCCGAAGTATATTTTCTACTTGCTTACAATCTTTTTAGACGACTCATCAAAGACGAAAGAGTTTCTGCACGTAGTGTTTTTTCTTAAACGGCGGGCTTCAGGGAGTCGTTTAAAACTAGTTAAGAACAGCATGTCTATAACACGCTCTGAGACGCGACGAATACACAAGAAGTCTATACAGGCATTTTCTACCCGTAAACCGGTTCCAGAACCCTTATTTAAGTAGCTGACCAAACGGAGCGCGGTCCTTAAAAAGAGAGTCACTATTTAAGCCGAAGCATAGCCCACTCTGATTACTACCATAAAAGCGATTTACGTTCCTTTCTAACACGCCGCACCAAAGTTGATGAGACAACAACGTCGCTGTATAGACGCTGCAGTTGACGGAAAGAACAATGATAAAAAAAAAACCAACGCCCTGTCAGTCTCGCAGTTGTCTTGAGGCAAGTCTGCACCGATCAAGAGAAAGTTGGTCCGTTTGCCCTAAATCTATGCCGCCCCTATGTTTGCCTAATTAATGGTACATGTGGGTTAATTGAGATTACATTTTTTCTCGAGCTGCCGCAGACGCCATTCAACGACATCTTAACATGCTGCTCAACCAATGCTAAGTTATGAAAAAAAAATGAGGTTGGAGAGTGATTACTTCGTTGAAATGTGCCCATGTCCGTACGCTAGAAGACTGCCGTACGTTGCTAGCAGACGGTTCTTCAAATTCCCGTACCAATAAAGTACACGTAGTAAATGGCACCTGTCCCCTAACGTCGTATGTCAGTTCTCATCCATGTTTTGTGTCTTCATAGAAATAGCCTAACGAATGAAATTTTAGATGAACAATATTTATATAAACAATGAAAGAAATACTGCAATCCTAATCCCATTGTCGCTGTTCGATATTTCGATTATTAGAATTATTTCTTTCATTAAGGTTGGCCGATCTGTTTTGACGTTTTGTCAATTCAGCCTAAATAGTCTACCAGCTTGAGTACGTCTTAGTAGTTGATTCTAGCAAATTGTCTCGTGTTACGGTGATCATAACTTAATGCATGATATCCTACAGGCGTTCATAGTTTTGTCGAAGATCGTGATCGGACGATGCTTACATGGTATACTGAGCGTCAGGTCAGGCGATACAATGTGGACGTGAAACTTTCACAAACGGCAAAACTTCAACCTTGCTACCTACCTACCTACCTAGACACACAGAAATACTAGCGGGCTTTCGGCAGCAACACCTCGTACGTAATCCATCTGGCGGCGCAAAACCTAATGTAGTAAATTATTCGTATAGTGCTTTGCACGTAGCTCTACGTGCAAAGCGCTATTAAGCAATTGTCCGCTTTTTGATAACGCTTGGAACGGCACTGGAAGCAATTATTTTCTTGAGTAGGTTCGTATTGTGCTCTGAGTTAAATTAGTAGATTGCGCAAGTTATATACGCATTTGGTAAGTTCAGGAAGTCGGACGCGTAACTGATGGCACGATAATAAGCAGTGATAATTTCCTTTGTTAAGCTACACAATATCCCATGATATCACAGGCTATTCTCCTTGGGAATTTTTCTGATTACTACTCTTACCTACAACGTAAAATAATCTCATTGACATTGAAATATATAGCTTATTTCTGGGCGGATTATTGCCGTGGAATGGTTTAATAGGCTCACTTGAGATAACAGGGTTTTGGGTCGCAGTAATGCTCTACAATAGACACATGGTCTATAGTAGAATATATTCACTACGCTCTCATTATGAGTTAATTTTTAGCGGATATTTGCACGTTATAGAATCTTGGGCCAATTTTGATGTACACTGGTTATTTTAGCTAACTTATTATTTGATTATCGGGTGCGTTATAAAGCAGTAACTAGCTACAACCCAAGCAGGCACGCCGATAGAACTAATGACGGCGATCTGTTGTCTGGCTGATAGCGTACGTTGCGGGCTTAAGAAGATATCGTGCGGAAGCGCTAATCACTGACAGCATCAGCACACTGTTTCTCATGTATCACGTATTTTTTACCCGATATAGTTGTGGAAAGTGGTACGATTGAAGGTTTCAATACCCTAGTCTTTGATGTCCCACTCAGCCACTCCGGCTTAATGGAACAGCGCTAAATTTGCCGAAATATATGTTTTAGACCGTAGATGCCGATATAGCCATTTACACCGTTATAGCAGCCGTCAGTCTTATATAAGTAACTAGAATTATTGATTTAATAAATCAATAATAAGGAGGATGCTATTAGTTTCAAGAACATTTCTGCCGCCAAGAGATTCCAGCGGCTACTAGCTTCTATTTTCCGGATACCCGGCACCGACCTAAAACTCAGAGTAGTCTTTCTACCAGTAGCAGTTCCGAACACTGCTCGAAACACAGCTCTGAAATCGTCCTTGAGAAATTTGCTCGTATTATTGCCGTTAGACATTAGTTGTACTGAAGTAAGCCAATTATTCCTAGAATAGCGACGCACGTTATGGTTTAGCCCACACCGAATATCACCGCGTACGGTCTCTGTCACACACAGGGACCAGCAGTGATACAATGTCTTCGACCAGGTTAAGTTAAAGCGGCCTGTAGTATATCATGTTGTTTTCATGGTATGCCTTTTGGCCACGCCAAAAACACTTGTACCGTTTTATGAATAGTCTGTACGGCTGGCCACCGCTGAAAGGCTCGAAATATCACTAGCTATGCATTTGGCATTGAGTCATCGCGAAGCGTCATTTTTGCTTCAGACACAACGGCGCAAGCGCAAGACTCAGCTAATCAAAGAATCCCTCAGGAGAGAGCTGCTTCATCTGAGAGGTGTCAATGGCGATTATGAATCTGGACATGCGACGTTACGCAAACCAGAGATAGAAAATAGCCACATAATTACTCGATGCTGACAGAATCAGCAACGGTAGGAACGAGCACGATAGCGGCAATTGGCAAAACAGCAGCGCACATCTAGGCAGGCAGCGGGAACAAGGGTACGGAAAAGACACATACACGTAGCTTGGAGGGTACGAATAATAATACCGAAAAAAAGGCCAACAGCAAATATCTGTCGACACTATTAGAACCATTAGACATTTTCCTAAGTCTTCATGTACAATTCATTATGTACATATGCATTAAATGGCAAATTACGACACGGACATTCATGCAAGCGATAAGCTAAACTAGACCGATTACCGTTGCCACCTCGTAGTAGTGTTTGTATTTTTAATCTTGACTTAAATCTTCTAAAACACAAGGCCGTTCACAGGCACGTTGGTAAATAACACGTAATTGTGGTGGCATGTCTATGTCAATTCACAATCGTATTCCTCTTGAACGAGGTGAAACGTTATCGACCCGTGATGAAACTATCCAATTCGTTCAGATCTGCATAGCACTGACAAACACGAACGTTTTTTTTTTTTTTTTATTTCAACTGCATAGAGCTGTTGAAAAGAGCGACTCTTCGATTTTATTGCAATATGTAAGCATGCCTTAGCTAGCATGCAAGGGCTTTTTAGTACCTGTCGTTGGGACCTTGATGTTCATCGGCTGCCTGTGTTGCATGCCCTCTATGACAAAGACACCGTCCAATCGAGACACGACCTCCAGCATCAACTATAGCGTAAGATGACTGGTGATATGGTGCAGGTATCGGGGAAGGCTTACCCGTGGAGGAGTACAACACCGATACAAAGCGGTTTTTTTTTGGTTTTCGATCTACATGTCAGCTGAGATGTACCCTTCCTTAGGGATAGGCTATAAGTTAAGTTCCGGTATAAACAGCGCGTAAGACGAAAGCAGACTATAAAAATGCCTTTAGCTCAATGGATGTTTCCCTAGGCTAAGCCCTTTTTGGTTTATACTGTACGAAAATTTTCTTATTCGTACAAGTTGTGTAGTATACGTTTTTTTGATAGTTTTGATTGAAGTGTTCTATTCGGCCTAGCGTACCCGCCGCTAAACTTGTTGTTTTCGGGTCAGTTTGAACTAGTGATGGCGAAGTTGTTCTGTATAATCTACGTCTAACTCTTATTTCCTCAGCACTTGTTTTGGTCCTTGCTTAAAACGGACGGGGCTGGCTGTTCAAGGTACATCCGCTTTCGCCATGCTAGTATTTCTATGCATCTGGCTGTATGTATCCCTGTCGTGCCTTTGCTTAACCTTTATTAGGCTGCCGTCTGGAGTGTATAAAAATCAAGAATCTGTAAGCGACGCAAATTAAGCTACATCTAGTTTTTGTTAGTTGAGCTCAGCTCGAAGGCTCGCTCCCAGGACAAAATCCTCATTATCTCCAGTCGATTTGGGTACCGAGCGTTAACTAAGATCTTCAAATAGTCTCCTGGGAAGCTACCGGTTGGCCCTGTGATTTCCAACCTTATATGTAGTTGAAACCCTGGACGAGACTTGGCTATTTTTGGAGCTAAAACCGTGTTTACACAACATGGTCCAAAAAGGCAGCCGCAATAGCGTAAAACAACTTTTTGGCGTCAGTTCAAAGTTCCCACCATCTCGCTGAATTCGAAATTGACGTTAAGGTCTACTACGTGAAACTGTGCTGAACCTGTAAACTAAAGGTACAAATACTGGCCTGTTCCTTTCCAGTATAAATGGAATAAAAATGAAGTTTAGGCTTGAAGATAACGTGAATGTACAGTTTTCAAGAAAATAGGCTTCTATAAAGAAAAGTAGGTTAGACTTACAAGTAACATTGCCTTTAGTGTGCGTCGCCTGTCTTACCTTACATTAAGGTAGATAAATGGCTGAACACCAGATTCGTTCAAAGCGACAGAGAAAATAACAACCTGATTTCATACCCCAGTTCTGATGTCGCGTTCTTCAGTTATCACTCAGAGAATTGATAAGCTTGAACGCTAGTAGTGGAATCATTTTCGTCCGAACTGATCCGATTAGAAACCTGCAAGGTCCAGATCAAAAATTATGTCCCTTCTCACCGTATTTTCGGTTCCCGGGAAGTTGTGTACAACGAACTCTTGCCGAGTAATTCTGTGGTTGCTGAGAGGTATTACCATTCACAATGTTGTCGCATTAGTCGCAGCGAGTATATATACGCCACCAACAGTAATAAGCGAATAAATAGCACTTCTGAATTTTCAAATAACTGTGTACTGACACATTTTTATTATGTCTGTAATTATCTATAGCACTTCATACGAGTGCGCGTCGGATCTGAGAGCTGGACCTTGCTAAATCTAGCTCCCCTTCTGCTCCTCATTCTTTTCTCGAGCACGCTATTTGAGTAAATTAAACTATTTCGCGATGAAACGTATGCGACCAGAAGTTGTTTCTCTCAAAATGTAACTTGTTCTCCCCTTGGAAATGGTTGATTTTTTACTCTGTCACTGGACCGGTTTCTTTTCCTATACGTCTGAAGAACTATTCTGCTTCGAATGGAACCCTACTAAATGCAGCACAGATTCTGGTCGCCTTGCCTTCATATTCCATTCAGGCTCTGCTTCGGGCGGTAGGAAAGCTTGAATAGAATGTAAAAGCAATAGCACGCAATCAGTAGCAGAAGTAGCTAGCGGCTGGTGCAGGCTGGCTGGCTGGCTGGCTGGCTCATTCGAATGTCGTCAGCTAGTAAGAGTAAGCAGGGAGTAAGCAGGCATCAACACTAATATGCAGCCGCTTGAGGAGCAAGCTGACAAACTCAGCTTAAAGCGTCCAGCCCAAGTGCACAAGCAGGCGACATTGTAGCGTCAAAAGAACAAATAACATAGAGCAAGCGCAAAAACTTTTTTCACAGTAATCCGTAGTCAATGCCGCTTGATAGTTGAGAGCCGGAGTTCGTACTGCTTCAATCTTCGCCTTCTCTGCGGATCAAGTAGAACATCGTTTTGAAACCCATGCTTAGACTCAGTCCTCTGCATATTAGCCACCGCATTATTACATTTATGCAAGCAGCGTAGATGATGAAAACGCAACTCATTGACTGGAGCTGCATAGCCAAACGCAAAACGCAGAGAATGAAGAGAACGAGAGATTTGGTGAACACAAGGCGTCTTTGTCGCCAACCAACAAGGTCCCCCACATTGAAAAACGAAGTTTGTACAAAGGACGTCAGTTTTCGACCCTCACACAATCCGCTGCTACGCAGCACCGTCCTGGCCAATAAGGAGCCCACGTTGACGAAGGGACGCTTTAGCAAGGAGGTTGACCTAGTGACTGCGCCCTTTGTCTCCGAACTACCGAGCTGAAACATAACAGCAGAAAGCAAAATTGCTGCAGACCCACTATGATAGACGCTACATCTGTGCTTTGTTGCTGAAAGGTTTTGGCCGGTTTTCTGAGCTGGACGATATGAAGCTGAAGCAGCAGATAATTTCCTGCTACTGTCCGAACGAAAAGCATGTTGGACTTTGGGCGATTGTTCTTTGATCAAAAGCTTGCTCTTCGGGGTAATGATGCGAAAGGAAGGCGGTGGACGATCAACTTCGACCGTTATGCCGTCATTGACAGTTGTATTGTACAGATCACACATTTTGCCCACACAGGACGCTGTAGGCCTAACCCCCCGTTTTTGCTGTCCTTTCGTCATTGCTTTATTGCAATTCTCACTGCCCTATGTTCACAGCCTTTAGCGGGGAAAATAACGTCATGATGATCTCTGCTGAAACCACAATTTTCGGCCAAATGAGCTGTCCTCATCATTGCATGCTACAACAGTTTTTTACGATAGCTAGCTGTGCTTTCCTGATCGGTCGTTTGGCCTGCCAGGGACAGTTGCTTCAGCTGCACTTCTCGGTGTCATTTCTTCTAGTTAGGATCTTTTCTCCTCTTTATTTCTTCCTCGTCCAGCCAGGTAAGTGAGTTAAGCTTTACGCGCTTTGGATGTCCAACAACATCGCCTCCTCGACTTTCTTTCTGTCTGTCGCTCATTTGGGTTGCCTTTAGCATTGTAATGCAATATACCAAATAAGGTAGAGTCACATGGCTAGGGACTTTACTGAACGATGAGGCCGTGTATGAGATTGTCCGGCCGGAGCGCGAGACTACTACAAAGAAAAAGACACATTGCCATCTGGCGAAGATGTCTGTGATAGCCAGCCATTTGTGACGTACAAATGCATGCTCATTCTTATCCTTTGTTTCTTTGTCTACGTACCGCTATCACGTACGACACGAGGACTTGTTTATGAATATCCCGTGGCTGTGGCTTTCAGCAAAACCCACCTGCATTGTATCGTTTTAACTCACCACCTGATAAGAGATTTTTTTTTGCACCCAAAAAAGCTGCAGTGTCTATCGTCGTGTTTGCTTGAGCTAAAAGGTTGCTAGTTGAAGCTGCTGTCTCCGTCGTCCCGAAAATATTTTACTAGTAGCTAACTAGTAGAAGCTAACTAAGGCAACTGTAATTGATGGTAAACTTTCTATTTGTATAAATGTATAGCGAAAAAGTTACGAATTACGGTTGGACGCCGCTGTCGGCTGGTACAGAAACGTTCACTTATGCTTGCATGAACAGCACAAGCGATACGCGTAGTAATTCTGCTGAAAACACCACCAGCCTTCGTCGAGCTCCATCTTTTGTGATAAAACCAACTTCGGTAGCAATGGACAGGAGGGAGAAGAGGCCAACAAAAATTGCCACACATCACGAATACAATTTGTTACGGCAGTTAGTCTTTTTCTACCGTTACTACCGCTAATACGACATGCTACTTTTTTTTGTTTCGCCCGCAGGAATGGAGAAATGCGACAAAAGTAGTTGCTGCACTCGCAATGAAACAGTTGGGGCTATGTCGAGAAAGTTATATGAGACACTTTGGTTTTTGCACACAAATAAGTTATATGGGTTCAAACGATTAGTTAGTTTGTCAAAAACATTTTTTATTGAACCGTAACTCAGCACGGAAATATCTGCGTAGAGCAAAGTTCTGTTGTGCTCTGTTAACTCGCTTCGAATTGGTATAGAACGTCGTATTTGAAGCAGCACTGGAGCTCACCGTATTGACGCGCACGAAGAGTTATATAATCGGACAAGCAGAAGAAGCACGCACTATTACTACCTAAAAAAAAAAAGTGGGATAAATATACCCTTTTGTCAGTAGTGGGGAAAAGAGGAAAGCTAACAATCTCGCAAATGGCTTGCGACCGTCTCGTTGATTGCCCTCTTATGCAGATTATGCCCTGTGCACAATAGGGTGCACCCTTCGCGAATAAACAGTTGTTTCAATATTGCTCTCGTCAATGGCTCAAATTCGAGATGAAACACTTGGCGTATCCATATCCCTCACATGGTTGGTAAATATAATGCGCATATACGACGTCTGTGTTAGAAGGCTGTTTCAAGGCGTACCAACTTTTTCACTAACGTTCGTTCGTACGACTGAATGCACTCACAGTATATGACGTGCTTGCATTTGCACAAAGGGGAGAGACTTATAGGCGGCTGCCTTCTATGCAATCTTTTGTTCGGCATAGCAATAGTTGTTGTCACGCCATGCGATATAGGTGAGCAGCAGGTTCGACAGTGTTCCCTCGAGTATGGGTAAACCACTGACTGCTGTATACGTTACGTCTCCACAAAGCGAGAACGCGGCCGGGAACGGTGACCGTTGCGCTGGTCTATTCAGTAAGACCGCGCTGATGCACATGATCACACGAAAATTCTGACCAAAGGCTCTTTTTCTGTTACCGTCAGAAAATTAGGAAGGAGGGGACTCAACAACGAAGTCGTTCTGTGAGTTGACAAGCTATCCGTACCATATTTTGCCAAGCCCCTCTTCGTACACGAAGATATACTTTAAATGTAGTATTTGTTTCAATTAAAAGTGCAAAATAAAACGTGAGGAGGTTTTTACGAGGGATCCTTGCACTCAGCCTCATGAAGTTACCGACTTGCTACTTCATCACGGAATAGGCAGATATCGTTTTGTACTGAGAACCAGCCGTTTAAACTAACACCTAACAACCTAAGTAACGCAGGTGCAACATGAAAAGCATACATTATATAACAGGATAAATCGACATTTACCTTAGAAGTAATCATGTTGAGGCAACGAACATGAAATTTTAGAAGAAAAATGTACAACACAACTTTTCTATTAAAACAAATGTTCCTTAAAATTCACTGGAGAGATAAGAGCTGCTACAATACCGAAGCAGATATAACATTTCCCGTCCTTACTGCGTACTCTAAACTTAGGCCAAGGTATGCTATAAATTTTCGTTGCATGACCGATAGACTGCTATCCATATACAGAACATATATTTCCCATAAATCTGATAATAAGTCGTATCGGCTCACTGTCTGCATATTGCATTCTCAGATGGTTCACTGTGTTAAGCCTTCAAACTGCCGCGTTGATACATCGCTGTCACAATGAACCAAAATCGTTATTCTTCATTTGCCCACTTTGACAAGTGGTGGGCCGTTAAATCGGATGGCAATAGTTGTGTTAATGTGGCCACTCGTATATGCAGCAGTTTTGTTTCGCCCTAACCCTTCTCCTCCTGGTTCTTTCATGTACTGTCCTGTACGTTATTTCAGATTTGTCTACCCATCTAAAATCTACGCATCCAGCTTCCACGCATCTTTCGCGTCTAATGATGCTAGTTTGAGTTCAAAAAATCAGATTACGAGATTAGGGCTCCGTAGGAATCGATCATTATTGAGAGCCAAACATGTTGACACTAGTTTGCCTGTTGCGTGGGAGCTAGAATAAATCGAACAAAGACTTTTTAATTGACAAAGACAGAGATTATATCTTAGTTGTGGTACTGTGCCAGTTTTTGTCTCACAATCCGGAAAGATGTCATGAGGATACATAAAACGCTGTATATGTATGTATATATATCTATATCTTAACTAACAAGCAAGTCTTATTTGCGCCTCGAGGCGTTATATTTGAGCGAGGAGCGAAATTGCAGCTGCCCCAACGGTCAGCCCGCCATCGCCAATGCGTTTTTTGTTTCTCCTTATTCAGCAATTGACTCTGGCTTTGCCTGACTGTCGTCAATATTAATAGTGGCAATAGGAAAACCAGTCGACGTCGCTGGTAGAGCTTAGGGTAGAGAAAGTTCTGGTAGTGCTGGTTAATAGTCTGTATGAGTATTTTTACTAGGCATAAGATTTGGGCTAAGTGTAAACTATTTCTGTTACGCATAGTAACTATTAACGCTCTGTGCTGGCTTGCAGCCGGAAATGCAGGCATCGTATAGTAAATAACAGGTATCTTAAAAGTCAATTCCAACATTTCAACAGGAACTCTATCCTTCTTCCCCATAGTGTTTTATTGTCGTTTATTGCCTGTGACTGTAGGTCGTCCATAGTCCAAAATAACGAATTCTACGCTACCACGTCTACGGTAGAGGGAGGCACATTGAAAATACGCTCTAACAATCATTGTACAAATCACTATTATGAGTTACGAGGCATCGCGTGCAGACTATCGCTGTTAGCAGCACGTATCCCCTAATAGTCATGGTCAGGAGCTTGCGCTACGGACTGGCTACAACGGAGCTTGAGCGGCAAAGAAACTTGGATCAACTTAGAACCCATTCTTATTCCTGGATAAACGCTATGCCGAGTTCAGTTCAGCCAGCCTATGTTGTTCGATGGCGGATCCGAACATAGGGTTGGATCTGAAGTAGACCCACTGCTTTTACATTCATTTTAAAATTGTCCATACAAGTGAGATTATTTTGATCCTGTGAACGTCAATGTTCCAACAAAACGAGGTGTGAAATTGAAAAACAGAATATTATCGAACAAGTTACATTGGTACAAATGGGCATAGTAGATCTACTGTGTTTCAACTTCTTCTAGACACAACTTCATAAACAGGGCAATGTGGCACGTCGCTGTTTATACGATAGTAGAGCTTATTGAAAAATTTCCATGATTCCTTAAATCATTATAAAATCTCGAGGTAATAAGCTTTCGCTAGATGTCATCACATGGCTAGGAGTAATGCTCGCCATGTTTTTGGACGTTAACAATCAGTACGCTAAGTAGTGAGATAATAAGTAAGTGACATGAGTGAAAACAAAGATCATCACATATTTACTGAACGGCTGTTTTGTAGAGCTGAGCTCGAATTTCTGTCGCTCAGTAGTAGAATAAACCATTGGCAGCAAACAGTCGGGGCCTGAACGGCTTCAAATGCTGACCGAAGGGGGTCATTTGCGCTAGCAGCCGCCGACCGTTCCCTTGTTTGCTCAGAACAATGGTGCCGTCTTACAAACCATAGCGCGTCTATTGGATTGGACTTACTGAGGGCAAGATGGCCCCGACGGAACGATCAAGGATTGGTTCCAGTGTTCGTGCGAAGCTGTGCAGGTCAGGTCAGGTCAGGTCAGGTCAGTATCTGCGAAGGAGATAGCACTAGCGAAGCTAAGTAATCCAACGGCGTCCAACCGACTTTCGTCGTATTCGATTGCACTCTTATTTGATCTTGTAGAAAAACTAGTAGTTGCAGTAGAAACAGTAGTAAGGTGCTTTTAATTAATATTTGCTCTTCAGTATTATATCCGAATGTCTCTTAGAGGAACACCATCGTCCCATTAACCTTACGAACTATGGAAAAAACCTCTAATCTAATACTTAAATAGGACGTTTTACAACGTTCTAATGTAATAAGTAACGATTACAAAAAGATGTAACTAATATGTTGTTTTTTTTTCTTCTACGAAGCATGTTCATGTCTTATTAGAGAACTGTAGGTCATAGTCGTTCAAAGCTAGGCATTACTCGGAAGACTCAAGTTAACCGGTTTACGCGCCGCTACTTGGCGTAGAAGGCGTGGATATCAGACAGTTCAGCTACTACAAGCGACAATACGATGATTACTCTCAAGTTGCATGTAAAAAATTATTATCAAATTTTTGTACTATTTCATATTCTGCACGCTATAGCCGAACGCAAGCCCAGTTCTAGGTCGCAGCTTAGACAGAGACTCAATGCGGCCCGGTGCACTTCGTACCATGCCACGGTGTTTCCTAGCAGCACCTGTACGCAACGATAATTACGACGACATTTGTTTTTAAATTCTGCACTTATACTCAGGTACTTACTTATAAGCGACATTCTGATTTGTGTTATGCATTCTACTGAAGTCCAGCTAAAGGGTACGCATCAACTAAGGAAAATAGTCTACGGTCGCGCTCACTAATCGGATTGTGTATATATTTGTCATCATTATAAACGAACTATAGGTCCGTGACGCATCACCTCGTCTAGCTGCTCCCTCGCAAGTTGATCTGCACAATTTTCAACTGTATATTACAGCCCGATAGAAAAAATTGAGCTCTTCGTTGCGCGTGTTCCTTTCCTTTTTAGCTTTTTCATTGACTGTTCATTAATCTATTATTTTCCAAAATCGTAATACTACTGCTTATAATAAAGGATGTTAACAATGATTAATGTCATCACTGGCAGCTTGAATACACAAACTGATGATTCTTTTCTTTCGTCAATTGTCATGCTGAGGTTCCACGACCCCACTCTTTTATCTATATCCTTTTCTTTCCACTTCTCTTCATCGGGCAACTCGCGTTTTAGCCTCCCCGCCAGTCTTGCTAAGCATTCGGCGTTATCTAAAAGCAATAGCATTAATCCAATTATTACCTATCAATGGTAATATCTATAATTATCGCGAACAACAATAACCAACCATGTCAGGGTTACGATCATTCTCAATCATCATAGCCACCGGGAGGAGGTATTACAATCTATCCTAATCGTTTGCAGTCGCCAGCAGCCATTGCAGAAGCATCGAAATGGGCGATACGACTGTTCGGTTAGCTGCCGGCTAGACGTGTCCCAAATAGTTGATCTCTCCTCTGAGTACATCTTTGCCACGAACAACGACAATAGCAATGGGTAACAGCTTCGTACATACCGGCAGCTGCCTCTTGTTAGTACAGTTGCGTCTTCTGTCGCGTCTGCGGTCTTTACCGTTAAGCTGCTGATGCCGCCGTCGTATCCAACACCGTCTCATCGTGATGTCACCGGCGTACGTTTCTTTTCCACTTCGTCCTTTTCCGCAACCCTTCCGTTCGTAGAAGATCGCTGTGTGGCCAGGTAGCAAAGGTAGCCAATGGAGTGGTTGACAACGTCAAATAGGGAATGTTTGTTACATAATACTGGTATTATCAGGTGCTATCATTATTCGTGGGTCGTTGATGAGGCGCCGGGGTTCCTGGTCTTCGTGAGACTTCGAACCGATGGCAGCATAAACTATGCCAGCAGCTCATGAGTGCTGTGGACGCACAGATGTAAATATAAGTGCGTATGTATCAATAGATGCCTCACTGCGATGGGCATGTGTGGTAAGAGGATGTGATTCTCAGGTGCCAGATACCCCTGTATTTTATCTTCTATCTACGGTGCTTGATTGGTGTATTGTTTAGTGGGTAACGCGATGCAAAGCAGACGTTTGCGGTACACCCGCTCGTTCAGCTGCACGATATGATGCAGATCGCGATTTTGTAGCTACCCAACTTTGGTGTGTAATGAATTGTAATGATATGTAATGGTTTGTTTGTGAAACGTCCTTTGAAACTTTCTCTCCATAATGGTTACTTTTTCCTGTTGCAGGATGATTCACCTGATCTGTTCCATAGAACCTGGTTACAATGGCAAAAATTCACTGTCTCAGAGCGGTAATAGGTGGATGAAGTATGCCGACCACTCTACTAAAAGTCAACATAAATACCTTCTTTGACGCTTTTCGTTCATCTTCGTTTAAAAAGGCTCCCTAAAAGATCCGGAAATGTTTTCAATAAATTTAGACGGACAGGTCTCACACGGATCGAAAGTAAACGACTGCAGTCAGATATGTCGTAAAATTTGATTACGCGGTGTATCACAGTTCAGTGTTGTCAGCGTAAAGCAGCTTTTTCAACGAACGGCACTACTCCACATTCGTGTTAGTTTCATGCTTCTATGAAGAAAACAGCCGGTGTCGCGACTCTCGATGTTAAGACGAAGAATAAGTGGAACAGTACTTTGGCTGACCTTGAGAAGTATCGCACTTGCCGAAAAAAAACGCAGGTATCGAGTCTCGACCGAGTTAAAAGCCACCGCTTAGCAAAGATCGTCAAAAAGAGTTCGGATGGCATTTAAACGTCAGAATACGGCGCAATGGAAGAAAAAAATTGTCTTCAGTATGACAATGACTATTTTAACTGCATTCGACGAGCCTCAACTCCCTGGCGGTCCGTGCATCCCAGCTCGCAGTCGTTTTGGACTCACTGCAGCATCCTTATACCGTATCTCTTTCGCTTCTTCGGATTCTTAAGCAAAGCCGTCTTTCCTCTCTTGGACACCTGTCCTTTTTCTGTCTATCACAGTTTTGGTCACCTAACCAACGAGCGAGCGCGTGGGCGAACCATCGAGTGAGAAGTCTTTTCTCGGAGTTGATCGGAGGTTGCTTCCTGTCGCCGTCTTCTGTTTTAGAGTGGACGAAGGTCGAGAGGAAGGTAGGATCAATTGGGGGATTCAGGTTGAATTGGTAGACTTGGACCACAGCAGCAGTGGCATACCCCTCGACCAAATTCTCCAATGCTTTTTCTTAAAAGCGCGGCATAGAGAAAGCCCGCAGTGGTCAGTCGTAGTTCTGTCCGACCTATGCTCTAGCTATTTGTAAGGGTTCAGGCTACTGTTGCCGTTGCTATTGCTACTAGCGGTATAGCAAAAGTAGCTGTAGCAAGTGTGTGTAACGACTTTAAGCGCGCAAAGGATAAGGACACGGAAATGCGCGATTCGTGCGCAAACTAACGCAGAGGATAAAGGGTCGCCTACATCCAACGGCTCTCACAGTGTAGGAGAAATGAAGTAAGGCAACAGCGTCAGGATGTTGGACAGCTAGCAATCAAAATTCAGACGAAAAGACACAGTAAAAGTTATAGTTAGCTAGAGAACGAAGCGCGAAAAGCAGAAGTTGAATCGGGAGAAAATAGAGCCTTATCATACAGGTTAACGTCGAAAAACTACGATTTGAGTAAGGTGCTGCCGTTGCTATCGTTAAGGCAGGAAAATCTAGAAGGGTCGCAAAAGGTAGCACGACCTGAAAGACGGAAATGCAGCAAACAAGTTTGTCCGTGACACCCTACTATTGGACCGACCGCTTGGTTCTTGGGAAAAAGATCATTGACAGAGGAACCGCTGAAGAACGAAAAAAGGCCAGAAGGCAAACCAGAACGTTAAAAAAAGAGCCAGTGGCTACTAAGACGTCTGCCCGCATTCTCACGTGTCTTTGCCCAGGGCGCGTGAGTCGATGCCAGCTCAAGACGGCTAAAGTGGGACGGATGAGTGGGAGATGCTGTGCGCAGTAGCGCATCAAGTGATCCTACAGATCCTTGAAATCGAGTCCAGGAGAAGGATAACAGAACGAATTGCTGGCTAATGGTGACAACAAAATGGGGCAAGAACGCATCTCGTCTTCGTAAACGACCATGAAGCATTGCGTTCGCATGCTTTGCCTTACTCTCTTTGTTGCTCTGATGCTTTTTCTCTCTGAAGATGCCTTAACTCAACTTAGCGAGCCGCACTTGAGCGCGAAAGTACGCGCGTTTATTTTGCAATGCCTTTGAGAGTCACCCACATCTGTGAGATGTGGTACAAAGGCACGCGACTCGCCAGATGACACCGAGGAGCTATGAGCGCTGACGACAGTGCAACGAACACATAATCGACAATAACGCGAATCCTCGTGGTGTGTTGATGCAGCCATACTTAGAAAAATGACATCGCCAAAAGCAGATAAATACAGGATGAGTGCAAATAGGATAAACAACTCAAAGAAGTCAGGAAAAGAAAAAATATCGAGGAAGGAATCCAAGCAACGAAAGGATCGGCATTCGATTTCCCTAACACAGGCCGATTACTTGAGAATTACAATGCATTGTATTGCTGCTTCATTGTGTTGTGTCACATTCTTGTTGGGTGCATGATCTGCTTTTGTCTCGAAGGGTGGATGAATCATCGAGGCCCCTCAATGCCCGATTCATTTAGACTTTCGGATGCTTTTTCTTAGTTTTGAAACCTCTCTGCCAGTGATTATTATGTGCGTTTAGAGAAAAGAGTATCTAGCGACTGGTCATTTTTGAGGTGGGCCTTAGCACCTTCTAACGCAATGAAGAAATCAGCTAGCTCAAATTCCTTGCGACGCATCCACTAGCCCTATTGATTCGTAAAGTAATTTTGTTTTCTGGGTCATCCATACGCTTGCAAAGTTCTGTTATTATGGCAACATCGTAATGAAGATTTTTCTCCACCGAAACCTTATGCTCTACAAAAAAAAAGTTTTGACAGAAAAACAAATAGTTGTATCTTTTTCTAACCTACATATTTTCTCCCTTTTATAGGTAGTAGTGGAGACGGAATTACACGGTTGTTTATGCTGTCGCTCGCGGCATCGTCGCATCATTATCGGTGGACGTTCACCCGCCAACCGCTCTGTTGAAACTCAACAATGACATAAGCCTTTCATTGCCAGTATCTCAGTCCATTCAATATAGACACTTTATTGTGGTAGACATAAATATAAAAGTTTCTATCAGCATTCTCCTCACACTTATTCACCGTGCGATAGATACACGATCACTATGCGCATAATAAGCACTAGTGCACCCGGAAGATACCACCTACGCAGCGAGGCTCGGTGTTTGTGCCTAAACACAGGCGAAATCTGTATTTTCGCTGGACTTGGATGCGCTAGGTCCATCTTAAGGATTCGTTGTACAAAAGCAATTTTAGCCTTTTTAGCAATTAACAGCGCTGGTGATAATGTGGAAAAGCACAAACTACAAATGTTAGTTAGTTTTCACTTCAACCGTTCACAAAAAAGAAACAATTGCAAAGGAGTACGCACTTTCTGTGTAGATACATTGTCCTAGGAATGTAAGGGGGTTTCATGCTTGAAATATGATAACATGTTGGAAAAATAGATAGAATCGTACGTTATCGTTATGTTCTGCTGACTACATATTTGTTTGTGTGAATCATCCATTTTTTTATAATTAATATTATTAATGCAGGGCGCGAACTTGGAAAACTACACTCTACAAATAGATCTCACCTGCAATATCGCTAGGACGAGTTCTAAATGTCGAGCATACCGGGAAAGGCTTCTTGGTTAATTGAGAATTAAGGCGCCGTTTCCAACGGTTACCATGGCCCTCTACACCATCAATAGGCCTGTAAAAACCTACTGCCGAACTTGCACATTATCCTTCTCTTGGCTGTTAGTAGTGTAGGCAGTTAATTTAACGAAAGTTTGCTAACTCTTACGACAACACGCCTGTCGATCGTCGGTAGTCCGCTTCATGGTTTACTGTGGTTGTGTGCCTCAAGCCGAGACAACGAGATCCAGGCCGGTCAGCCCCTAGCTCCTTAATCTCAAGCCCCTATACGATACAGGATAGCTTCCTACACGAAGAAGGCAGGCAAACAACGTTGTTAAGCAATGAGCGTGGAGCCAGCGCACGTGAAAATCCGACAGGTTTGCGAGCCATTACGAAATACTAGTACGGTACATGGTAAGACAGTAGGATGATAGCGGGTGGCGGCATGTGTTGTCGCAGAGCGTAAACAATTAAGCAATAAACGTAAAAACACTGCCTTTCCATAAGCAGGTCGGGTTGTTCTTATCATCAGATATGGGCGGGCGAACCAACGACTAGCCACTATGAGTTGCTTAATAAAACTATTGAAAATATCGGAACTGCGGAGTGTACAACATTTTTGAAGTTTATCTTCTAAGAATATTTTCTAAGTTTATATTGGGCTATGAATAAGGCGGTGTGAGATTAAAAGTAAAGTATGATATTAACTATGACATAACTAGATATTTGTGCTGCTATTCTTAGGGCCTGTGTCAGCAACATAGTTAGTCCTGCTATTTCCGTATATGGTCGAGGTATAGAGTCACTACAACAGATAACAGCAAAAAGAACGCGAAGCCGAGTTGTCAACAAATCAGTTTAATGGGGATGGACGAAGTCGTCGGTCAGGCCACGTTGCTAACAGTCATCTTGGAGCGTTTGATAAAGCGTGAAGGTAGTCGCACTGTCGCCGAATCTATAATTTCTTGAACGATGGGCTAGGATATTAGAAACAGCGAGGAGCGTCTGCAAGTGGTCGCATAAGTACCTGTTCGGGCTTGCATAGGAGCTTCTAGCCGAATACTGATTTGACTGCATTGTGAATATCGATGACACGAGGAAAGAAGCTAAAACTCGTCTGTTCGAATGGTTTCTATGGTAACCGCCATCCTACATGTCAGAAGATCAAGGCCAGGTGTAAAAAGGTAATGAAGATCTGTACGTGTTTGCCTAGGATAAGCGGTTTGTATTGAAGCGCGTCGGGCTGCCGTTTGAGTTTAAGGTATATATAAAAAAAAATATCAAACTATTCTATAAGTGTGATGACCTCATGAACTAGCTTGTAGGAACGTCGCCGTCTAATGTCACCGTGCTGGTGAAGCTTGCACAAAACTATTGAATCCATTTCTATAAAATCGAAGCGGATCCGTCAGCAAGAGAAGGAAACAATGGCGCCGATGGACTCGGTCCCCTAGACAAACAGACGACAAACAAATAATTTTGTTTTCTTCATAGGAAGTTTAATGTGAGACGCTGCGGCACGCACTCTCAGCGTTAGGCATTCCATCAGACGGCTGGTTTTCACCACGAAACGAACTGCCCGGATACGAGCCTGGGCCACTACGTGTTCTTACTTTTAGCAGCCAAATACGTTGCTCTCTAAACTATCACGGATCCAGTGCTGGTATAGCCACTTTGCCGTTTCTAGTCTGCACTTCGGTGCGCTGTACGGTGGTTGTGCCGACTGCCGTAGCTAAGCACACAAGGCTAGTGGCTTCCGTGCTGCAACCATAACACACAATGGAAGAGAATGGAAAAAAGCGCTGCTGTTACGGTCGAGCTGTCAGTAGTAGGCGTGTTGGTAGAATAGGCGTGACGTGTTCAGACACTGATGAAACCTAGAGCCAATAAACGACTTTCGTACCTTGACAAAGCTTTGAGATTACCGAAGAGCTACTCATACTCTCTATTTTCCCAACGTCGTCGCTGGCGCCGTAGTGGCGACGCCGTGGTCATAGCTATAGCAGCGGGACAGCAGTGGCAACAGAATGAATAGCAACGCTGTACAGTTATCAGGACAACAACGAAAAGCCACACGCTTATACACAGAACACTGTGGCAGGTTAGACAGAAAATAGTATACAGTGGCATACACAGACACCCAGACCCAGACAGCCGACTGAAACTGGCTTCTTTCCCTCTGACTCTTCCGCTGTGATCTCCTGGTCGTTTGTCATCTCTTTTCACGCCCCCTCGAAATCTATTCCTATTGGTGAGACGCATCGCCTCGGCTAGATCTTAGAAAGTAAAACGGAAAGGTGCCTGAACATTGCTCCTGAGGGGCGCTGTTAGGACGCTCTTGTATATTTTAAGTGCACCACCATTGCTGGCTCTTCACCGCAAGCACTCATAGACAAGTACGCCGAATTGTGTCGCTGCCCCATGTTGCTATTATTGATTTTCGGAACCTATTCAATGCTACGCTTTTCCAACAAAGCACGTCAGTGGTTTGTTTATATAAGACTTTTATGTGCGCAATTTACCGTCTAAGCAAGTCTGTTAGGGAGTATGGACAGCTGTCGGAAAAGAGAACGGTAGTCAGAAACGTGTTTCGATTTCTTCCGTTCGTGGGGTTCATTTGCGGGTAGTGGTATAAAGGGTAATACTAAATGTTACTTGAGCTGAGAAAAATAGATAAAACGTTAGTCTCATTGACAAGAAGTAAAGGAACAGCCAGCAGCACCTCCTCTAGGCGTACTGAAGACGAACACTGTCGAGGTAATGCGCGTGATTTGATGCATAGTGACACTTTGAAATATCATCAAAAAACTTAAAATAGTTCGTTTAGCCATCAATGGCTACCGTTTTCCCTTCTGTGCAACCTATCTCACGCCCCCTCGATGAAGCCTCACCGTCAAACGCCCCATCCCTGGAAGCGCCTTTAACCTCAAAGAGTTGCGGCCTCGACCACTGCTGGATCGTATTGCACACACATAGACTTATAGGAAGCCGACACGTGCTTGCTGGCCGAAAATTCGCAAACACGATCTAAAGCCTTTACACACATTCATACGTACGTACGCACCTCTACAAGCAAGCAACTTCGTCGCCATAGCGAACCTTAACTTGTGTCCCTCGCCCTTGTCTCAGCCTCATGTACAGGATTCATGGCGTAGCTGATACCTGAATACTGGTGGCCAACTAGGGCGAGTTGCAATCAAGCTGCAAATCGGCTGACGACACCTAAATTTAGCCAGCGAAAAGTTGCGTCACAAAGGAAGTCTATGAGCTGTACAGGTCAGTCACCTCCTGAGCAGCTTGCCGACATCATCGCTAACAGCAGCTAGATCACAATCATCAACATCCTCAGTCCTAGATTTCTCTGCTTCCCTCCAGAACTTTAGTTGACAAAGGTGGGTCACACCTGCCAGCCCTTACCAGCAGCCTTATCTAGGGAACCCTGAGTAGCAGGGCACCGGTCCAATCGGCTATACTATAGTCCTACTTGTAACTGTCTACTATGTCAGGAAGCAAAGCCAACCACTGAGGTATTCATGTAGCTTCATTTGTCTCCTCTTTTGAAACCACCGATAAAGCTAGTGATCCAACGGCCAGAGCTCGCCTGAGAGTCAAAGCTTATTTCAAGAAAAAGACGTATGGGCACGTAGCAAAATGCAAAACCGGCGCTAAAGGACCGTAGTATAGCGTCTACAGCGTGTAGAGCGAATGTGACTAACAGATTCATGGGGCTTCATTACTCGTTAGTGGAGGTACCTAACAAGTTTAAGCTTAAAAATAAAAGGGCAAAAAACAAAAGTCTTATTTTATGTCAGACAAATATAAAAAAAAGTTGGCCAAAAAACTTGTTTGCTGGACAAAAAAACGCCAGGAATTGCTGGACAAGAACAGAAAACTTAACGCGTCTTGAGCTCGTATAAAAATATAGACTTATGTTTTGGCTAGGTTTGACAATGCATGGAGCTATTCATTTTAACCTATTAAAATCAAACGATAAATTCTTAAATTTATTTTTAATAATTATTAATTTATTATTAAATTATCGTATAAATTCACGCGTCGTATAGATAACATCCTAATGTAAATGTCGGAAGCAGCAGAAAAAATGAAATATTGTAGCCTTTCTTCGAAATTTTCTTCGGTTTGCTGATATTGTAGTGAAATGACTTGTTGCTGCATCAATTAAATGCTTCCAACATCTCTCAGTGGTTTTAGTGGGCCACAAAAAGACAGACTAAACAAATGCACAATATTTACGTAAATAGTACATTTAAATCGAAAAATGCGATGTTCCTAAGGAAAAGCACTACTAATTGGGTTTGAACGGAAGTGTCCGCTTTACTGGTTGATTACTTAATTAAGAACACGGTAGCAAAAGTGGACGTATTATCATTGCGTGGCACCAATCACGCATTGTTTACAATTGCGCTTCAGCTTACCTGTAAACAAGGAAAGGGTACACACCAAAA
Source organism: Varroa destructor (assembly GCF_002443255.2). Classification (NCBI taxonomy): domain Eukaryota; kingdom Metazoa; phylum Arthropoda; class Arachnida; order Mesostigmata; family Varroidae; genus Varroa; species Varroa destructor. The sequence goes on from NW_019211454.1 coordinate 28,794,807, forward strand.
TTATCATTATTTTCACTGGAAACTTTCGTTAGGACTGGTAATCCAGAGGTTTAATATAATCGGAGTTGATGCTGTTTTTATTCAAGAGAAATCCGCGCAGTTCAATCTGTATCCGCCGCGGTCGGGGAAGCGTGTGAACTTCAGTGAAACATTTCCGACTATATCTCATAACGCAGCACTGTGCTAGCATATAGTCGCACTCTGCCAACCCTGTAGAATGTATCCGCGAAACATTGGACAGCATTACCGAGATAAGCAGAGTGTGAACGACTTGCGACTCGCGATTGTATTCAAGAAGTCGTCGACGATCAGGCCGATGCCCTACCGCCTGCTTCCCCTCTATCGCGCAAGCTGATGCCCCACCATATGACGAAACAACTCTAGTATAACAACGTGTGAGCATGGCTAACCAGAGCGTAACACTAAAACCAATGGCCTCTTAACTTCGGACATGTTCCCTCGGTAAATTGAACTCAACGAGATTCCTACTATAGACCCAGTCACTGTGCCGAGATACCCATCGTAACGATAAACGATATGTAATGCTGTCCTTCTTGTATTGATTTTACATTATGCGAAAATTAACTCGAAGTTGATCACTGTCGGTCTACGTCGTATCGCGGTTTGAGTATCGTATCTGTATGGCGGCTGGACTAGCTAGACGATGATAAGCAAAATTTACAATGTGCCGTTATCGCAGCATAGATCCAAGGTGCGTGTGCGGCATGCCAGTGAAACTTATGTAGAGAAAGGTGGACTTGATTGTAGCCATACCTTTCGTCTCATTCAGGTTACGCGATCACCGCTCGTTAGACGTTTTTCGTAATTATTCCTTAGTTCTAACATCTCAAGCTGCCGCAGACATAGAGGCGCGAACCCCCCGATGGAAACATTAGTGATGTAATAAGGGACAGCTCTGACCCTTGTAGCATAAGCTAGATATGCGTATCTTTAGCTAAAGTCGAAAGACATCATGACAATTTAGAACGAATCTTTGGTGTCCTTCACTAGATGCCCAAGTTTCGTTGTACAAAAACCTGCCATGGCTATGAATTACCAACTTTATCAGTCAACAACGAGGTCTCTCAGGACAACACATTGTCTTTGTACGTGTTGTGGGTTCCTCGAAGATCTTTAGCGCTGTACTATACAAGGAATGACTATATGATCTTTATGTTAGCACTATTGCGTAGCGTGGCTCAGAATCGTGTTTTGTAATTCGTAAACTCCTTGTTCAAAGCATTTAGCTCCGACGCGAATTTGTTGCGCGAATTAATGGCCTTCTATATGTCATCAAGTCTATGATAGCATAATGCCGTGGAGAAAGTAAGGCACGGAAATTTCTTTGTTAAAAGATTTGTATCACATCAAACTATGCACTGTTTAATCCCCTGTTGTTTGCCCGACGCTTTTCTTGGTTTTCAAATCCGGATTTCAGTACGGACGACTTCTTATAGCACGAATGCCGACAATGATGATTTAGGCAACCGGGGTCCGGTTCCGCAGCTGTTAGATAGTGCTATCGGTTGTAGCTCGTTGTAAAGCGCGACCACTGACTGTAAAAAGTCAACCAATCTGTCTCACTAAAGTCCTAAGTATATCACGTTTCAACAGCCCGTCTCCACTCAGCAAAACTATAAAGTTTTTCTATCTCCCCTGCATTCGTGTCCCACCGCCATTGCCTACACGATTCTTTGTTGGACACAGCTATATAGCGCGCGTGGGCGATCATATCGTACGTCCGTCATATAACAGCACGTCAAGGCTGCCTCCAACCCCTGTTTATTCGTATCATATTCTGTCGACGGGGGTTTATCATGAGCACACACCCTCCCATGTGCGAGCGAATTCCTATATCATTGATAGTCTTCACCACATCTTTTTTATCCGCCAGTTATCATAACTGGCAACTGTCTGCTGGTTTCACCTTACTATGGCTTATCAATACTGCGTCTACCTTCATACCTGAGCCGATACCACGTTGTTACAAGTTCAAACAAAACCAATCAAATCGCATTTCACTTGCTTTCTAATTTCATATACAAAGAGACACCACATTCATCTTCTTATTTCTATAACTAAGGTAGGCCACATTACGACTGATTCGGTGGGTCGGGGGTCACCGTACTTGAGCGGGCACGAAGTTGAGGTGAGACAGATCCGAGAACGTTGTGCGATAATGACTCCCCGAGGGAGTACTGAAGAAAGTAAACCAAACAATTCATAACGGCTCGGATCATGCATCGACCGTATCTGCCACGCTATACCAGCCAGGGTATTCGTTTTAAATATCCAATGGTGTGTCTTCAAAGCCTAAAAATGTATTCTTGCTGAAAAAATATGATGGTTATTGAGACCCTATACAAAATATACAGTGTTTTCCCCATAGAAATAAAAACAACGAGAGTGGATTTTCTAATTTAATCTACAAGAAGTATAATATCAGAGGCTGCTTATAAAATATTATCTCTACATGCAAGACTATACAGAGTATAGATATGCCAATTAAGTAGGAAACTCATCTTCACAATGCAAGCATCACGAAATTTATAAAACGATTATGTTTTCATTGCGACCTTTATCGCCCACCATAAATAAACTTAATATTTACTTATTAAGTGCTTACTGTTTTCATCAGTCTTGATAATTCTTCCTTTAATCAAAAGCCAAATATTGAAACATGCTCCCATTGGGTTGGCATTTTCTCACCTCGTCCAAAGCCGTCCCTACACTGAGCTTTACCTTCCTACCATACAGTTTATTATTCAAAAGTATCATGTACAGGCGCCATATCTTGACTGCGATCAGCTCTTTGTTAGTGAAGGGGATGCCACGGGAGTATCGGCTAGGGCCGCCACCGCCGTCTGCAGCATCGCTCCGTCATACGCCGCTGACAAAACAGCATTGCAAGTGAGTCACTTGCTGTTCCAAATACCTTAGGTAGTTCGTCTTTTTCTGTATGCACCTGCCTGCTGACTAATCCAGTTTTCTAACGATGCAGGCAAAGTACTCGTTTGCAAGGGGACAGCAGTAAAAGCAGCTGTACGGCCGTTTTCTCCATCTGGCGGAAGTTCTGCCTCTCATCCGTCATCAAATGCTGGTCAGGCATCGTACTAATTTCATGCATGGTTATCTAATTGGCTCGCTGTGCAGTCAGGTTGTTAGATTTTGGCCTTTCGTAAAAACTAAGAAAGCAGCTGGCTGCTGATATAGTGTTAGACGTTAACTGCTTAATGCTGTTATTCAGGCTTCTGTTGTAGTTACACGGCAACTCTTCATTTGCTGTAGTATCATTGGGACATCATTGTTGGATCTGGTCGTAACAGACCCGGTTGTCGATGGCGGGTTACCTTGGTGCTCCAAGAAGTGGTGATGCTATTTTTTTGCGTAATGAGAAAGGGCAGCGTGTAAATAAGGATGCGTCGATAGAGAAGAATAACCTGACGGGGAAGCCGCAGGGGCATGATCAAACAGTTTTGATGAGAGGTGGAAACAACGATACGAAGCCCACTAGTACTACTTACTGTTGGTATTACGCTATTAGCACGATTACCTTTACTAGCCCTTTATGTATATAACCTTCGATGATTACGCCGCTGATCTATATAGCCGCCTTATTTAGACTGATCCTCCGCTGCCGCTGCTGCTTCCTTAGCTCGTTAGTGTTAACTACTGCACCGAATATTATTTTTGTCGACAAAAAGTGCGACCCAAATTCGACAAGATACAAATTAGATTAGGAGCCTCAGAGCGATCGTGACAAAGTTCTAATCATGGTCAGAACGATATAAGTCGAACGAAACGGTAAACGAATGCATTGATCCGAAAGTAACGTGTGACGAGAACGATACAGACGCCACGTTAAAGGGTAATACAGCTTTGGGAACCGCGCATTAAAAAAAACACTGGGTTTCAACTGTTGACCGAACGCAAGGCCCCATGGTTGTGAGTTCGACGTCCTATCTTGTCCGATGCAACAGCATTTACTGAGATTCAACAATTCGATTTCTAAGCACATATACACTTAGTCACTACGCCTAGTTAAGCTCAAACCTATAGAACGATATAAAAAAGAAAGCTTAGGAATAAGAAAAGGACTCCCTGATACAGAGTAAGCCTTCCGCGCACTAACGACGATGATCCGGGTCTCATTCACAGTATAAACTTTATCGACTTCCAACATGCGACATAAAGGACGTGCGAAGGGATTGGGGAAAACTTGATAATTAAGCAAAATTATGATGGGTAGTCTCGCAAACTAGTAAGTAGACATATATGTACACAGACATAGATCAGAACTGAACGATCTCGACTTTCGTAAAGCGCTTCATTCTTTTTTTAGGTCTGCTTCTGTTACGACGTCACTGGTACCTAGCGAGTTAAACAGGACAGACAAAACCGCAGCTGCTAAAAGTTTAGGACATCCATAAAGGCATAACTGACCCTTTCTTTCTTGAAAATATGCTTCACGAGTCAATCCTGTCGATATACCCATCATATGTACAGTTATTGATCAGTCAAATTAGGTCACCTAGAAATTTGATCAAGGATATTTCTACGTATATCTAGGTTTGGTAAAACTACCTTAGCTGCTTTTAAATGAGAGTAAATGTGATGGTGCAGTTTCTAAAGAAACAACTTTAAACAGCTATGGAACGAAAGTGTGGCGCAATGGCTGTTGGTCAGGCCCTGTATGAAATTCGGGTCCTTGTGCACAGTTCAGATATTCGATTTTATCTTTTTCCGTTCATGGAGAAAGATAGATAACCTGAGATGTAGTACGGCCAGTTGATGACAGCAACGCTGTCAGGCAATCTTGAAGCGAATTTTGATGATTTTTTTACTTTTCAACTCGTAATCAGTCTATGAAAAAACCTCAAAGAAAGGCAGCAAACTTAAATAGCCAAAGTCATGCATGAAAGGTGATCGCGAATAAAAATCTGCTGAGTGGATCAAAACATCGAATTGTAGCTCAGAAGCTGAACGATAAAGTGTCTTTGTTGTCAAGAAAAAGAACAAACAAAAACTTGAAGCGGTGTATGGGACAGCGAGGAAACCGGGCCATTCTAATTGAGCTACAATAAGTCCAATCTGTAACTAGTTTTCAATTGCTTCAGAGGGTCGCAAAGCGCGGAGTTGTTGTATCCATAAGGACTATCCGTCGTCGTATCGAAATGAATGCTGTTAGCTATCATAAAATAGCCAAAAAGCGTCGGTTGTGCACCGTTTCATTCCTGGGCTAAAAACTGCGAAATTGAATAGTTGAAGGCTAAAAAAGGATCTGTTTCCTAAATCAATCGTAGGTAGGCGCACAGGGAAGTATTTGATAAATTCGATGTTGTCCACTAGGTGAAGCATCTAAGCAAATTGGTTAGTGGACCGCAATTTTCACCCAGGATGCCTTACATTTTGACAGCAAAATTAATGAAAAAATGGCAATGAAGTGAATAATTCAGAGGAAGGATGCTCCCAAGGTACTAGAACAACGTCCGAATAGGGGGTATGTCAGTGACTATATATAATTGACACAAAGTCTTGAACGGCTAAGTCTCACTAACTGCGTATATTACACAACCTACCATAGACGACGAAGTATATATATAATGCGTCTATCAATCAAATACGAGCAATACACTAAACTGAAAAGTACTACGGTTAGCCGTTATCTATCAATTAGAGATTAATACAATTGTAGAACGATAGGCTAACAGTTCGTACGTCTGAGGATTTTTGAGCGAGTGACGTTTACTGCAAAGAACTACACCTAGTTGGATAGGAATTGATGATAAAGCGAAGAAACAAAGATCTGATTTGTGCAGACTCAGCCGTTCTTGCTTAGCGCTCCTACCCTTTGGCCGGCTTGCCTAAGATTCCTGACCGTCCCAAGGGCGAAACCCGTCGCTTTCATACGCTCCCCTTATATCCCGTAAGCCAATGCCAGCTGGACAGAATGGTAGCCGGAACACTATCCAATGCCTTCTGAATGGTCTTGGATTGGCCGCGAGATCGGGTGTCTGCTCAAGCGTTGATGTTACCAAGCTGGAAAGCATGGTTTGGCAATGGCAGGCGCAACCTCGCAACTGGGGCGTACTATAAAAGCCTGCTCACAAAATTTAGCCTGCTCGAGTCTGATAGGTTCCGTCTTGGACGCAATGCGAACCGCTAGAACCTTCAAACCGGTAGGGCTCTGTTCGGGGCATTACTTCTCAACTAGAAGATGTCGCTGTTGTAGCTAAGCGTAATGCGTCAAACAACCAATCGATATGGTTCGATGACAAAGATGCTCTTGTCCACAAATCAGAAAAGGCGTAGTAAGACTGTGAAGACATCCTCAATTGGGTATTCCTGTGTACAATTTTTCGCTGTGAGCTTATCTTGTACTGCTATTTCTCATAGAAAAACGACCGAGTTTTTAAAAAAGATTCAGTCAGAATGTTGGATCATATAAACAGCTATTTGCAGTCAATCGGAAACGCCTTTGATTAGGTTGAAGAGGTAAAAGTAATAAGAGGTGCGTTTTACATAGGCATTCGTGATGAAATTAGTGACGTTGAAAAAATCAAGCTCCAAATTTACTTCGAATTCTCCGATCTCTGAATGGCTAATAACTTATCAAAGCCGATCTTTCAAATCTATTTATAGCTTAGGAGAGGTCTAACGTGTACGATGCGGATTTTGTAGCTGGCTAGTCAAAAGGCGCTTGTTAAGATCGGAAATGTTCAAGCTTTTAACTCCGACGACATCGCCTTGCACCAATTTCAAAGAATTGTTATTAGGTTGGCTTATATCTGTCTGAGCTATAAAATTCTGACCGTATGAGGACCGAATTACCTGAGCTTCTACAGCTTTTTGACATCGGCCAAACAACTTTCTCAAATTCACTTCTTTTTAAAGCCATATACACATCTCCAGAGCCCAACCTAAAGTTCAAATTTTAGTAGTCAAACAAAACAATGATACTAGTCTTGTAAACCGAACTCACGTATAACGTATGACTATAAAGTAGTAAAAAGAAATAGAAAAAGCAAGAAATAAGGAAACATTACGGCTGCTTTCTTAACAATTGAATCATAGAATGCACGCGTTACGCTTATTGTCTTATGTCTCATATATGATTTTACGATACAGCAAAATCAATAAACAAGATCAGACTCAATAGCCATGTGGATCAAACAACCTCCAGACAGAAAATCAGGGAAAAAGAGCGCAATCCCGAACAAAAACGCAGAAAAAAAGGCCTAAACCCAGACGAGTTCGTCGGTAGACGGTATAAGGATGATGTCACGCTTGACTTGACCGTGAACGAAGGAATCGTGCGGTTATCTCACTTCCCCATCGTTGAACGCATTGTAGGCCAAACGAATGTATTTGACCATCTATTTTGCCGTTCCTTCAGCTACTACTAACGCTTTACATTCGGATTCCACACTCTGCTGCTAACTGCTTCCCTGATTTTTCTCCGAACTCCTTGAACTTGGACTGCTCACTCGCCCAGCTCATTCATCCCTTCGATAAATCCAGGGGCTCTTCCGGCCATTTGCCTACTGATCGGATTGGATACCCTTCATATTCCTTTGCATTGATTGCCACTTTACGTCCGGCTCACCATGAGAACGCCAATCCACCACTTGGCCAATCTGTCCAACGTGTTCGCAGTTTGTTGACTGACGAAGCCCGTTTATAGCACACTTGACTCCTTTTTGCTTCTGTTTCGAGATCCTGGCCGTTGGGAGAATAGACGAGGCAGAAAGGAGCGAATGGCCATCAGAGCTAGTTGGAAAACAAAAATCATCGCTAAACTCCTTGTTCTACAAATGAGACAAATATACAAAAGCTCGAGGAAAATTCGTAAAGTGTTTTATTGTTCATCCGCTACCAGTTCCTTTATGCTAAGACCGGTTCGGTAAGCCATGTCGAAGTTTTGCTCAAAAATAGGACTTGCGACGGGGTAGCTACCATGGAGCTTCATGATTGCTGCTTATCTCAGACAAAGCGGATCATATAGAGGAATAAACGTTGGGTTTTATGCTGGCTTATGGCTTATTCATATATATATATATATATATATATATATATATGCATGCTCTTCAAGTACTTTTCTGCAAATGTGAATAGAGTTAGCCTGCATAAATAACGGCCTACAACGTTTACAATGCTAGTTATAGTTTTGTGTGCCCTCTTGCCATTTCAACTAACATTTATATTTATTTATTTATTTATTTAGATATTTTCAGTTTTAACGAATGCTCCGTTTAACCAATTTATTGTTTCCTCAATATAACGGAACGTTATATAACACACTAGGTTTTTTTATAGGCTAAGAAGCCTTTTTAGTTTACTTCAGCCGTAGAACTTATTACTGGTTTGAGTATCGCCGTGAGTCCTCTAGCTGCCTGACGAAGTCCCACCGCATGACATTATAATATGACTGCTATCGCGTTTGGAAAAATCTTTTTTTGTATCGCCAGCAGTCGTATGACAAAAAGACTTTTTTATGTAAAACTGCTCATCTATCAGCAACGTGTTTAAGATTTTTTGATGCCATGTACCTTTTTTTGAGTTATTATTGCTTTACGATAAGCTAATTTTTCACCGTCCAGAGCTAAAATAATAAGTTTGCTACTTTTGATATAAATAATGTGTACTATCGTTTTTATTAAACTTAGCTTATTAAAATGGGTGTATAATATATAAAATATGACAAAGAAAGTTTGTGGTTTCAGTGGGCACAACTTAGAACTAAAAGACCTCCAAGCCCTACCTACTACATGCACAGTTACCCATGTATTACTTAGATAGCTTAAGAGGAAAGGCTATCATATTAAATACAAACGAAAGACTATATATAATACTAGATGTGAACCATTTCATGAGGAATCTTTTGCCTAGCAAAAGTCAACACCCATATTAGAGATGAAATAGTACAGGCTGATAGTAACGAAAAGGTAAGGAAAATGAAGCTAACATACTGGTGACTTTCTGGTGGGATCTCAGGAAAATTAGAATGAGAGAGGCAACCTTTAAAATCGTCTACACAGAGAAGAAGAGTAATATAGTTATTAGACTTATGTTTACATGGAACAGAAAAGGCTGGCTGCCTAAATAACACTAACTAGAGCCGCTTCTCTCATACGATGGCATTCATGCGGAGGTGGTGGAAAATGCCAATGATTAATATTTGGGAACTACCATGGACCCTTTTGTTAGAAGTCGCCGCTACTAATCTAAACGAATACGGCATACCGTGCTCCTGTGCCATGAGACACTCTCAGAATATAGTTTTCAGATCCACAAATAAGCTGTCGACCATATGAGTCAATATAAACAAAAGACAAATCTCCACAAAAGTGCAACGTGGCTAATTACGTTCCTTAATGATACGGAAAAATATATTGACCAAGTGCACAATGCATAAGATATTTGAACGTTCTGGAAAAACGAAAAGACAAGACCGTCCCAGGACTGTTGATTGAGTAGAAGTTGTAAGACTTTATTCAGTCAAACGGATGTCGTAGAAGATTATTCGCATAGAATGAATATATATATATATATATATATCGATTGCTAGGCACAGTCAGGACATGCTTCGTTAATTAATTTATAGACATAGTTGATTCATCCTAAGTCAGCAAACAGCTCTCAGGGCGGACACAGCAAAGAAAGAATACGGATACATTATGTTTCAGGATCGGTTGAGCCCCTGTTGCTTCTATTATTATAATGCACTGCTTTTTATGTGTCTGCCGATGACAACGACGATAAATAGGGCATGCCGAAGGTTTTTTTTGGGGGGAGGGAAGCAAATTTTCCTAAAGGATGATAATGCAATGAGGTTCGTATGTACATACATATCGCATAACACGTACACATGTGAAACGTGCGCCCAACCTGAAGCATACTGACCACTACACATCTGATGGGTTTGCGGACAAATATCGCCGGTCGAGGCAAGTGAACTCGACGTCTTTTATTGTACAAGTTTGGATAAGCTGGCTGTGGACATCTATCTCGCAAGGTACGATTCAAGAACACGACCTTCAGCAGACCATTATATTCAATTAAGTTCGAGCATTTACGTTTTTACTTTTCCATCCGAAATACGTGTGCTTCTAGCACAAAAACGTTTTGTTTGTTGGCATCATATTGAATCCTCTACCACTGAAAAGGAAACAAATTCGATTATTATTAACGGTATCTTTGTAGATGCTTTTTGGCGAAGGACAATTCGTTTTATGCTAGCTTGACGTTGCACTACTGAATGAACTGGTCCTGCCTTTTTGCTCAGACAAATAAACTGTATAAGGACGCGAACTGAATATTCCGTTTAAATAGCAATCTTATTACAAAGGGAACAAAAAAGTAGTCAAATTGTTATTTGTTCGATATAAACAACAAACGCCCATAGAAACGCTGGACGCAATTCTGAACACTAACATAGGATAGGTCTTCAGTGAATATTTTAGATCCTTATCGTGTTTACGCATCTAAGATAAAAGGTTTCAATGTTCATTTCAAGTGAGTAATAAAGAATGGCAGATACGCCTATAGAGGCGGAATGGCAGACGGCTTTGTTACTATAGGACAGATTAGTAACAAATGAAAACGGGTCGACGTAACGTAAATTGATTACGTTTGCTTCAACAGCGTAGAAAATGGCTCTATCACGCAGAGATTCTCAAACTAGGTATTCGTTTAACCTCGTATCTAGGTCGAGTAAATCCTACCTTATGTAAAAATCTAATGATGATGATGCTAGCGGCGATAAACAGTTAGCTCCATTTTCCCTGTTCTGGATTGTGCGGCTGTGAGGTGGCAGGTGGTGTACAGGTAAAAACCGTCGGGAACGATAGAATTTATATCGACACACGTCTGACAGCTGTCGCAGTGATTGTTCTGCTGATGTACGACAAATCGCACTGCTTTTACATTTCTTACTTATGTTCGAAGTAGTAAGCAATGGCTCTACTGCAGTATATTGCAAAAAAAAAAAAAAAAAAAAGGAGATCCTTGAAACGTTGGCGCAGAATACGTCTCGATAGGTTATGGTAATGTTTCCCATTGTGCCTGCTTAAGTAAAAGCGGAAATATATGGATTATCTCTATCTTCAATTGAATGATCCCATTCTACAAATTTTACTTATATCTCGAAAATTCGCTCGTGAGCTGTGAGCAAAGCGACGCTAAAAGCAGTAAATGAAAGACCCTTTTTTACGCAGATAATATATGCTTTGGGCGTTATAGAAAAAGCATCCACTGCGAACAGACGAGTGCTGTGTCAGTCTCGTGATATTGTCGTTCACCCTTGTTCTATTATTTGGAAAATCTTCCAAGAAAACTTATATAAGTAAGAACACTTTCCTTAGGCGTGCTTCATGATCTCGTCGAGCGGGTTGTTGCAGTCAGGCGTTATTGGTTGTTTTGATTTGCTGGCACTGTTTGGCGTGCCTACAATAAGCACTGTAGTTGCACGGCTATTCTTGCTGGTCTTCTAACAGTTAGTATCAGTTGTAGAAAAAAGAAAAAACAAACGATTTGCTGATAAAAAGGGGAAAGTATGAGGGAAAAAAGAAGTGTGCCTCACGTACTGTATAAGAATCTAACACTGTTCGACCCAATACGATTCTAAAAAGCGGCTGGACAACTGAACGAGAAACTGCTATGTAACCGATATAGACAACCAGGCCAGGCACAACCTTTCACAGTTCAGCAGTGGCCATGGCCCCATCTTCACCAGCAACGGTGCGTTCATCAGCATTTCCGTTGCTGCAGCCGAACTCCTGGTACCATTAGTGTAACGTTCGTGTCTACTAGTGGCAGTAAAGTTATAGTATCACCATATAGCAACAAAAACACATCTGAACGCTGCCTGATCGGTCGGCCGGATTGCTATACTGTTGTCGTATTACTAGCCACCGCAGAACCTTGAGGCCTCAATCTACCCTCGACCCGCACCAGTCATCGGGAAAGGGACGGTTTTTCGTTCTTCGAAAAGCCTCCGTGTTCTTTTTAATGGCCGTTGGAGGGCGAGTGAAGAAGAGGGATTCGGAAGAAGCCTCTCTAAAACCTTCTGTAACAGCAAAGATGGTTGCTTGAGCTCTGTTTCTACATGCTGGTTTAATATTGCGCTATTCGTATATAGAGGAGCCACGAAACTTATCCGGGGCAACGTTAACAACAACAAAGAAAAGTCAGACGACAGCAGCAGCAGGAGGAACCGGGCTGTAGATGGCCGCAGTTTCGTCAGCTATTGGAGCTTTGTGTAATTTGACGAAACACTTTTTTTATTTTTTGGAGAGGCACTATTATGAGAACTAAAATCGTCAGAGGGAGCTAGATAGCGTGGATGATGGGCCCTACATGGAAAAAGCTATCGGAAAGGCAACTGATTGGTAGTGGCAGCCTAACGAGAACGGTTATCTGTAAAAAAGCAAATCAGTCTTGACCTTCATATTGTTGAAGGTTTGAGTGAACGTCGTATAAACCAACGCGGCAATGTAAACACTTACAATCTGCGCAATTTTTTATAATCCGTATTGGTAAATAAAACAATAAGCCGGATTTCAATAGTATCCATTGAAATACGGTTTATTGTTTTCAATCAACCGGAAAACTAGAATGGCAAATTTCACACAGGTACTGGCTTAAGTTGTACCTAAATACCCATGGTACATGATGATTAGGAATTTATGCAGTGCTCCTCGCTTATTTAGACATGTCAAGGTTATTTTCTGCTAACAGTTATATACAAATCGTTAGCTCGTTCAATCGCTGGAAAAACTGCTACTTATTGGTATCACCTTAAAAGCCGAAAAGCTGATCTATTCTCTAAGAGAAGGCTGCCGGCCAATAATGGCGATCAATCGCTTAAAAAAGGAACTGTCCAAATCCATTGACTTATAAGTCACAGTCGAGTGCCAGTGTATAGTCTCTGAACGATGATTGAGTGCCGTAGGGCTGGAGGATCAAAAATTGATCCTTTAAGATTAGTTCAACAAAGTTGTTCTGCGTCTTTTCGATCGTACTGTGACCGGCACTTAAGATTCTTGGTGGGAAATTCGCTCGTAAATAATGAATTATTCGTTTGTATGTTATAACTAAAAGATCCGAAGTACTTAGGTCGACCGCTACTTCATATTGATCGCGCCGAGCAGACTACCCATAGACCAACTCTAATCATAAAACACGCTATCAATAGATGATTTTTTAATAACAAATATTATTATATAAAATGTAAAACACACAAATTTTTAAGTGTTCTGGATTTTCCCATAAATAGTGCGTTGTTTAAAAAGAAGCGGGGGCCATAAAAGTAAACAGGAAGCAATTTTGACGGTTAGTGACTTGATGCTATACACAAGAGTACAAAACAAGGAAAATGCTCGTTTACGTTGGGCTTGACAGCAGACTTATAGAGCCGTTCGTCTGGCCGCTACGTACGTATGCAAAGGACATTTCCATTCTGTTATGGTTGTTTGATATGTGCTGTTGCGCAATTTGCAAATATCTTCACGGAACTTTTTGGCATTCTTATAAGGCTTCAAAGAGCGTCATTTTGTTTATTATCGTTCTACTCTAACCGAAAGACGCGTCATCTCGTTGCCTAGTTAGGTTTGACCCGCATAGATAACATGCAATTTTTGAAATGTTTTTAAAAAACAAAATCAAACCAGTGAAGTTCCTGCCCATCTTTTCATCAATAAAAATGAAGTTTCACAACTCATCGAAGTTACCGAATCGAAGGACAAACTTTGCAATGTTATACGCACGAGAAGGGCGATGTTGAGACATAGCAGTGTCTTAAATTATTTACGTTTCAGTTTGCGTAGCGTTTTCGTATTTCATTGGCGCTATCGATTCAGCTTTTTGCATTATCCACAATAAGCGGCTATTCAGTAACCCATTTTTCAAAATTACTTTCGTTCTTTCCATACACATCTTATAACTGGCATAACTTAACGAGACATTTATTACTCATGTGTCATGTATTTGGATAAAGTGCATAAACGAAGCAGTATAGGCAATAATTCATATCCAACGAACACTGATCGTTCGATCCAAACGTAGTCTACTTCTACCAATTGGGACATCAGTTATAGCAACTCTAGTTCGTAATTAAAATAAATGCAGAAGCTCAAAAGTTTTTTTTTTTTAGATTATGGTTGAATGTAAAAATTAAAAAGAATTTGTCATCAGCTTGTCCCGTCCTATCGATCACTCCCGTTGACTCTGGGGAGAAGATGAAAGACGTCAAAAATTTTATTTCTGGCATATCTTTTCTGTTCTATCCTAAAATGAGCAGTATTTATTACCGCTGTGTTTTGACGAGGGGCGTTCGTTGTAAATGGTATGCGTAAAGCTTTCAGCTTGGGAAAACGATTCGTTCCGCAATTGGGCTAGTATGAGAGGAAAGAACTGTGGCAGAAGAAGTTAGAAGGTGAAACGGAACAGCGATGAAAAACGAAGTTTCGCATCTGGAGATTGGCTTGATGACCTTCTATACGTCGTCGCCTGGGCCTCAGCCAAAAGAGAGGCACGAGAAAAATTCGCTCATACGACAGAAACTTACCATTCTGCCACGCCTCGTCGAAGTTGCACTTCGATTATTACCAGTGCATATTGATGTTGAGGTAGTATTTGACTTGAGGTGACCTTTCGGTGGCGTCGTCATCGTTGCCGTTTTAACCTTTGAAAGCTCGCTGCCGATGCTCATAAGGCGCTGCTGGTTAATAGCATCATCAGCAGCTTCGGTGACAGTCACGACGATAACAACGGCAGCAACAAAAACGTTAGTATCCACAGCGGATGCAACTACGGCTAGCTTTACTACTGGTAGTCTTGTTGTTATGGGCCTCAGTCGTAGGTAAAGGCCAAGGATCTCGGTGTGTCTATTCTGCGCTAGACATACCTACAAGGAAATGCTGCTGACAAAATCGGTCAGCAACGTAGTACTTCGCTTTGCCTTTCAGGGTCCACCAACCTCGTCGCATTCCGCACATACATCCACGTCTATGTGTGAGAGACAGAAACACAGTCGTCTGCAAATACGTTCTGACATGAAGATCTATACACATGTAAATGCCTATATTCATCGTAAAAAAACAGGCGACACTTCTATCTCGATTATCTCTAGCCCTTTTCAAGGACGTACAGCCCGCAGCTCAGAGCCCACAGGTGACTTCAAAATCCGGGACACGCTTGCATCCTACAAACATTAGGTCAAATTTACTCCCATAACTCGTACGGCAAAGATTCCACTTTCCCATGTCCGCGGCTTGCCATTGCGCTCGCCTTCTGGATGTGCGTGTCTCAGCCTTCTACGAAATGGAACGTGGTCTTCGGCTAGCGCCGTGGCGTTATAAGCCCTCCTTCGAGAAAAAAAAACGACTATTATGCAAAATTTTAACTATCCAAGAGTTATTGTCACTTCAATTGCTGTTTTTGGCTCCCATTACAAACAGATAGACAAACGGGTCACACAAGCACACTTGCACGGGTTACACTTGCAACGCTGGAGCAGAGCGCGATGAAAGCGGGAAATTACGAATGCCACTTGTTTTCATCTTTGTGAGAGAAAATGCGACAAATGGTGGCTATTGTTACTACGGTTGCAGTCCTACGGTTCGTTTTGTTACTTGACCTCCAGTGATTTCTTTCTTTGATCTTTCGGTAATACTGCTTTATGCCCAATGCAACTTTTCGGTCTGCAACTCATGGCTTCACCCGTACAATCATCCCGTCCGTTATAGATTCGAAATTAGTCTTTCATTGTTGTTGTACGCGTACGCGAATCTTATTATCGCTCTCCTTTTTGATTTTTTCCAGTCAGCTTCGTAGCTGCCCGGCACATACCCGTGGTTTTCAGCACCAAGTGACCCCTTTTCGTTCATGGAACAGCGTAGCGGCAGCAGTAGCAACGGTCTTAGAAGCAGCACGACACCCTACTATTCCTGAACTACAACGACACACCATTCTATCGTTGGATGGTCATGTGAGGCACTGTCGGGGAGGTAAATGATCCGTGAAAAGTGAAGATTGACCGTCTATCCCTAACAGTGACGGCAACGAACGAGCCTTTGGCCTCTTTCCCCGGTAGGTCCTTTTTATCCTGCTATTCCTTTCTCCAAGTTTCTAGCTCGTTATTCTCCCGCCACCTTTTCTCATTCTCTCCTGCGTCGTTACCTTCCGACTACAGGCCGTTTTCGCAACCGCGCTAGGCGTCAATGTGCGGTAGACGGCCGGACACGGCTGCGTGACGGCCGCCATATCAATGCTTGCCAGCGATAGCAGACGCACTGGCATTGCGGAATCCATGTTGTATTATGTTAATGTCTTATGCTTGCAAACACTAATTTACTACCGATATCACTGCCATAAACAAACAGGTGCACGCTTTTAATCTCGGCAACTACCATGCAGGTAGCATACATGTATACACTAGCGGGCAACTATCTATATCTGAGCAGGACAGCTACGACATTCGCATTATCTATAGAGCTTAATCTAAAAAGTTAATTACTTAAGTATCAGCAAATGAGCCTCAACAATTTTTCCAGCCATACGCGATATTGAGCCCGGCCCGCCAAACTGGTCATCGGCCGGTATACGACTTGTCATGTCCGAGAGCTTTGTTGTTGCGCATCGGCCTGTTACCCAATTCCTAACTGTTTATGTTGAATATTTGGAACTAGCTCAGCGATAATATTCCTACTAGCTTTATAACGAAAATAATATATTTGCTACAGGATTATTATGTTGAACAGGATATACGACTGCGTCGCGTTGTCAAACCGGTCGAGGTTTCAAGCGTCTCACCGCTTAATTTTTCAACATTCCCAATCATCAACAGTATTTGGAAGAATAATTCCTACTAACTGATGTGGGTCTCAGACATGGATGCGTGCGGTTACCCAAATCTTGATTCAGGTAATTTAGTCAGTCTACAGTAGCTGAGATATTTTATCGTCGTGATAGAACGCTTTTGCCAATACGAGCTTACACAATCCATTGAAGATTTTAGCTCTTGAAGGTTAAAATCCAGCTAAACTAAGCTGGTACCGTTCCGACTGGGTGTGATGCGACGAACATTATATAACCCTTCGGATTACAGTTTCTAATTAGCACGGAAGAAAATTATTTAAGTTCCTATGTTACTGACGCTGTTGAGGCAACGGCTTAGACTATTTTTCTAAGTTGAAAGCTCACAAATTTTACATACTGAACGCTATATAGAGACAAAAGGAAAATTATGCAAACCTGACCGCCGGTTACGTGGTCTACTCTATTTACAGCTTGCGACACAAACCATTGCTGCGGTACCTGACTATGCTAGCGGCGTAGCTGGTGAGCTACGTATATTTCTGCATGCATATGACGACTTGCAGAAGGCCATTTAGACCTTTGGTTTACTATTAAAACTACTCTTTTCAGATAAGATGAAAAGTACTAACAGGAGACTTCGTCTCAAGCTTCGAGTAACGAAGGTAAATATAGATTCGTTTGGTAAAGACAGGGGCATGTCTCTCGTTCGATGTGTTTCACCCCTCGAAGTTATTCGATTTCAAAATTATGTCATATCACAAAAACTCTTATGACCCTTTGAAAGCAACAGTCATAAATGATGATTAAGTCATATATTTAGATCGCTGAACGCTCTTGCTTAGGTTTATACGAAAGCTGAGCCGGTACAATACCTATATATATTTCACTGGTGTGCACAACGTAGCAAGCTCAGTCAATATACACTACATATGTTAATCCGTGTAAGCTAGCTTCAACGACATTTACTTTTTCCTGCTTCATACGACTCAGCAAATTGCTGCTATATCGTTTCGATTGATCCCTAATACCTGGAGGCGCGAAATGCTTTCTACGAAATGAAGTAACTGCTAATTGATATTTGATGGCTGCCAAAACAAAAGGTGATGATTTATATCAGGTGGCCCATAGTATATTGCAATTGATTTGACTAAATGTTAGGTGTTGGTGGGTTCTATTGTCTTGACAAAATACTGTCAGAAGTTACTTTCTTGCCGATAAGTTCCAGATAGCTGTCATATGTATACCGCAACTGTACGCATGCTCTACGTAAGTCATTTAGCAGACGCCTGCTTGCACTACTTGATCACAAGCATTCATCAGGATGCGGACAATCCTCAGAGTGAGAAAAATTTTCGACAGTCGGCCTTTCACCATATTGCATAGCTGATATGTAAAACTGCAACAAAGTCACGCTATGCCGTATCGACAGTCTCTGCTACGCTTGATTGCGCTGAACTCCCTGAAACGGCTGTCAGCCATATTTATCGACAGGTGATGCAAATACATGCACCCCAAAAAGTTCTTAGATGACACCGTGTCGAAAAAGTAATGCGGCTACATTCGTCGACAGGAAACAAGAAATACTTAGAAAATATAGAAAACAGTTAGACAGAAATACGATGGAAACGAGGCACAGACCTACAACTCGCCCACGCGCTCTGTCCTGTTCTGTTGTTACGGCTCTGCCGTTAGAGACGCGACTGCTTGAGCAGTCCTAGAACTTTCAACGGGAATTTGTTAACTATAAATATGCGTATTCTTGCACATGCGTGTAATTGGAACTTGTTCCATCGTTGGAGTCATGTACGGTCACAGTTCCCAGCAGCTTCTGCTACTAGCGCTATGTAGATCCGCCATTCCGGGCATGGCGTACGCCTGCCACGGTCACAACGACTCAAATTAGATTACGCTGTTTGCTCAAGCAAGAAAGGAAACAGAAAGAAGAACGACGAAATGAGAAAAGCAGAAAATCAAAAAGAAATTCGGGCGTGGTCACAACTAACAAAAACGCTAAAATGAAGCTATTTTCCGTAGGGAAAAGAAAAGCACGTCCACAGAAGTAAGTACATGCGTCGGTTGTTTCATGTACCTAGTAGGCACACACCACATGCTGCATTGCTACATGTATATAAGATGCACTCGAACAAAATAGATGCTTTCTCAGTTCACCCTGATCGTGGGTGTAATCTAATGGCAATCCATATTAAAAGTTGCAATGCTTATGATGTGTAAGCTCGATCGAACATCTACAAACAGAGGCAAAGTTTACCTATAGTATCCAACTTAAACTGGGCTGTGCCTCTAAACGGCCTATTTTTTTACGTTCTACTTTTTAAGTTATCTAACAGCCTTCCGTAATATGGTTTTAACCAGCATTCTTTACTATAATCGAGTAAATATCTTTTTTTTTAAATAGACTATACGTATTTCTGTCCTAGAGATACTTGCCGTCTCCTCCAGTCGGCGAGAAATAGGCTAAGTGCTTAATTATACCATCGATACTCCTACGCCAACTGGAATGATCCGGCCATGCGATGGTACAACGAAGAACGGCGAAGCTAACAAATAGATCTAGTATTTGCTACTAATGGCAGGGCAGAAAATGATCATAAAATAAGGGACCGCTGGCCTAAGCCTTTCTATATGGCATCTAAGATATGGGCCAAATATTTCATATTTGTGTACCCCGATGTAGGTGCTTAAGTATATGCAAAAAAAGATGTGAGCCGTAGTATTTACGCAAGTATGTATATCATTAAAGAGTTTCAATAATGCTGATATGATGCCGTAAGCAACTGTGCGGATTCAAAAAAAAAGTTATAAGATTTAAAAAAAGCAAACTAAATTATTACGATTATTAATTGTAACAATTTAGTTTGCTTTTATAAACAAATAAAAAACTGCCACTGTAAAACGCGTCTTATTAGTAAAGTACCTATATATATATATATATATTGGTTCAGTTTCTTTACGCTGTACCCGTAAGAAGAAAATAACTTATGGTGATTGGCGTGATAACATTCGCCATTTGTTATTTAGTCCATGGAACTTATCTACGTTCAAATGAGTTTACAACTAAATTTTCGAATAGGCATGTACACTCGAATTCCCCATCGGCTCCACTCGACTGCTCAAATACAACAAACGTAGTCCCAAAAGTGCAGAATCTTTTAATGAAAAAGAGGGCAGAGTAGTCAAAATAGCCGTGTACACAACAGCAAACAAAGTCGTGCAACTCTGGTAAACTTTGCTCTTCCAGAGCGATAATCATCATGGCACAATATATTATAAGAGCACACATTCGAATAGACGAAAGTCGGAGAGCGCCTAGACAGTTAGCTAAGTTACTAGTTACAAGTTATCTCTCTCTCTCTCTCTCAATATCTTTCGTTTTCTTTCTCTTTCCTGTTGTGGCTTAAAAATATCTGTTTTGTTCAGTCTCAACCGTCCCATTTAGTAAAATGTTTTTCGCACAACTAATAAACTTCCAAGGGTGCATGATGTCCCCAATAGCCAATGGAGAGGCGAATAAAAAAACGATAAGTCAGGCAGCGAGAAAGAGTTGTATAGTGCTCGATAACTTTTTTTTTTGCCAAACGCCTTAAAGCATTCACACATGCCGATCTTTTTCGATGGTCTCCACACTTCACGGTGAGTAATTATCATAAATTAAGTAACGTTTATGGTGAACCGTCCATTGATCTTAAGATTAGTTTCTGCTGCGGGTTTGTTGGCCAATTATATGACCCGGACGTTGAATGTAAATATAATCTTAGTATCCTTATCTACTCGTTTCTCTCTCACTAGTTCCCTTTTCTCAAGGCATTTTCGTGCCCATTTTTATCTGTCCGTTCCCACGTGCGCAAATCGTGCATATTTTCCGTTTGTCGATATCTGACTATTTGATTTCTAATTTAGCTGCCGTATCTTTGTTACTGCTCAATTCGTCCCGTCCAACCAATCGTCTATTAAGCCTGATCCCTTTTCACGTATCACGCAACCTTCTTTTATTTCTCGGCGTTCATCCTCTCGCGTTCAAGCTTTCGCTGGAACCTATTCCTATCCCACCCGTTGCATTAACATGAAGCGAATGAAATCTGTATTCTATCGTTCTTCCTTTCTGTTATTGTATATCTTCGTTTTTTTTTACTAAGGCATGAGCACACCTCCAGAACGCAATCGCGCAAGCAATTAACTTGTGAATTCCAATCGATAAACTCCGACGAGACGGCTATACGCGCAGCGATCTGATGTTTCTATGTTCAGACTGTGTTTCGGTTCGCTGCAATGTAGTACAAGGTCGAAATGATCCTAACAATCGACTCGTGGAGTTTGGCTACCCTAGAATCTTTTCGCCGGCATAGCCTATAGCCTTACTTCTACCCTAGGCTGACGAGTGGGCTGACAAGAGGGCAGACTGAGCAGTGATCGATGGGTGGATGGGCGGTGAGCCAAAAACGAATCAGCGAACGCCTTCTCTTTACCACCGAAAACCCTAGCCGTTCTCCTGACCTCTATTCGGCCCGAGTTTGTCTTCTTATCTATTCTTCGTCCAACCTTGAGAAGAGCTGGCTTTCCGTCTAAAACCCTAAGTACCCGTCTGAAAGGGGCCAGTCATGCTTGATTCGTGTTCGGAGCTCCAAGCGGCCTGAAGCCGAAGCGGTGACTTCAACTGCCAGAGCGATTCAGATTCCTCATTATTCTTTATCCTCTTGGTCCGCCCGTACCATCTGTCCCCCGACTCCTTACTCCTTTCTATTGCCTATTCTGCTGTTTTCATAGCTCCTGCTTTATCGTCGTCGTGGTCGTTTCCTCTCCTTTTTTCGTCCGCTTCGGTCTGTACTCCGTTGCTTCACTGCTTCCCGTTTATCATTTCTCTGAACAAACCGAACCAATCTCATCCTTTGTGCTGTACGGGCGACTGTAGTCGAAAACAACGACGGCCACGCCGCGATACGCAGTCAGCCAGCCATAGCCATTCGCGCAAAACCCACCGCAGTTTACATTCTTTCTTCCGCCCTGAGTCTTCATCCACGTCTGCCACGATCACCACTACTATTAGGCCACCACCAGCGCAAATATTATACCTTCTTTCCCATTCCACCGCTGATACTTAACTCTAGCCGGTATCCTCTACTTACCATCAACTTGCCCGAACAACAGTAGTACAGACGATGACGACAACGGCAATGACGGTAACAACAAACAACAAAGGTCACAGCGGCAGTAGTAGCAACAGCGACAACACCGGCGATGGATTTAGTCAAGAAGAAGGCCAATACAATTGATGTACCAGTTGTTGAATGAATAGCACTTCGATGCCTGTGATCAAAGAAGAATTTGTACTGAAGAAGGGCAGAGGAAGGCGAAGATGCTGGCAAGAAGACATCAAATGGTTAACGCTGTGAATATGGCCATGTACTGCAGAGATAGCATGCGCTTAGGCGAAAATACATAGCGATAGATATATATGTATGGAGCTGTCCACATATGAAAGCGATAGGACGACTAGCGTACTATAGAGGTGAGTAGAGGGGTAGCAAGGCTCAGGCAGAAAGATTTAGCCTGTACGTCAGACTAATAGTACAACCTCGATTGCAATGGCGATCATAAATGACAATTTCGGTTGAGTTTAGTGCAGAAAATTTCATGGTGTGCTCCTATATATGTATCCCAGTTTAGTCCTTAGCGGCCTATGCTCGGACGCTTGAACTCAGAGATCAGTTACTTTCTGGGAAACGTTTGCGGTTTTTGCCGCCGACGACATTGAATGCTACCTATTATTTACAGGCCATTTAAACGTCTTTCCAAAAGCCATAGAACATGATTTATTTTTAATTGTAAATTAAAAGCCAAGGGTGGGCCTCATGTCGCTACGCGTAGCGGATTTGACGCGAATTAACTTAGGCCTTTCGGCTCTATAGTTAGCACGACTAATACTTTTTGTTTTGTCCATTGGTAATTGATGAAGATAATCTTCACTTTTGAACTGTAGTTACGGTTGTTAAACCATACCTCGATCGACTGCTCTTAAATAAAGCTCCTTTTGAATATTGCGGGCCAGCGACGGTGCTGCCATAAATCATTGAAATGGAGTACTCCGGCGATCCCAAACGAATCAACTGTTCATGTAACGATCATGCGCGAAATGTCTTTACATAAATTTAGCTCTATGGAAAAACCTGGTGCCCTAGATGCCATCGATTTTTATGGCATACTGAACAACATAGAAGCCATATCTTTTTGTGAAACTAACTTTGAACCAATCGGTCGACCGTATTAGCTTATCTAAGGGCGCAATTTTCGTATGTTCCATAGTGGCGTCTGTAATTTTTTATTATATTACATATTATAACTAATATTTTATAAAACTTTATTAAGTTTGGTATATAATCAACTTAGCCTTCAATTATTCACAGTCATTGTTTTCTTACGCAACTATCTCTTTAATGGGACTTAAGTCTGTTTCTGTCCGAGCATCGTTACGTCTAGCCTCGACTCATTCGAATCTAGACAAAACCACCAAATCTAAAATGATGCCTCACAGTTTAAACAGTGGACTACTCCTGTCGCAAAACAACCACACGGACGCGTCGTCATCTACGAATGTAGCACTATATGGTCGCAAGTATTATAGTTCCAATAGGTTTACACACTTCATTTAATTGACAGTATCCAAGCTAATAAACCCAAATTAATAGCTTGCCCCATACTAGGTGCCGCTAATTTTCTGCAGAAGTATTTATCAAATTGGGTTCTCATACATCTTATAACGATGGTCTGCCCCTTTATATCTTCGCCAGTTGTCGTCTCCAATTTGCAAAACGGTTGTAGATATTACCTTATGTGTATATAGTTCAAACAAGCGTGGGCTGGCTGGTCGTGGTAACGTACAGGCCCGGCTTACATATTCCATATGATATATATTATGATACAGGATGCTAAAGTTCTAGTAAGTTGCACTAGTAAAAACACTGTAGTTCCACCCGTCTCAAATCTCATAAAAAAAATAAGAATTTATTCGATCTTTTCTAGCACGATCTTCTTGCTTGTCGTTCTGTCTGCACTCAATTATTATAAACTAGCTTTCGATTAGATTATTATAAACTAGTAAATTTCGATGAAATTTTGTCATTGTACTTACTTACTTACTTACTTGGATTATATATCATAACTCACTCCTGTAAAGGATACGAAAGTTAAGCATCCACCGTTGCGTAGCAAAATGGTTCGGTGTTCATCCTACTGCATGACTGTTTCGAGCAAAGGAATGATCCAAGCCATTTTCCCCTGCTCTGCAGGGGAACAACTGTTAATATTAAAGATCTTGGATAAGTCAATAATTTAACAATGTACTGTTCCATTGACAAACCCAGTTGGTATGAAGGTAGTTGACAAGGTTTTTCATGACTGCGATAAGAATGCAAGTAAGCCTTAAAGGATGGTGATCTTATAAAAAAAACAAGCGTATATAGTTGTGTATGTAAGTGACTTATATTATTCAAAGCTATGCATAATTCCTAAATGTGCGAGGCTTAATTTCGAAGACAAAGTTATTAGAAATGTATCAAATAAGCTTCTGTAAAACCTTCCACGGCACTTATTTTTACACGCTCATGCTGTGCTTAATGCATTCTATAGCTTCACTTCTGTAAGGTTGGACTTTTCGGCCGCTGGGCCAACTGTAAAAGGCAAAACTTATTAAAAATATGGTCGCAATAAACAAGACAGTCTGAGGCGTGGATTCTAGCTGATTCTTAAAGTTATTGCGAGAACTGAACTCATCAGCGGTATCTTCGTATAGCGTACGAGCAGCTGGATTTAGAAGTGCCGTTCCCCTCAGAATCTTTCGTGCAGTATGCAGGTGTAGATAATTATACTTTCATGAAAATTTTATAAATAACTTAAGCAATGATATATACATGCCTTTTTGTGTGTACATTAAAAGCAAGACAGTAACCTTTTTAATTCAATGCAATCGTCACCGAAGCATTATGTATGCTTAACTATTGTTACACAGGTTTTTGCAAGGATAGGCAATTAGTGACTAGAGATCCAACCTATGCGACTCTAGTGAAGCACGCCTATACAGTAACTCAACGTAATCCTGGTTCACAGTCCTGGTTCATGGGTATCTTACCTGCAAGACATGCTTTCGCACCTTTTTATACTGCCATTACCACTGCAACGCTGACCAAAATGCTACTGAGGCATTGACTGAGCCACACGCCTCACCTTGTGGCGTAAAATATCGACACAAAAGTCGGAGTAATTTCTTCTCTTCTATGAGTTGCCCTTATCAGCAGGAACCTGATCTGACAATGTTATGCGTTCATCCTAAGGGTAACTAAGCCATAAACATAAATATTGTTGCTAGAATTTTTCATTCGGAAACAAATCGGATTTAGCCTTCGACTCTTCTTTGTTCTGTCAATGCGTACGACTTTTTTTCCTCTCTGCTAATTTTCAGTTTTTTTGATGCGTATCAATAAGTGCGTGCTCATATGTATAGGTGTGCATGTGTCCTTATAAACTGTGTAAAGGACTTGTCTGCCTAGACGCGCTGTGATTACGATGGTTTTCAGGTGCCAAAGCGCTGAACGCATTCGCTTCAGAGACGCAGAACGGCCACAGTTAGCAGACAATACGTTAGACAAACAAGGTACCGTTTGAGGCTTACGTTAAGCGCGTCCACCGTGCACTTCCTAGCTTCCTAGCAGTGACCCAAATCTCTTCAAGCATGATCTGTCGCGGCTGCCCCTCCTCTGTAGGGGCGCTAACTGCGGCCGCTGGCTATGTAGCCGAATTCCGCTAATAGCTGCAGGCTTTACGGAACTGCAGTGGTACGTATTTGTATAAAGCGTATGAAAAACAAACATGAAGCGGCAGTCATTGGTTTTCGGGTGTCGATCGATTTACCTGAAAAAGAAACGAGTCAGACTCGTTAATGGTTAACAACGTCACTAGAGGTACGAGTTTTTCTTCATAAATCCATGCTTCGATTAAGAAAAGAAAGAACGTGATCTAAAATACATGATACACAAATGCAAACAAATAGATTCTAATTTGCCTCAGATCTCATTGATATAATCTGCAACCGTTTTTATAAGATCATGGTCTTTCTATTTCTCTATTAAATATAACAGTAAGTTAATAAAACAACTACAGAACAAGTACGACGTACCGAACGTTTACGCAATAAATAGACGAACAAAAGTGCTCACAACATTATACATATGCCGAACACATTTACTTTACGCTACTGAAAGCTTACCATGAAGTTCCCAGCCTGAGAACCTTTGAGCCTGAACGATTTAAATGTACGTGTTTATTATTCAAACAGTCTGCACTGAAACTTAAGAAATATGGAGGTATCTTTAACTTTTTAGGATTATCCGTAGGACAAAGGGTAAGTAAATTTAGATTGATTCAAATTTCAATAGGCGAACAAAACGAGCCGATATGCTCGATCTTGCGGCAACAGGAAACGTGTTCGGTACTCTAAAAAAATCTACCCAGCAGGAGCGAAAAGACAGAGTTTCTATGGCTGCTTAAAACAAACAGGTAGCGAAACAAAAAAATTCTGGCGCTTGTTGACTTCTTCCTTATAACTATCGCTTGCTTGAATCATTGAAATTTTATCATATGCTCAGACCTACTCATGAGATACTATTTAATCAAACGGCAGCTATTTGGATTCGAATGATTTAATATGAGAGAGTTTTTGGGAAAGTTTCGATGGGCTTCGTAAAAGTTACAGCGTCGATGACTTCCTTAAATAAATCCATGTTAAGATTCTGCGCCTATTTTTAATATATTTTGGCTGTTTTACAAGTCATTAATAACATTTAAGAGGTGTAAACCAGCAACTTACTAATGTAACTGTGTTATCAAGCAGTATAGAAGAATTTAACTCTAGCTGGGTTTAAGGACACAGGATTCAGTGTGTATTAACTCCACTAAACGCCACTTCATAAAATAAAATATTCTTCGCATTAACTCGTAATGGTTGTTGACCTGGTAATAGCTGAACGATAACCTTTTTGTAACTAAAGCGGTGGAAGGCTAACGCCCGTATAGTCTAGAGTTTTAGAGTTGCCCCTGGGGTTTATTTTTGTGCCTTCGAAAGAGGAGTACTTGTCTTGGCATGAGTATCCCGAGCGCAGCGAATCTTCACTGCCACAATATATCGATATATAATACATATACAGTCTAGTTTTTTGCCTGTCCATTAATAACTTACATCTAGTTAATAGATAGATACCTGCATCTCGCATTTTAAATCACTACTATGTATTCAGTATATAATTAATGGAACATGCGTAGCATTAAGTAATATTGAACCGCTCGGAGAAGCTTCGGCAAAGAACGTATATTCGCTGGGACGTTAGGTCGCCGATCGTCAGCGCCTGCTATGTACCGGACGCAATGTAGTGGCTGTTCTATACTGCGGTAAGTAACTGCTCGAGGCACGCATGCCTTTTTATTCGACTCCCAGTCGCTCATATACTGGTTCTGCCGTTACCCCGGTCTTGGTCATTATGCCTGTCATATTCGAAAGAAGAACACGATACGTGCAGCTACTACTACTTCTACTGGTATAGTGTGATTACTGCCATTACTACTATGACTGCTGACGCTGCACTGGCTACTATTTGTTACTGTTACTGAAGGATCATAATGTTTTACAACTTCCGTGCGCGAGTTCAGCAGCAGAAGAAGCAAGTCTTTGCTAGCGTCCAGCCCGTCTGTCTGCCACCACTAGGAGCACCGTCGAGGAATGAGCCAACGAACGGGCCTGCCAAGCGGCCCACGCATTGCTGGCGGAAGATCCAGTCAATATAGGGTACTGGTAGAATCAGATCTTTTTTCTCCCTTTTTATCCCGTCTCTCACATTGCTTGTCTGCCAATGTACGGCTTTGAAATCGTAAAGTGATCCCTAAGAGGATATATCCAAATAAAAGTCCTTTGAGGTAGACCCGAGCAGGGTCTTATTTTTTCGTTGGATTTTTGTCTATACTCGTCGGCCCTCCACCCTAGATAGGGCTCCCCTCAGTCATTTAGATGGGGCAGCTGAGGACCGGTACACATATTCATCTCAATGGTGTCTAGTGCGTCCCGTTCACTGGCGATGTATAATAATATAGACCCCTAGTGTATTTGTCAGACTTTTGCCTTCGCTCGTCAGTTTCGGACACTATCCATTATGACACCTATTGTGAGCATTTATCTTAAAAGTATGAAAAAAGAGGTGCATTTTATATCAGTAGTGGCGCTAGGTGGGGCATTCAAAAGCAGACAAACGTTGGATGGCTGTTTATCGGAGCAGACATGGGTTCATCTGCTCTTTTTGAACCCAAAAAAGAGCCAACATTTTCTAACACGAAACACAAATTCATTGCAGCGAAGAACGGTGCGTTGTTTTGGGAAATAAAGCCAATATTAGCCATTATCTTATCTTTCCACGCTGGGTGAATTCCCACCAAGAGTAACAATTCCTTTTTTGCGCACGATACACTGTCTATGTTTCTGCTATATTTTATGGAGCTTCGGGAAAATCAAGGAAAGACCTTCGTGAGGCAAAGCGCAAGATTCTCAATAGCATTTAATTCAAAGGGCTACGAAATTCATAAAAGTGACCTAAAAGGCCAGTTTCATACTAGAAGGCTAGATTCATACTGCAAAAATTAATGACCGTTTTAGAGAAAGAAATAAATTAGCCAGTAGAGTCACCGTTAGTCCTTTCGCGTTCTTTTACGCCTTTTTTTTTTTGTTTTGAACTTTTACATTTTTAGGGGTTTCGGCCCACTACAAACACAAAATAAAATTCTATTAAAATTTGTTATGTGTAGCATATTTAAACGACACATTTAAATCCAGCGATATCACTTAACGCAACGTTGCTATTAAAAAGGAATATTTCGAAGATGGCTAGTTAATAAGTGAAGTCTTTGAAGCTTTAATGGTGGTGAGTTGTGGTTGTGTGAAGTGTTAGGAATGACACTTTTAACACATGCTAACTAATTCGTTCAAATATTTAGATTTTTATTTAGAACGGTCTCGAAAACAACAAAGGGGTATGGATATGGGTCCTTGTCGGTCACACTTTGGGAACTCGCATAGTATTGTAATACAGGCAACAATACGGCCAAGTTTTACGAAAACAATAACTTCCGTCTCGTTAGCTAAAAATTATATTTTTATTAAGCCAAAAAATTGCGTCCAAAGCACTAACAGACCCAGTGTTGAAGATACGTTACTGGACGTAGAATTTGAAATATGGAGAGGTACTTAACAAGAAAAAATGGTTGTTGGCATTTCAAAATTGCAGTTGTTAGGCAAGTGATAGGTTGACTGAGTCTAGCAAAACAAACATGATACATTAGAAACCTGAAGTCCGATATAAAGTAAACAGAATCTGATAGGGCCCGTCCCTCTTTCTAGTTTTATTATAAGCGTACGTCCATGCATAGGTGTAAAATATATCGGTTATCATAATATTAATCAAATATGCTCGTCGCTAATGGCTTAGCTTCCGCCCAAAATAAATAGTGAAGACGAGCTAAATTTAAGATAAAGTTATCTTAAATTTGTCAGAAAACGTCTCCCAATACGACCTCATATGCACTTACAAGTCTCTTTCCAATAACTAGCAATAGCAAAGAGAAGAGGCAAAGACAACTGAAAACAACGAGAAAAATTCTACGAAACGTGTGCGCCTATTTGTGCTTGCATCTCTGTATGTAAACACATGCATACATGCGCATATACGCCTAATTTTGTTCTATATTACAGAGAGAGGGAGAGAGAGAGAGATAAATATGAAGAGGGTACAGAGAAAGCTGTTTGCGCTCTCAAGCTACGAAGTGACGCATCTCCAGATCGTAGAATGTTTGCTTTCGTAGTTAGGGCCTACGCTCCATCTCCAATTTTTTCGGAATTTATAGAAAATGTACATACCTATAATGCTTTGTGGGAAAATATGTTTTTAGTTCTAAATGAGCACATATGAAACTCATGTGTCGGTTACAATATCAAGTGATCCAGTTGTTAATGTGGAAAGTTCAACTTTTCGATACCAAAGGCTAAATGTTTCGAGTTTTTCGTACGGTACTGCCGGTGATCATTCCAGCAGACGGGATGCATCGCGTACAAGGCGAAATGTTCATGCTTGGATTCGAATCCAGACAACCACGTGTCGTCGTTGATGGTACCTATAAGTAGCACCCCATACCAGGTGAGTTACCAGCTTATGGTGAGCTGATCCAATACTGGGTGGTGAGCACACGAATGCACTTAAGTTGAAGTCGTCATTTTCCATTTAGGTGATAAATCGAAATGCTTACTTAATAAAAACACATTGTACGAATTTAATATTGGTAATACAAGAGACAACAAGCGCAACAAACAGGAAATCCTATCCGATAACACTGGTAGTAATCGATGCGCGTCAAGAGACTTTTCTAGCTCTTTTTACGACGATGGTCATAATCTTACGTGTTTTTTAGCTCAAAATACCCCGGGCTGCTCAAAGGATGCACCTGGCAGTCTCATCTTTTCTCCTGTAGGGCGTCTGCGACTGTCGAAACGCAAGCTTGGCTTCTGTTGCAAAAATGCAAACTTGCAACACCTATAGGGACTTGCATATCAGTGATGTTGAGACTCGCAGGAACTTCTCAGGGACGTCAAGAACGTTATTGAAGGAAGGTATCATGGGACACGAAGCTATAGAGACGTCAATGCGTAACTGCTACGAGAAGAACAGCTGGCTCTTCCGCAGTGTAAAAGAGGCGATGTAATATACGTCCACTACAGACGATGCGGAATCACGAGAGCTAGACTAGGATTCGGTGTAGCAATCGTAAGCTTAGCTCGGATATGTTGTTTGACGACAGAGAGCCATCGTTTTGCCATACCAATAGCACGTCTATCTACCATTAGCCTTAGCTGGCTTGGTCGGTTAACCTTTTCGACCCGGACAGAATCTGATTGTTCGCGTCACCGGCCGCCCGGGACTCCTCTATGAGGCTCTTCCCTTCTTCGGTTGAGCGAAATCATCGCTATGTAACGCCTTGAACAGGGTCACATTACATACAAGTCACCTAGACCCACCCCGTGATAGCTCAGCTTTTTAGCCTGCCACATCACAGTAGTTAGAGGATAACGCTTCTGGATTGATAAATTACCTTACGATCCCACATGCCATATTTGTGTAGGATATACCTCCAGTTATGCAATATTTTTTTTCCCCTTAGTTTGTGATACCCTTCCATGTTACACACTGATAAGGTAATACAGTACTAGCCCAAAAGCATATTGGTAACACGCGTGCCTATTTCTTGGCCAACCCGTGATCGAATTTGCGACTTTACGTGCTCCAGCTAATCTAGAATCTACAAGCCAAATTTTGGCAGTGTTTTATACATTCTCTAGAACACTAAAATTTGCATTGCATTTTGCAAGATCTCTAAAATTGATATTATGCTATCGTGTTTAGTCTTTTAAAAAGCGGCAAACGGGAACTGAGAAACATCCATCGTGTGCTATGTTAAGAACAAGATCAGGCGCTTACAAGCGTTACTTCTGGAAAAGGCTCTTCGAGACGAGCTCATGAAAAAATCTCGAACGTGTGAGTTGCATTAACGGTCTCGGGACAGGTGCCGGAGCGTCCAGTATAACCTCTACGGCATGTCACAACTAGTTTGGATAACGATATGGAGATAACGCGAAAAGTTAAGCTGTAAAATAGCCGAACAACTTTCAAAGAGGCCGTAAGGGGATGAGTTACACATATCGCCTCGGACTGTTGCGAAAAGTCCTTTGGAAGCATGAAGACTGAAAGCGAAGATTTTACTTAAGAACCTGAAATTCGCTTCGTGATGATGATGGAATGAAGATCCTTCAACAACTGTTTTAGGAGAATTTACCACACTTGAAAAGAAGCCGAAAATGCTCTAAATAGATCAGATATAAGGGCATGGGTATGACGTGGCGACAAAAAGCTAAAGCTGAGTGTTCTTTGCAAGGCAAACCCAGACCGAAGAAAGCTTGAAGACCGGGGCTTCCTCTTACCACATTCTTTGACTGTCGCGTAGTTAGGTGTTAGAAATTCATGCCAAGTAGTGATGCTGCCGTTAATGTTTCTGTGCTTATCAGATATCGTGGGTTAGTCGTAAGCCAATGCTTAATAGCCGTACTATACGTTAAACCGGAAGCAATTTTTTATTTAGAAAGGGAAAACATCATAAGTGAACGAAAGGCCCAAAACTACCTGCCTCGTTTCTTATTAAGGTGAGCGTTATTCTTGTTTATATCTTTCTGAAATCGTTCAGTACGATCATCTGCCTATGTTGGCACACAAGCAACGCGTCGAGTTGACGTATACACGGAATGCGTTTAAAGACGCCTGTCTCTTGTTTGCAATGATACGGATATATTATCTCGAACATTTTGCGGTGACTAAGGCCACAACAATGCTTAGGCGGAGAGCTCTCTCAGATGGGTCCAGCTTGTTGCAGCATATTCGTGTTTGATTGGGTCTATTTTTCTGAGTACTATTTGATTGTCTCGACCCACAGTGTACATTATATATTCATATATTGTAATCAGATCGACGCCACTGCGATAAAGTGAACTTTATACTTATGTTCATGATCATTCTCATCAATCGTACGACATGCCGTGACTAACCTTCAAAAAACGCATACCATTTAATGGACAAGTAAAATGCCGTGCAACCTTTTTTCATTTTAAAATTTATCATAGTGTCTGGGATGCGTTCGATAAAGCCGGATTTCGAATATTCGCTTATGATATCACATGTGTGCCTCCTACTGGAAGAAGGTCGAATCTGTTAGGCCAAATTGGAAATCGATACTTAGGGCAAATCATGGTGTTTCCTTAATAGCTGCCCAGGGAACATGTTTCTGATTGATGCTGTAGAAACTGCCGGCAACAGCAGACAGCTTTCACAGTGGCATTTAGAATTAAGCTTAGACTGCTAAAAACAGCCTCTTCTCGAGTGCATGTTCTTTTCCAGTGAGGCTATTATCGATAGTATTGGCACGAGGGGCATTTCGACAACTTGAGAGTATAAATAACTTTTACAAACTTTTAACGACAAAGTACTTCAACGGCTTCACGTCGCGCTTACTGTTTGACACACACTATATGAAGCTGTTAAGCTATACGGACGTTGATAAGCTTAGTGCAGGATAAATCACGATTGATCCTATACTTCTTTGACAGGTTTACCACACAACTTACTAGTTTTTTTATAAGCAACTATATTTGTTGGATATAAATATATCATGAACCATACACGGGTCACTGACACTTTTTCTAATCGCCTATTTGAAATCACTGGTTGTACGAAACCGCGTCTTCAACTAGCTACAACATTTACTAGCTAACTAAGTCCACTATATCAGTCGCATCGATTTAACAAAGTGTGGCACTACTGTTTTTACTATCACGATTATGAATTATACTTGGATCCTGCATAGAAAAGGGGCAAGAAGGACGTCTTCAGAAGGACACAATCCGATGAAGATATACAACAACCTCTTTCTATTTCATATATCTATCAGTTTGCAATTTGCGAGAAGTGACCTGTTCCTTTTGAAGCTAGTTACGGCGTTTTCCCGTTTCCTATTTTAACCCCAATCAAAAATAGTTTTTGACTATTATCGCCTTGCCGTTTCGGCTCTCCTTAAGTTCCGAGCGGCCGGCGGTCGACTAGGCTTTGCAAAGTTACCGCGACGAGAGAATCAAACTGGGTCTAAAGGGATAAATGGAAAAAGAGGGGGCAATATTGTTTTCATTATTAATGTTGATCTTGACAATAGCGCCATCTGGAAAGGCCACTAAAGAGCGATCAGTCGTGGTTAATGGCATAATAAAGAAGCCACCTACCGGATTCCAACGCCACTGGCTCTAAATCTGTTCGCTTCCCCCAGATACATCCCACTCCCTGTTTTCCTCATCTTTCTTTGTACCCCGAATATACCCCATTGCTTGTTTTCTACGTCTTGCTTGGCACCCCCAACAATAACAGCAACAACAATAGCACTTCGCTGATTTTCGGCTCTGATCGACATTTTCCAATTTCTTCGTTGAATATCTATTACAGTTACTTACCAACATGTATTACCATGTAATTGCATCTTGTGGAATAGGCATATAACATTTGTAAATTCTAACAGAGGAATGATTGATACATCCTTATTCGTTATCGCAAATCCCTTACATGAAACATGCGCATGTACATACACACTTTCTCAGTTTATTATCTATGCGTTAGGGAAATTTGTAATTTTTCAGTCTCTGCTTGTCGGATATAGATATAATCCAGCTTAAATTATGTATTTCAATCATAGATGATATTATAGACTTTCAGAAAATACCATGTTAAATCAATACCAGCCACCCATCGTTGTTCTACCAACGTGTCACATGAACTTTTTTCCGCTTATAGAGCACGAAAATTTACATGCAAATAGATGTGTCCACCCCAGCCTTCGAGCTATAACGATACCGACAGTGCAGCGTCTTCTTCAAAACATAGAAAGACTAATACAGCCAATACCCTTATAAATATGCATTTACTCTAATGTACATTGTACTTGTGTTGTGCTCCAAATATAAACATAACACTTTATACTTCAGGACACATTGGGAAGCACGTTCTTCTATGCTAGCAGCAGCAGCAGCAGGAGGATCAGTCCCGATTGGCATCGGAATCTCGGAAATGCACGAGGTCTGCCGATTTTAAAAATGCAAACATTAGGATGTTACGCGAAAGACGTTCAAAACGTTTTCGGTAATCTGCTCGTTCTTGTGTTAGGACGATTCAAAGCAATGTAGCAATCCGTAACACAATTATCATAGTTAATTTCTTATTCTTGAGGTGATAATCAAATGCATATATCAACAAGTAGTTAAGGCAAAAAAGCAACTGCACTATAGCAAAGTTAAGTTTTTCTTTACTCCTTTACTTCTTGTTCTCCTGCTTGGAATGCCTCATAGCTTTTTGGTTTTGGAGTCCTTTGGGCACTATAATGGGAAGGTATCAAGTGCGCCTCATGGCCGCACAACTTTGATATATCTCAGAGAATTCCCATTCTCTCACTGTAAAACGTAACGAGTTCACATCTTCAGTATACGATCTATGCACTGCACTACGCGAACATAGTAGAAACGATCGTTCATCAATTATTCAGTAGAAGGTTACCTTTACAAAAAAAAATGCCAGCGTTAGCAGACAGAAAAAGCAGCTGCACACGACTTAGTGTACAGAAATATATATATATACTTTAACATAGTTATTTCTTCTGTTCCCTCAATTGATCCATCAATCCTTGTATGTTGCGCTCTTCAATGTAAATTATAAGTTTTTCGTCCCAAGTATAGGAAATCCGCTCCTTGCAATAAATCTTTTGTGTTATAGAATGCTTTAAATCGTGACGCCACGATAACGTGTTTGCTTAGGAATACTTGCTGAGAGCATCGTATCTTTTTTTAGATTTGCTGCGATTAGGACTATGGGGTTTTGTTATAACGGATGCACAAATAAAGGACCAAAATCCTCATGTTAGACGTTACTCTCCGTTCTTATATACGAAACACATAACACCGGTTTACATGCCTATCAAATGACTGCATATCAGCCTGTAAATCTAGCTAGTCATTGCCATAACGTGTATACCCACTTGCATCTTCGTCAACAAATCTCGCATAGAGAATGCGCTGCTGGGCCGATGGGCCCTGTAGCTGAAGTAGCAGATACTGGGCTTGCTGACTGACTAACAGAATCCGGTCCCTCGCCAATTGTCCACATTGTCGACGACAACGTTTTCTGTTATGGATTCGTCCTTAAAGTCGTCTGGAATGGGGTTCTACAGGTGCTATTGCTGTGTGAGTTTTACTAGTCGAAAAGACCGAAATTGGGGTCCCAAGGAAAAAGTCCAAAGCAAGTCAAGACCAGCACACACATAGGTTTCAAGTGTAGGGATCCGACACGCTTGAGCCACTGGTAGACTGCAAATCTGCTCTCGTGGGGCAACTAAAATGGAAGACGCTAGTGGCGAATCTGAGTTCAAGGGCAATCTGAAAGTTCCGACGTACTCGGTGGAGGGTTTCATCCGGTCGGTGCCGGCAAATTTTATGGAGGCGCCGGCTGTTTGGAACAAGGCCAGATGTGCTGTCTCTTTGGGTTGAAACAGACTTACATCATCTCAGCCTATTCAGCACCGTGTGGTCTCGCTCATATGTATTCTGCTAGCCAAAACTATCCTCCTCTTGCCAAACGGCCTCTTTTCCCCCAAAGTTCATTGCGTAAAGTGTATGCAGCTGCCTCGTGTCAATCCCAAAACGTTGGAAGCACAACGCGACTCGTCGGTGGTGAAACAAGTAAACGTAGAAACGGTAGGTGACAACATCAATAGATGAGGTATGTCCCGAGGAGACGAAGAAGAGGTGGAAAAAAACAACGAATATATGCGTAAGAAGTCAAAAAAAGGCTATATATACACATGTATATATAGAAAACAGTGAACGATACGTCGGCAGACCACATATAGAAATTCGAGCTTCTAGGTCCAACTGAACTAGATATTAATTTTTTGCAGTTCTGATTGCAGTAAATCTGACTGAGAAAAGGACTTCTAAAAAGGACAAGCCGTATCGTTAAATGGCCAAGGTAAACAGGCAGACACAATGAGCCAATAACTTTACAATGTGTTGTATTTGCTCACATCAGAGGAACTTAACTATATTGTTTAAGGTTAATTTGATCGTACCCTTTTGCAAAGGGCACCTAACCTGCCGTACGCCTCATGCATAAGCGAATGCAAAACCTTGCGGAGCGTCTGACACAACTGGTAACTATGTTTGATAATATATTTTTAAATTATATAATATAAATATGTTTGACGCCTATATTTAGACAGGCCTTTTATAATGGATATACTAGTTAATTTAGACAATAATGACATGCGGTCATGGCAGTATTGACAAGCACAGATCTGGTGAGGTAATTTTACCAAACAAAAAGCAGACGTTTCTTCTTATCAAAGAGTTGAAGATAGCTGTTACTGTTTTTTTGCTATACAATAGTGACGGCAATATCGTCGTTAACTATACCGTTGTTTGAAAAGCAAAATGCCTAATATTGCGTAGTCTGCTGCAAGTTGACAATTCAAAAGTTTGATTTTTTTTTTTAAATATTTTTACCCACAATCTTGTAGTTTTGTTCGCGAAGTAATAGAGTGACTGATTCCTGCCATGTTCCAAGTTAGGTCATTTGAATTCGGAGCACCGTTAGGACATAGAAGGATATATATAGACAAGTATATGGGAACGCCTTTGATGTTAGGTGATAGAGAGTTAATAGCGATGTGTTTTCTGCCTTTAAAAAAGGCGACAAAACTATAACAATTTTTTAATGAACAACGAAGACATTGCAACTTAACGCAAAATTTTAGCAGCTGTCCGTGTTCTCTTGATGGATCAACTACTTGAAGCGACGCCTTATAGCAATACCGAACGTAAAACTCGATACAAATGAAGGACAGAGGTGTGCATGATGTTACGGCGAAGAAGAATGCTTTATGATTCGAATGAAGT
Organism: Varroa destructor; assembly: GCF_002443255.2. Taxonomy (NCBI): domain Eukaryota; kingdom Metazoa; phylum Arthropoda; class Arachnida; order Mesostigmata; family Varroidae; genus Varroa; species Varroa destructor. The sequence goes on from NW_019211454.1 coordinate 28,832,251, forward strand.
ACCGTGTCTAATGTATACTTATAATTATTATATATGAAAAATGTGCTTCAACCCGTAGCTAGGGGCATTGTTCGAATTGTGCGTATGAGTAATATTAAAGGCGCGTTTATCAAAGCGTACACGTATAGCTCGATTGGAAATAACTCCATTTGAAATGTATGTATGTATGTATGCCCATTTGGTTTGTCACAAAGTAGAAATTCCAAATACGATTATTCGCAGGGAAGAGATGCTGAATTTTTCGAAAAGACCGGGCGATCGCTGCTGCACAATAAACCCATCGGAACCAACCAAGCAATTCCACAGTCTCTGCGCATGGCAATTCTCTCTATACCAGCCCCTCCAGCGACGTCTATAGGAAGCTTCGAACAGTTTCTAAGCATTTGTGAAGCCTCGAGAACTAGAACAGCTCTTAAACGTTTGTATAGTCAAAAATGGGGCAAAAATACCTATTTTTCAATAAGGTTTGCTGTCGAACAAACTCAACCGATTTGATCAAAGAACCACGTCATCCGAATAGCTCATTGAACTACATGAAAGCTGGATTTCGAAATGCGAAAATGAATTCAAACCTCAGAGTCGTGAGGTACTATGAATTCGGGCTTCCAGCATTCTCAATGGTAATAAAAACAATACAGACTAAGCCACTATTTTTAAATGGGTATACGAAATGTAACCTTTTGTGAAATTAGTAATAGCTATAGCAAATAAGTGTCACAATAAAGTAGTTTTTTTAGATCAAACTAGTTCCTTTGAAGCAGCATTCCTATATGTACTAACGGTGTATGCGGGCCAGATATTTTTTGAGATGATACTTGAATGTCCGTTTGTTCGGATGCGTGGTTATAGTGCTATGTTGTGAGCACCTCTTAGTGCTCTTTTTTTACCGAAGCCCTAGGTAGACTTCGTGCTTTAGTTTGAGGCGTCTTCTGGATTCTCTACGAGCCACAAGAGTAGCTGCTTTTTTAACTTGCTCGTGGCCTTTTTTCTCCCGCGTTCAGAGTCAGGACGGAACAAAAATCAACAATAGGATGAGACTCGACTTCCCGTCATTCTTTTGGAAATAGCAAAGTTGAACTAGTCTGCTGTTTTTCGGCACAAGCTCCGCTCTGCTTCAGACTAGAAACGACATTCAAGTGCATTGGAAGTAGCAACAAAAATTCAAATACAGTAGAAGACGGATCGTGTCGGTGAATCAGAGAGATTACAGGAGACGCTTGGAACATCGAAACGAGAGCAATGCCGCAACAAACTTTGCAATGCATAGTGGAGCTTCAGGTCAAAAGGGTGACACAAGGCGCAATTTAAGGACGCAAACGAGAAAATACAAGAACTGGAAACGAATCGAGGCGAGCTAAAGAAGGCACGAAAAGGTATGCGCGGAGGTGAAAAATCAGCGTGGCAAAAATATACCAGCTCGCAATGGGTACCACTTCCGGCTCCATGGAGGGTTCACTGCAGCGCCTGTGAGAGCGTTTTATCTGAGTACAAAGCAAAGTGCGAATGAAGGGACACAAAGCGTAATAGACAATAATAGCAATAGTACACATGAACCAATCCAGCTCTTCCTTAAGCTTTCTAGCTCAGTCTTTCTACCCCGGACACGATCGCGGTCTTCCTAACAACTGTAGCAGCGCTACCAATAAATTTTACTGCTTACGCTACGTGGAACTGGAGTAGAAAAATGGAAGGGAAATAGCGGGTGGAAACGCTAATTGATGCTGTTTGCACGGGTAGAACTCATATATCAGATGCCATAGAGGAGCAACCGTGCATGTTTTGTTACGGACAAGATGGAGTAACTCAAGGAAACTTAACTAGAATGGAGCCTGTAGCTAGTGAACGTTTGAATGCAAATAATTTGCATGTTGTACGTTGAAAAATTTCATCGCTAGCTGCAGTGAATTGAACGATTTAGTTTATATATATATATATATAAGAGAATGATAAACAAAATACGACTTTGCATTTTGCTAACACATGTATTATTGCATATTTAAGAGGTTATCATCACTGATTACTACTTTCCTGTTGCTGTAGTCAATAAATGACGGGATCATTGATGGGCCGGCTGTGTTTAGCCTCAAGAATGATTTTGTGATCCCTAGAAGAGCGGTTTCAACCGTCAAACAAAAGGAGATCAACAACACAACAGAAAATCTCGTCTGCAAAGCACTCAGTGGTACCAGCAGCAGAGTGTGGCGACTTGTGCGACTTAGCTACACACAAGGATGACCGCGTCAAGATTTCCGTTGATCCACGCTGTGGATGGACAAAGGCTGACCTTTTATAAGCCTAGAACCTTAACCCCAGTCTGCTCCGACGAAGATTGATGAAGATGGAACGAGTCAGCGTGAAACAGCAGGCTCAAAATATAAAAAAAGCCGAAAAGAAGTTACCAGTTTAGATGTGGAGGACTAAAGCTTTGAAACGATGATTCTTTGCGGTGATTCTTAGTGTCTAGGCGGAACAGCTGGAAACATACGACTCCTGTCGCTTATATTTTATCTTATTGATTCTTTCGAAGAGATAACAATCTTCCTCTTGTTTGTTACGTTTTTCATTACCGTTGTTCTTAGCTTGAAATGAGATCAGACAAAAATATTTTATTATGATCAAATTAATTACACTAAGACCTTGGTGTTCACCTTGTCCTTCAGAGTCATGTCTAAGATGCCCTGGAATCAAATTTTTGCAATAACAAAATAGATCAGGACTAATGTTATTAGACAGATTTGATAAGTTCAAAAATACAGTCCAGATAAACATTCGTTCGCCAGGACAGGTAAAGGAAGCCGTGCGGGTCAGAATCAATTTGCCGCACTAACTGATTATGTTGAGCGTAATACATGTCTTATTTTTATGGAAAGGCGGAGGTCCACAAATTTCTAATAGTATGTGACGATAAGTCTGGCAAACATATTGATAACTATACGCCCTCCTCAAGTGTCAGACGACCTGGTGGATCCTGATCCTTAAAATAGTCATTTGTGGCCCAATTTTGTTTTTGCGGAACAATCACGTAAGCCTTACGCAAATTTCTATGATGAAAAATGATATTTTGACCGCTTCGAAAAGGTAGAATATTGTAGGCTAATTTCCTAATTTGTCGAAATTACGTCGACAAGTGACGATAAGACCTGCAGTTTCGTTTGCATCGGACTTTGTTGGGGGGTACCCTAAATCATTCGACAAAACTGTGATCTTAGGGTGACTATATAGGTGTAGTTAAATGGCCGAATACAGGAAGAAGGCGGGTGGCAAGGAGGCATCCAAAAAAAAAACGGGCAGAAACAAGCGACACTTGTTCCGTCGTTTTCATTTAGCCGGCGTTTATTCAGCGATTATAGAGCCATCAGAGCAGCCGTTACTGCCTTTGCCGCTGCTGGTCCTGTTACTAACGCTGCTGTCCACGGGTTCGTGGTTAGACTTGCAAATTGAACAATAGCCGCCCCATTAACATGAGTGCGAATCTAGAACTTTGGCTGCAACGGCGTAGTCGTGGTGGAGGGTCGCAGTACTAGCTGCTGCTGAAGTAACCGAGAAGCAATCAGTGTGTGGGGCCGCCCATGGTGTTTGCATGAATCTTGCTGGATTAGTGTGTGAATCTTGTGGTATTTTGCTAACAGATCGTATATAGATGAATATGTGTTCCTTGTTCTGTTCATGAGTAAAAACCCATTTCATAGAAACAGTAGGCTGATTATCAAGCTGCGAACGAGGTTGTGGAAACGTTGATCAAAGCAGTATTAAGCAAACGACGATCAAACAAAGTCCGTTTTATTGATTAAATTCACGATTTTTTTTGTTCTCCCAGCGCTTGCCCTGCCCACTAGGTCATCCAGAGTCTATCGTGTATGCCCTCTTTCTCTGCGAGGTGAAATACTTTAATTACAAGAATGATTAGCATGAACTACTGAAGTACTCCACATTGAACTGTTAAATAGCCAAATTTCTGCCGATTTTATAAAACAAGAAAAATGACAAAGAAATTAACAAAAATAAACTTGTATAGGCTTTTACATTCGACCCTCAAAAACATTATACTACCACGAATCTCTGTTTCGAGATATGTCTGTTAAACTACGGATATATGAACCGTTATTAATGATCAAAGAACCCCTTTAAGCTGAATGCATCCTAATTAATATGCATGGAAGCTTCAAGACAAGTTAGATATGTATCTCGAGCTTCTATATGTAGTCGCATTGGATTATAGGCAATCTAATATATCTGTTTTACTATTTCGCAACTATAGATAAGTTTTAATAAATTTCGAAATTTGTCTCGCGGCAAAAAAAAACACTTGTACAACTGAGTCAATGCTGCGAATCCCATAACGCTGTATAAATGCTATAAGACGGCATCATAGACACAGAGCTATGGAAACCAAGTATTCGGTATAATAAAATGCACGGTCCTTGTTACGTATGGTATGGTATGGCTAAGTATTACTGCGGCGTATGGTTTTCATTATTCGTAAACTATGATAATATACTAGAGGTTGTGCAGAGGTCGACCTCGGCCTATTAATATAGGTTGTTTCCAAATAACTACAAGCATTAGATACGCTCGGTAGCATCGATGTCTCTGATCGAACTCACTGAGTACAATGTTCAGAAAAATTAAGAGAACTAATCACGAAGTTGATTATTTACCTCTTGTAAAGACGATCGTACAGGCAAATTGATAACGGGACGATAATCAGTGAGTGCTGCAATGAACTGTCCCTTCCTAGTACCCATTAATATTCGTTATAAATGCGACGTTACATTGTAACGATGCATATATAATAAGATAATTATTTTGCTTAAATTGTACTTACGCGATTTTCTACCCGTTATCTTGACCATAAAAATTACTTATTATCTTGTTTGTTTAACAACCAGGTTTCTGCATTGTTTGTCCTCGAAAACGTAAGAATCAATATCATAGGTGAACGATTGATCCGTCTACGACGTTTTTTTAAGTATTGTTAATCAATTGAAATAAACATAACTAGATAATTTGAAAACGTATAGTTCCGGCAGCTGTTTTGCACATTTTCGTGTCGAATTTACGGGATACGTTATCTAAAGATTAATTATCTGTGCCCCACATGGAGGTCACAGGACGATTTTATCAAGTTTACGATATTATGTAAAATAATGCTCCTAATTATTATAGCTTTCCTGGCTGCTTGCACAGTTATTTATCTACCTAAGCATAGAATATTCTATTTCTTTTTCTTTTTTTTTAATAATAGATCATTAATATTCTGTAACATAAAATTAACACTGTATTTGAACGTTTTAGTATTTGCCGTAACTCGCAACGCCCTAAGAACACTGCAGGCCACAATTGACAATGATTCATGAAGCGATGTTTAGATTCTCACTGCCGGTAAGCAATAGGTAAGAGATATGACGGCCATGAATTTGCTACGACACAAAACGATCTATTCAATTATCATCAGCTTCTTTTACTGGCATTAAGGCATAGTCACCGAAATATAAGCTGCGATCTTCCTTGAAGGCTGTCATTGCTTAGAATGCAAACAACGGTAACGGCTTATCTGGATGCTTAAAAAAGCACGCGACACATCAGTACTACTTTTGGCGAAACGCCAATAGAAATTTGAAAAAATACATAGAAGATAAGTACACAGAAGCTTACAGTGGCCACACAAGCGCCCTTTAACACAAAACACAGTATATAAGTGGTATTCGTTTAATAACGGGATATGATCGGAGTAAAGTCGCTGATCAAAACCTTTTTGTTTTGATTCAACAAATGACAAATGTTTCTACCAGTCAAATTTTTGCTTTGCTTCGTCCATTGCAGTACTTTCCCGCATTTACTTTGAAAGCTTCCGCCATCAAAGCTTCTCGGCTAGATAGATATAAGCTTGTGGAGACACAAACATCAGTATGTGGTAAGCATAGGTTTTCCATATCGTTTGCCCATGAACATCCGTGTCTAGGCGCACTCGAAAATAGAACTTTTAAACAAAACTATTTCTAGTAGTTATTGTGTGGCATAAAAATGTTTTTGGATTAACACATGATATAATAAAGAAATATCAATAATCATATATATTGTGCAGCATAATCAACGCAAGCCTTCCGACCATTTTTTGACACATTAGATTCTAGCCTAAATGTTTGGGCATATTTAATGCCTAGTTTAATGAAACGTTTCGGGAACTGGAAGTATTGATGCAATACGTAGATAACGGTTAGCAAATAAATTAGCGAGCCGAGTTGGCTTGAAGATGATCGTCGGACCACCCATACGTACATGACCATCTCTTGGTAGACTTGGTTCACTTATGCACGAATACAAAGTGAACTATCGAGTTGATAAATCAATATTTTGAAACCTATTCAAGTTCCGCCGGATATTATATTAAAGTATTATCATATTCTTTATTTATCAAATTCAGGCTTAATTAAGGGATTGAGTGTGTCGAAATCGTGGTCCTGATATACGCCTAAAGTCGGGTGCAAAATCTCTGCCACTCTCATTGTACGCTTTTTATGACACGATGACTTTATAAATTAAGGAACGTGTCTCCGTATTTTTTTTTATCTCGTTTGCAAATTTGGCACAAAAATATACCAAATGAATGCTGTTGATTTCGGCGGGGACGGTGGCAACCACGACATCTACAGTGGTGTAAAAGTAAAAGCTAGCGGAAGCTAATGGCGCATGCTGAAGCAACGTTTACGCGCTCGCGTCGTACGCCTTTACTAGCATGAATGACAGATGCATCATGTGTGGGCAAAATGCACAAAGAAAAGTGTTTGATATTGTTATGTAGACCTAGAGACAATAATCTGCACGACGAACGTACGCTTACATACGACCACCGCCCAACGGGTAGACACTGACACCAGCATCGAAAAAACGCCTGCGGTATTAGACAAGTTAGGCGTATAATCTGCCCCGGCCAGATTGAGCTGAGGTGGAGGAACGCTGCTGGTTGTTTCTTCACACTAAAAAGAAAGGTATTCTCCATGTGTGTACTACCGTGTGTCATTTAGAAGCTGCGAAACGTTTGAGATGAATTAATCAGTAGTGACATACTCTACTGCAGAGCAACTCTTTAGCGACTATGTAAAAGAAGTCCACAGTATCGCCCCCTATGCCCCTAAGCTACTTGCCGCCATAACACGAAGCGCAGAAACGACAGGAGATGACAATAAACTCGCCCGTTGGGTGGCTCACTAGTTGGGCTGAAAGCTGATGATCCGCCGCCGCGGGCTATTTGAAGGCTATTTCAACCCCCTTATTCTCCGTCCGATTTTTTCCCATTACATCCCTGACCCAAAGTTCGTCCCTTCTTACTCCTATTTACTATAATCTACGCAGCTTCGGGCAAGCTGGCTACTTTGAGGCTTCAATAGTTTCGACTATTGTAGAAAGGTTGGTAAAGGATAAAGGAAGAGCGCACAAAGCGAAACGAGGAGCAATGCTGGCGAATTTGATGCGTTGCCCCTTCGCCAGTTCGCCACCATCGCCGCCTGTAGTTGAGGTTTTTTTACGCGATTCCAGCTGAGCTGTGCACCAGCTGCCGGGGATTCACCGTTTGTGAACCATACAACTGCCAGAGCCGCACCGGTTTCCCGTCGTGAAAGCACTGCACGTCACCCAGTACGGCGGTGAAGAAATCCGCCTCAGGCAGTGGCGAACTACGGTTACAGTGGATGCATCGTCGAAAACCTGCAGGTATCTTCAACTATAAACTATGCATGCCAATATAACGTCGTCAAGCTTGGAATAGCGACGGGACTACTATCAGAGGTTGTGAAAGCATTCCCAATCACCAGCTCTAACGTGCCACTAGACCCGTTCGATAGTCAGTCCTGTGCCACACCATACGACCTGCATAAGCGAGTAATTGCCTACGGCTTTCTATCCGCTAATAGCATTTCGCAACAAATTGATGAATATTAATCTTCATAGAATGATACAGTCCTCATAGTAAGCTTCCTTGCTTATATATACATCGTCTGAGATGGAACTTAGCCCAAAACACACATCGATGGGTGCGAAAATATTTCAAAGGTTTTTCAAAAACGGTTTTTGAAAATTTTAAAATTGAATCACTGCTTGTTTGATATGATCAATCTAGTTGACGTTTACATAAAAATACGATAGTATTTAGTTATTGTAGCTATGACCTCTTGGTGATGACCATCGACCACCGGTAGTATAAAGTAGTCGCATAATAAAATTCAAGAGGGCAAACTAATTCAGTATTTTGTTTCGTCGAGCCCTGTTAAAACACGACAGATTAGAGCTGAAAGGTATTCCTTAGTTAGGGGCGCTGATTTTGATGACTACAGTTATTTTTATCATCGATCTACACCCGGCCTTCGAAGTAGCTGCGTTTAGTGTGACCCACGGCGCTATGACCTTGTGTAACAACAACAATAGCGCTTGAAACGCTAGATGTAAATGACAATGACAAAAATTATCATATTCCTTTTCTTTTTTTTAGACCTTCATCTGAGAACGCAAACGAAAAGGTTGGGGGGCAGCTGAGTACGGTGCCTCTACCTGCGGTTAGTTAAGCCAGCCAAGTGGTACAAGGCGACATTTGGTCTTCGCTTAAAGCCAAAATAACCTACGATACACCGTTGCACAAAGGTCTCGTGTTTATCGTATATTTAATCGTATCTCAGCTTAGAAATATGTCTCTAAACATATCTTGAAGTCTTCCTAAAGTCTTCCTTGAGAGTGCAGTTTATGTCAATATATAAGGGCAAGATATGAGCCCACCAGCACAAACATAGCCTGTATCTGCAAATCTAACGAGGTATACACGTTTTTTTTCTAGTTATTGGTCTACGGTCAAGCGAAGCTAAATGACAAGCTTGTAACAGCGGCAACTGTCACAGTGAAATGAATGTATGAGAACAAATAATACCTACTAGGATACGTAACATAGTAGTTGATATATATTAGCTAACTAATACGGAAGGGATAAGCGATTCTGTCGTATGGCCGGCCCCAGGTACTCGAGCCTGCCTTGAATTATTTTAGGATATAAAAAGTTATACGTATCAAACAATGACACACGGCCTACAAAATAGACGATCGAGACGACACTTATCAACATTTGATTTCAGTTCAAACCGTAAGAAAGTTTGACGATGCTACTAATTAAAAAAAAAAGAACGTATCCCAAATATTTTTTTAAACGTAGCATAACATAATCTTTGACTCTGCGTTGTTGTCTGTAGGCAATTGAGATGTCTAAATGGCTGGACAATTTGACAAAGACTTGAGCTTCATTGAACTAAGGAAAACAACTGACCAATCAATAGCCGCGTCAATCTGAAAAAACAGAAACCTGTAATAAATCATTTTAATTAAATGTTCCGCATCGTTTTAAAAAAGGTAAAAGCAATTTACCAGGTGGAAAACTGAAACATTGATTCAGCTTTTCCGACGCTTTCTCTCACCTCTTCCTCTTTAGAGATTCATGTTTTGACGCATTATGCAAAAACGAAATTTGAACGAACGTATATGCTGGACCCATGGACTTACGGCTATAGACAACTCTCAGAAATGGTGTATCAGATCACACGAGATTTCTCACGAAGTTAATGAAGCGACAGGCTTGACCAGACGTCTTTATCCCAACGGTAGCTTCTTCAACATCGCTACGAACTGCGTCGGTTTAGCTGTTCTAGCCCTCTATTCAGCTAAGAGGACACTAAAGGGGTGTCAGTGTCGATATCTAAGGGGCAAAGCGACCACGATAGTGATTCGTTGATAAGAAACCCTACCGAGAAGAAATCCTCCACTAGTGTAGCACGTCGAAGTTTTCATCTCGCTCATTCTTGTGCAGATATCCTGCCAGTAGACGTCACGGGTTCCAGGTCTCTGGCACTCCAACCATTCATAATTTGAGTGCGACCGTACAATAATGGTTGAGAGATGTCGGACAACTTCATTTGGGGATCGCTAGTTATTGCTGATGAGGCCCCTGAAGTTCGCGAGGCGACCTGATACCATCTTTGTCCTAGAGCTCCTCATTCAGACCAGTTTCTCCCCTTATTCGCTCAGCTCTCGGAAGCGGTGTTCAAGCATGCGATTATCGGCACATTATAACATTTGCCATCCTGCAGCTTGCCTTCTAGAAACTATTTTGAAACAACTGTATACACATTCAGTGTCCGTATATCAATCCTTGCATGTTTCAAGCTTGACCTTGCTCGCGCGCTTATCGGACTGATACGCGCATGCATATCAGCGGCAGAAGCAGTTTTTATATGAAGTACATCAACGTACCCCTATGCAGAGGACCATAAATTCTGATATTCAACAACTACATCGGATAGCACCAACTATAGATGGGGCTTTCGAGACGAGCCAATAAAGCGAATACATGTTCAGTCCTTCTTTGCCGCATACGTATATCCAGGGCATATCGTCTTGGATATATACAGGCGACAAAGGATAAGCATCTTCCTCTTGCTAAATGCGTTACATTGATTCGATTATTTTTAAAGCCTTGACATAGAACGAGATAGAATGGGGAAGGGCACCTTTGAGGCTACCGAGAAATTCTGTTGCTGTTGAGGGACTGAGCGGCACGATATTTACTCAGCCGTATAAGTTAACTAGTAGCCCGCTCTGCCCACGATACGTTATCCTTATCATCATCGTCATCCTCTTTATAGTTAAATTATGACAAATTATTGAAAAAAGAATCCCATATACTAAACATGATGCTTTTTAGGTAGTTTATATTAGTTTGTTATTTAATATCGATGAAGGAGTAATCAAAAAATATTCATTGTGACCTCTGCTTAATTTGACATTGGTCTGAACACAGTTCGGTCGGCCATATCGTAGTCATGTTACACGAACGGAAAATGACTATGGTTAAACCTATAAATATCAACATTCTTCAGATACAAGGGTTAGTTTCAACTATACAAAGCCAGTCATGTGATCAAACAGATATACTTGGACATACAGAAACCAGGGACATATCGATGAACGAGCAAATATACCAATGAAGTAGTACGCAGATTAAATATTGTTGGCATTATTTGGTTGTAGAGTGATTCGTTTGAGAGGCCTTGCTCACTGGAAGACTGCAGGTAAGCAAAATGGCCCAACCAATGAAATGGCACATTATAAATTTGATCGCTAGCTTTTATGGGTTTCATCATTAAACATCCACATTAGTAACATCATAGAATACGTGCTTTCTCTGAGCTCTTCGATCTACCTTAAAGTTGGGTTAGTTTCTATATTTTCTTTATCGTCATTTAGAATTAAACAGCTATTGCCTGTTGAGCAAAAGCTGCACAATGCAACAGCTGATTTTAGTGTCAACTTATTGAAAAGTTTCAACAACTAGCGGTTAGTCAGTTATCATTCCATATCAGAATCGTGTGATAATTAATGTTAAACCTTCCTGAACAGCACTACGTTTGGTGATCTGAATCTCGACCTTTTTGAGTAGCGTCATTACTGTTTCTATGTAATGCTTGTATAAACTGCAAGTATTTCTATTGGTAACGCATATCAGAAACGGGAATTTCCTTTTCAAGGAAATAAAATGCTCACGCGTTGACAGGCTCTTCCACGACCATCTCAGGAAGCATGTCCGCGGACGACATGGTAAACGTATTGTGTGCGGCAATAACGACGGGGACACAGGCGGCGTAACGGAACAAAATATTCGTTCGTTCATTTGTTTTCTCTCTCTCTCTCTCTCTCTCTCTCTCTCTCTCTCTGGTAGTTCCTTTTCGTTGTCCTGAGACAAGTGCGCTACGTTTCGCCTTTCGCCGTGGCTTTATAGTGTTTCAGCGTACACGTATATGTGGTCTACGTTAGTTGCCTACCCGACCAACCGAGCGAGCGTTCGTCCGTTTCGCTGTGGCGGAGTCGAGCGCTTTTTATATGGGGTAAGCAGACGCGCACTGTGCCAGCAGACAGGGGTGCAGTTGCGATGGGGGAACAGGACCGAGAGAACACAGGTGAAGCTGATGAAGCTTGTCTCAGCAACGCCACCCTGTCCGCCTGCCTGCGGTACCACAATGGACGAAGAAGGCGCTTCACTCGCTTTCTGACGGTTTTGGATCCGGCGGTCGGTCGGGAAACTCTGGCAAATGCTATCGAAACGCTGGAATACGGCGGATCGCCAACGAAAGGCCGTGTGGAACCTTGCGGAGCTATGTGGCACGGCATGGAATAGGAAAAAGGCCGGCAGAAACGGGGGGCAGGGAGGGACCGAGAGGATCGTGTGGGTATTCACTGAAGTCTTTTATTTCGGTAAAAAAAAAGTCGGCGGGCAGCGATGAGAGTGAAGTGTGCTTGAGCTTATCCTTGACGTCGCCAGGGAAGGGACGATTTAACCACAAAACGTAACAAGGAGAAACACCCGTTTCGTTACAACGACGCTACGATTACAAATACCTAGATAATGTTTATGTTATACATATGGAGAAATTAGCTTAAAGTTGTTGGTTCTCGAAATCCAGTTGGGTTCCTGCGTAAGCCTGTCATAGAGCGACAGAAAATGAGACAAAATTACTGTGAAGATAACACGGTGTTGCAGTGGGGCGGCAAACGCAGAGATTATATATAATATTCACTCATGAACAGCGGTGTTAAATCTGGACTTCCGTGCATTATCTGGATCAAGAAAGTTGCAAACGTCAGCTTTTGTTGGGATAATTTTCTGCTGCTTCTAAAAGACACCAGCGAAAGTCAAACGAAGAAAGAAAACGAATTTTCTCTTCAAATAAAGACGAAATATATATTCCGTCAATATTTTTCCAAGTCAGTTTCCAAATCACACCGGAAAAGAATTTCGGAGCGGAGGACGCTGTCAGATGGCTATGCGTCAGGCGTGAGTTACTGACGAAGGTCTATACCCACGAAGTCTTAGGCGTCCCCAATGAAGTCTTATATATATATATATATATATATATATATATACCACGTAGTAAAACCAAACGATTGGCTACATAAGCATCAAGTACACAAGTCGCTGTTTGTACCCTGGACGTACCTCATGCACCTGCAGCAGTCTCGGCTCCGAAGGAAAGGAAATTGATTCATTCATGAGGAAACTCATTCGAAGACATTTGACTGAAAGCATGGTATTTCCAGGAGCAAATGTAAAAACTGAAAGGGGGGAGAGAGAATAAGATACGGTGCGATCTTCTCACAAAGCCTCATTCCGTGGAGCATTTCTCTACATCACCCGCCGTTTTTCTCAAGAATCATAATAACGAATAGGAAATACAACGCTGACAGATCGTGAGGGATAGCACTTGGTTTTCTAATAAAATCTGCACTTTCAAGGCTCGTTACAGCTACAGTAGCAGCAGTAAACTGCAAAAAAGGTTAAAAAAATCGTGATGTACTTTTTTTGAGAGAGATAGAGAATACAGCCCAGCCCTATCGCTGGTTTGGGCGATCTCAGTTATAGCACAGAATGTAATATTGATAGGACAGAGCCATTTTGTAAATAGCACATTTCTTGACCACAATTGCAAAGTTTCAATTTACGGATTAATAAAAATATAGGCTTTCCTACCTCACAGTAACTATTATTGATTAACACAAAATGAACTTCATATCCTCGGGGTGTTTGAAACGTTTTTAACATCCTATCGAACAACTCGAGTAAGTAATAGCTATAGATGTCTTCGGATCATCCTAAAAATTTAGCAAGATTTGATGCGTAGCTTCCGGATTCAGGCTTTATTCACGGGTACTATACCCTTTTCGGATGCATCGATTTGAAATCAACTCTGATTCTGCTGCTGTATCTTTGGTGTTGTCCAGGACACAGCTACAGATTTATTCCCCAATAAAACCGATCTTTTGTTGAACAGCGAATCAGAAAAGGTAACCTAGGCACTTTGAATTTTAATATGTACTGTTTTGGCTTACCGTAGATAAGATTAATTCCTAATCTAGTTTTTGTGAAACCTGTTACACGCCTAATACATATACATAAATCTGATATTGGTATCGTTTGCTAAACAAGCTAGGTTTGTCTAGAAATATATATTGATTCCTACTCAACAACCTTTTAGAAATACGGTCCGGGTGAACACTAACACCACTGTAGGAAAAAGGTTTATATTTAACTCCATTTGAAAAGAGCGGCATAGGTACAAAAAAGACAGCTGTGGCAATGGCAGCATAGCTTCATCTTAGAATTAACATATTATGCATGCGTACGAAGATAACATAAAATATGATTTATTATTAACGTCCAAGTTTATTTTACCTTATTCATTGCCGCAAGGGTCAGGAAATGCAGTCGGCCTGTTGTTTATAGTAGAGGTATTACGATCACGCAGATGCTACCCTCCAGATGGTAGATCTGCTGTTGCCTTGCTTGACCTCGTTCGCCATTTTCCCACCTATCCAACTGTGGCTGTGTGTCAAGTAGATAAAGAAGCAAACTAATGTAGTAAAGGACACGTAGGAAGGACCACTATCCCACTGATCTGGTTTGATTCCCATCTGGGTCTTAAATGCCGTACTCACTAATAAGTCGAACGCATTTAAGCCCCACTTTGCCCTTGTACTGCTGTTCAGCGCTTATTCGAAAGTTAACCATTTTCTACCTGTAGTGCGACGAGCTCGAAAAGTCATCCAAAACTTAAGCAATCGTTGTCATTTATAAAAGGTAGGCTTTTTTTTCACTCAATTATTCGCATATGTTCCTCTAAAACGTAGAAAGACTGCTGTCCCGCGAAAAAAGAAGGTAATCCTTTGACATTGCTGAACCACTTGGGTCGCTAGAGGACGTCAGTGCGACTAGTCTGCCAGTCTAGTCCCGCTTCTGTTCACACACGATTTTAGCTTTCATGACTACCTTACTTTTTTGTCCGTATTGTTTTCTTATTGTTTGCTCGGTCTAGCTGCCATCAGAAAGTTGCAAGTTTCACTCCGCATTATCCACATCAGCAATTGATTCCTCGTTCACGCCAGAGAAGTATTTGTCAGACCAGAAAGAACAAAAGAATTCAAGGTTATATCCTTTATGTTTATAGCCTATTGCTCGAAGTTGGTATTAGGTTTTCTCTCGCATACGGTAGCGACTTCCCAAGAGCATCTTATCAATGATAGGCATGCGACGGCATACTGTACGTCTGCCTGAGTTAGTCCTGGAAATATTAATTGCACAGCGAAAAAAGTTTAACTAAAGAGTAAGCTTTTAGTATCTCGAACAAGCATTTCAACGAAACATAGATGGTGCGTAGAAGACTCTGCAATGTATAGTTTTTCGTCACACGACCTAGCTTGTAGCCATTAGTCAATGACGTTGCTAGAAGTTTTCATGCTCCGAATTTGAATGTTTTGGTATTCGATAGATTAGCAATGTTAAGTACTTTGTTTCCCTAATGCGCGGTTCCAGGGGCTAAAAGAAGGTGACGAACGAAGCTCTTTAAGGCTTGCAGGCAGCCATATAATACCACGATGTGTCTAGCTATTAGTGATAATGTACGACTAGTATAAGTTGAAAGGATGATTTTAAGTTTTAACGGCTGCTGTAATATTAGCCAAAATAGACAAAACTGAATTGCCCATTGGCTAAGTGCGGGCCACACAGGATGAAACGTTTGTGCTTGTATAACTAAATAGAAACCTTGAACGTAGTCCATGATTCAATTTCCTCTCAGGTTTAGATCCTGCAGAAAACCAAGTGGAGTGGCTACTAAACGAAATGGCTGCTGTTTTAACACAGGAGTCGAATTCCTGCGCATGTCCTCGCTGGCTTCCCAGGCCAGTGAAATGGATTAGTTAATATGTCCTAATAGAAGTGTAGGCTACAAGAGCCAAATTAACCTCAACAGACATTGAGCGCTCGTTGGGACGATCTGCATGACAATGTTGAAATTGATTGCAGCTTGGCCATTGTCGCAACTGCAGTTTCGCTGGTGAATGTTCGCTTAAAATGACGAACTACACTGCAAGTGACCTATCAGCTACTGCCTCGCGGCATAATAGCTTGGCGCAGTGCACGTATGTATTATCCGCGTCAGAGTAACGTCAGGCAGCAGCCTGACGATACTTTGACCAGAAAAGTGACACATCAAAAAGGGCTCGAAAGAGGCCGCCGTGGTATCGCAATTGACTAGAATTGACTCCGTTAACTAAAATAGGCCTAGGTTGTAGATTAATAAGGACGACGGCTGCTAAATGAACGTGTACGCCATGAGCTACGTACCGTCAGTCGTGGTTTGAATACGTTACAATACCATGCTACTCTAATGAAGAACCGTCTTACAGTGCTGTTGTTTTTTCATAATATATCTAAGAATTCATAATATATATATATATATAAGAAATCGTACCTGCGCTCTTTTCGCTAACTTAAATGTGTGACACAGACGACATTTGGATTTTGAACGATTCTGCTACATCATTTTTACATTTGAAATAGATGCTTTTGCAAGCTGGCCTATGATTCTTCAGTATATAGCAAGAAATTTGTAGGGTTAAAAGTTAAATAGGCGATAGAATGTAGTGGAAAGAAGGATCAGTTGTAAACAAATTCAGTTTCGCCGAGTTTCGGCGCCCTACCGCCTCAGTCTAACAGGGAAGGGTAATTTTTGCAAGCACTCAATATTTTCTACTGATCATCCAGGCAAATCATCATGACTTTCCGGATCATATGTCCTTTGAGCAACCTGGTGCACGAGAGACGCTGACAGTGTAGTAGCAGAGAAGCGAACTGTAAATCGTTACTGGCTAATTTCAGTTCTGCAGTTTGGTCACCATTAGAGCAATTTTAGAATAGAGGCAGTACAATGCGAACTTTTAAATTTGCATATATTTGACTGGCGGTATGTCTCGCTAATTGGGAGTGTTGATGTATGGCAGGGATTTCGTTCCATATAAGGTTGTTGCAATAGGAGTAAATCAGGGATACATGTTTGAGAGAGGTCTTGTTGAAAAAGTATCATTCGTAGAGACCATAAAAAGTTTCTAACCAACGAAGAGCTTATATAGCTCATTTGGGCTAATTGTTAGTTAAGGGTTACGAGGCAGAAAAATTTTTACGTTAAAGAGCACAAGCAAGTCGTCATTATCGAGTTGTGCACCACTGCGAAAGTTCTGGATGGGTTCTCTCAATCTGGGTTAGAGTGCGCGCTAGATCTTTTTAGGTCTGCTAAGTTATGACGCAAGTCACCAGGAGCCCAAATGAGCTGCTGGCGGAATCTCTGATTGGAACTAGAGACAAATGCATTTTATCATGCTGTACAGAGAGTATCTGCTTCAACAGATGGAGCACCACACTCGGCCTAAACTGTCATCGCGTCCACCTTAGGACCGCTCATTGACGCACTATGCGGGTTTGAATTGCATATATCTATATATATAGAACGCTGTATGGTGAGTATCCGAGGGAACACCGAGGAAGCAGCCCTTTGTTTCTACCACATTTTGCTACACAAGGATAGCATCATTGTGCGCAAGTCCATCTCCGAATCTCGAAATATAGAAATATATATAAATAGAAAAGGCTAGGATCTGCTCAAAAAGGCTTGCTCGAGAGCAAACTGATAGCTGTGGTCCCATAGTGACGGTCGCCATAATAGAGACTCCTGGTTGTAGTTTTGGGCGATTGACGCAATGAAAAGTTAAGGAGCTTACGGATAAGTGCGGAAAAACTGAAATGAGTACGTCGTCGGTGATGTGGGAAGGAGAAACAGAAAACTGTCCTACTTTTGATTTCCCCGATTTGTCGAAAGACAGCTAAATTTTTTGCGCATACTTTCTTTCAATATATATATCATCTTTTCTACGCGTATCCTCTGCACTGTGATATCTTATATGCTAATCTAGTTATTTACAAGTATCGATATTTAAATAATGACGGTTAGATAGCATCTACAGTTTGCCACATCTTTGGTTTCGGTAACAGCTCAGACTTCGCCACCATGGCCGCCGCAATGGGCTATTCCATTGAAAGAAACCTCTTATTGTCAAATCAGGTACATCGTATCGGGACACATTGTATGCATTGTATCTGATTAGTAATTTCAATACGCCTTAATGTACGGCTGAGTTTCAGTAAATGAATCCTTTATACCAATTGCCTTGCAACGACCAAAGAGCACATTGATTATTTTTGCGTTTGGGACTTTAAATCAAGCCTTCAAAATACCATTGCATCGAGACTTCTGCTATACTTTGAATTTTAATGGAACGAGTGTATTTTTTTACCGATAACAATAAAGCGTCTCACAGATGGAACTGAAAACGTCGTTTAGCTATGTATCATGGATGTGATAGAAATTCGCACACGCGGAGCAAAGCATTCATCGATAATTTTTTTCTCATCCGATCCTCAGTCCTTTCTCAAGAAGTCCTTAAGAAGCCAGAACCAACATAAGCATGCTAAAGAAATAAGCGCGAGAGCTACATTTGCCATCTAGGAGCACGTCCTTCAATGCCTTCAGCAAATCAAGGACCAAGATGTCTGAATGAAATAGACTACTACCCGCCACTTTTATCTAAAAAGTAGTTTACAAACAGGATCCGTTGTACGGCAAACAGTTACGCTAACGGCACCTGTTGAGCTATTGCCGTTCGTCTTGAGGATCTACAGAACTAGCAGTTAAAGGGGTTGAAGAAAAATCTTTCTAGCTCACGAAAGTATGGGTACCATTAACCCAGATCAAGCAGAGGGCACAATACAAAATATAAATGAGACAAGGATACGCGCTCCCTATGTGGGCAACATTTGTGCTTGAGTTCACTCCAGTACACGCTCCCGCAGGCGGCGTCAGCAGCATGTTTACCTAACTTTGTAAGCTGTTTCGAACGTAGGTACACGAATAGGCTTGCCTGCCCATTGGCCGCTGTTATGTTACAGGCGCGGCCTCGGTGTTGCCCTGACTGACTGACACGGTCCCCGAGGGGTTCCTCCCACAGCAAACATGTTCTCGCCAGTTCGTCTACACAGCTTTCATTGCATTTGCTATATGTCGCTATCTTTAACGAACAGTTCCGGCCCCCAGGTTCTTTTTCCTTCTCTCTATCTCACAGCGACTTCGAACGCCGCCGAGCGAAATCGTCACAGGTCCGACAAAAGCTCGTAACTCGGCCAGCGCATTATACAAGCCTTTCGAGGGTAGGTCTACACTATATGCATACCGACCTAAATAACGAAAAGATCATGCGGTTACGTATCAGTGTCGCCATTCCGTACGTAACCAAGTCAATTTTGCTAAGGTCTTAACAATCTCGTGAGGGTTTGTATTTTGAAAACCATTCAGAACTTGGCAAAATGTGCATAAATGTGTATGCTGGCTATTTACGCGTTTGGACGCCTACGAAGCTTGTAATGATTAAGGTTGAGATTATATTGTTTTGCAAGACCAATATTAGTCGTGGTAGAACAGGGGAAAGATGCGATGAGGGAAAGTATGTCCGACGGGGACGGGCACAGTTCGGCCGGTGTGCCAGGTTAGATGCTCAGGTCGTTCGTGTTGGTCCATTTTCGCTTCTTTACCTTGCGTGGACGCTCTTTTCTGGCGCTTTACTGTAAATCAGCTCGTTCACCGCCCCTCCCGCCTCCAGTGGCTGGGGGGCGTAGCGAACCACTCCCGGAATGAAGAACCAGCGACGCGGGAAGTTTCAAATATCTTTCGTCCGCTACTGCCGAGCTGCGGAAACGTACCACTGCCAACGCAGCAGCGCTATTTCTCGCTTCACTCAGTCGGTTAGCAACATGAAACTGAGAGCCTTGAGCGAGTTGAGCTGAAGCCGGCGCCAAAGTTGGAAACCTGAACAGAAACAGGCGTGAATTCCTGGACGACAGCAGCTTGTAATGACAAGAAATAGATAAAAATTAAACAATCTCCAACAGATCACTGTTTGCCGGAGGATGAATGGAGTGATGGGAGTGAGTATTAAACGGACCGTTATAATAACGGCAAGAAGAGGCAGATAAAATTCACAGGGAGTAGTATGTGCGGCGAGGGCTCGTAAATCGCACATATAGGTTTCTTTAGATCAATCAAAAAATAGGCAGCCCACCATAGCAGGACACATCGCAGGGTTTTGTAGAAAAATAAGCAAATGGAAGCTTATGCATACGGTACAGTTTTTTTTCTTGATTGGAAAAGGTCGAAGAGAAAAATAGCAATTTTCCATTAGAATAAGCCCATTAAAATCTACTAATAAATACCTTCTTTTGTTGTGTTTAATATAAGCAGAACTAGTCACGGCGACGATGACTATCTTCATTAGGAAGTCTGGGAAAATGAGTATTATTTTCAGTGCTTAACAGGTGTTTTGAGCGCCAGTGATAGATTTCTTAAGCCGAAGCTCTGTGTTAAGCGGGCATGTATATAGGATAATTCGGTATGAAGTCAAAGATAAGAATATTTAACTTTTCGAAGCTCTTTCACAGGCACATTTTTTTGTTTGCAAAAAAAAATGCATAATTTTTATATACGACTTTCACTGTTTGCTCCGTAGCTTGTTTGCTCTGTTACGACAGAAATCTTCAGTGCTAATTTTAATATCATGTTGAAATACGAACAATTTTCGTATTGAATGTTGTCGAGATTTTGAAGGAACTTGCAATCTGTAAGAGCCATGTCCGCTGTGAACGGTTTAACAGAGGCTCCAGCTGTAACTCGTATATTCTGGCCGCCGTAATAACTGTGATGTAACTGTGATGTAATAAGAGCGTCATGATGGGTCGGTTTCTACTACAGCTCATAACATTCGTCAACATTATTATCTTCTTAGAATTTTCAAGGGACTGTTTTCCAAGTTCGCGATTTTTTTAATCATGCCGCGTTTTATAACAGATCCTCCACCGATATACAAAACTTGGGCAAGCTGTAGTTCGAAGATTCTTCGTGATTTTATCATGATTCATTGCAACTTCTAAAACGTCCAGCCATTGTGTTTTGAGGAAGCAGCCTCCAAACAGTACAAGTGCGTCTCGAAAGAAAATAAAACACGTCGCGAAATGTCGTACCACCTTAAAACAGTGCCATTTAGACGAATGATATTTCAGACCCATTGCTTCAAGTTTGCCGAACTAGAAATTTCATTCATGTCTGAATAAACTAGTGAATGTTCAATATTCCACTATAATCAAGTTTTCATAGTGTTGTCTACTTAAGGGTATGACGGTTTGCGGAAGTCGAAGTTACACATCCGATCAAAGTTTGTATACATTGAATATCTGTTTCCTATCTGGTCCGCGTTACAGGACCAGAAGCAAGTATTAAATACATGCATGTTTAATACCCTATATTATCTTTTGAGCGAATAATGAAATTAAAAAGTCAGATTACACAAAATAACAAAACGAAAATAAACTGCTAACAATAAAATGAACATCCCGCGTTCATAAAAGAAACTCCATCCTTTGTTTACAGAATCTTGCTTGATTTCTCTGTAGTTTGAGTATCCTATTCTTCTTTCCGTGTGAGCTATTCTTCCATCGCCATGTGCAATCAATTCAGTTCCGCAGAACAGTAAAGTGACGGCAGGCGGCTGATAGACATTCTGACAGTCGTTCGTTCGGTCGATCGATGGATGTACTAACGAGAAAATTTTTCTAGCTAAAAACATTTTCTACCGAGGCGTTGGGCGAGGCGTTACTGACGAGCTCAAAATACACTTAGAGCAGCCACCAGGGGCTTTGCTATTTCTTTCGAAAGGCAGCAGGACAGCAACGTCGCTCAACGAAAGATTTTGCTTGTGGCCCGACGGAAGCTATTTAAAGAGGTCAATTACTGCGGGCGGCCACGTATTTGTTGCAATTTTCGAAACACCTACGCAACGATGGCAGGCGATTTAAAGTACTCTCGTCGTCCGGGTGAGCTCAGCACTGCGCTATCGTTAGCACCATTTCTGGTGCACACCTTGACGTATACAAGCGTGTTTCCAATAGTGACTCGCTTTTTTGCTGTGCTCTTGTTTGCCTCGGACAGCTGCAGGACTAGATAGGTAAAGCGGATCCGTCTCGACTTGTCGGCAGGACGAGCTCGTCGCTCTGTGTGGAATCTCGCTGACTAGCCTGGATAGGACAAACACATACATTAGGACATCGTAAAAGGGTAGAGGCAGTAACGATAGCTAAGGCTTGCATTTGCTTCCATTGCTGCTACTGCTGCTGCTGAAGCCGAACCACTGTTGCCATCTCCATAAGTTTGACTGCGTAAGCTTTCTTGCGATTCCGGCAGAGCAACCTCCTTTGCCGTTCGCCATCGCCAAACACATAAAACTGTCAAAGAAGCTCTTACGCCTTTCCAATTTCTCTCAAGGTTCTGTCTTTTTTTGCTGCTTCTCTACTCCATTTAGCCAGTCGATACATCCCCTTCCTTCCATACACTAAACACCCGCAGCACGTTTCCAGTTGACTGACGTACCACTACAGTAGCGGCCACACACGCATATGCATAGACACAAGCGTGGTACAAATAGTCGTAATATAGTTGCTCCTGCCCTTCTTCGGCGATCTGTGCAGTTCCCATCTTTTAGAAAAACGGACAGCACCCTAGACGTCTGGCTTGCCTGTGCATATATCCCCCATCGGTCGTTCTTCAATGCGCACTCTTTTCTCCGCTACGACCCCCTTATCCGCGTTCGCATCAGTTTCTGCTTTGAAGCCCTTGGCTCGTTTCTATATCGGGGCGCTCGTTTGCTTCATTTGGCGATAAAGCTTAAAACGATCGAGTTGCCGCGATGTGAAAAATTGGGACACGTTGCGACCAACAGCCAAGTTTCGGAATAGCGGCCGCCGTCGTCAACAGAACCACTCGGCCGCCTGCCGCTTATCTGCCATTCAAAATGACAGGGTTTCCGAAGAATGATGGCAACGTCGACACTTTTTCTTGAAGCATCTCTCGCGCGTGGTAGGGGATAATGGCAGCAGGGTACGCACGCTAGTATAACAACAATCGTGGTGCCTGTCACGCCATGTCTATAGTCGTCACGGACAGCAGCACCAACCACACGAACAGAAAGCAAGTCGATTAGGAACTAAGAATCATGTAATGACACTAACGCTCTCCTAACGCTTAACGTGTATTGAAACTCTTCGAAGGCCGAATGCATTTAGACTCTCAAAAAAGAGAAATACGTGTAAGCCCTATGCACGTCCATGCTATCATTGCACTATTGAAAAATGAAAACCTCACCCTGGTGAAAAGAAAATACGGAGAAACAGTGTGAGATGAAACAGAAATATGAACATATATGACTTCATACTAGTGCCGTACCGTTCATACTAAGGCGACGTAAATGTAATGAGTGCAAAAACCAAGGTATATTAGCATGTAATCTTTTAGCGCCATATTTTATTAACGATTGGAAGATATATATTCATCGTAAGCCACGATGAAGCCATTCAAAACTAGAAGGTGGACTTCCGAATGCCCTGTTGTTGACAAGTTAAAATGATGCTCAGTTTGAGAACAAAAGAAAACCGAGCATTTCTGTCTACGGTTATGCGAACACAGAGCAGGCACCATATCTGGAGAAAATGGTTCATATTTAAGAGCATGCTTCCTTTTACAGCTGGAGAAGATAGCTTAGACACTAAAAGATATAGGCGTTCATTGACGGGCATCCTATGGTAGAACGACGTTCCGTGGGCTGCGTTCATAGGAAGGAATACTGTTTGTCATTCGGTGCTGCACTAGGTAAAAAGCAGATAGGCTGGAACAAACGGTGAGCATTAAGCTTAGTCGCCTCTAGTTAACACAGTAAGCAAAACTCAATAATATCAAACCATGTGTATCCAGAGGGATTTCGCCTAGATGAACAAGCACCGTTCCGTCCTCCATCCGTACTTACGACGCGATATTACATTATCGCCTGTGCTTTTCATTTTTCTAACTGATCAGCTGGGATTTCATGAGCAAATCATCGTTTTCGTATTGATTTGATTAATTCATTCCCCACTTCGTTTCTCTCGCAAATTCATACATATAATGCCTTGGGCTTTGTTTGCAGCGTTTAACAAAACCTGCACATGGGAACTGGGGATGAGGAATATATTAGAATGGCAAGAAACACTCTCAGGCAAGTGGCTATACAACATTTAGATAAAACCCGATTACGAAATGTACATAAAGACCCAGTGTGGTTATGCACTTATTCGCTGACAGCTGACGTAATTATTAGTCGATCACGACGTCACTGATAGTGGCTAGTCGTGGGCAAGAGACGGGAAGCGTGAACGTTTACTGGAAGTGTTCCCACGACGTACATACACCATAGAATATACAATAGGGCATCGTTTGAGAAAATTAACTTTTTACACAATTCGTAATTAGTACGTAGCCCCATATGATATCACACATTTAGATACCATTAAACGCAAGGTCGCTTCGGACGATTTGTTTATAATCCAGTGTATAAACAAGAAAGAAACTATCAATATAATTTGTCTGTAGATTCACATACAGAAAATATGCACATATGCTTTATATCTAGCTACTATATGATACCTTACAAACAAGTTTCACAGCGCGGTCAGATATTATTTCAATTGTATAGGAACATCGAGTAAAGAAGCGGATCTCAGTCTGGCAATTGGGTTTTCGCGGGGATGAGGCGCTGTTCCCTTGACCGTGAAAAGATTCACAGACAAAAAGAGCGCACTGGTATACACCGAAACAGTAAACTACCGCACCATAACGCGGTTGCGATCCTAGTCCAGTGTCGATGTAAAAATCGGGAAAGAAACTCCGGGAGGTAAAAAAAGAAGGCCGGTAGTGGGCTGAAGATGTGAGTCAGTTGGCGCTCTGATGGACTCTTCGGGGTTTGCCACCTATGAGAGTAACCCCGTCATTGCTCGCGATGGAAGCTTAGTGCTACCGTTAGCTACCCGAAACTGAAGAAGCCAACGAAGCGATGACTACATACGAACTGCTTTCTCGGAGATTAAACAGTATAATCTTCACACAAGGCCCACTGACGGCCGTCAAAAAGTGGATCAGCTTAGCAGCAGTAGAAGGATATCCTGGCTGGCACACAGCGTCACTTCTATGCGACGAGGCGTACGGGTACTGAGCTATTCAGTCATTTCAGTCTCCACAACGGTGAAGAAAGAACAGTGTGGCAGTTTGGTCGTAGTGCCTGCATTAAAAACGGTCTTGGTAAGCTTCTCGTACACATCGTATACCATTGGTAAGTATGAAAGCGTCGACCCTCTGTTAACCCCTTCGGCGGGACGGCGACGGAGAGTCTCCTGGTAGTTACGTTCATAGTCGAACACACAACTTTTTCACCGACAATATAAGTGCAGCAAGCTGGAAAGCTACAACGCTTCAATGCCCCAACGTATGGTGTGCTGGGTCTTAATTATACCGCAGAGTTTCGTGGTTTAGTTGCAGAAAACGAAGGTGCAACCAACTAGAATAACCTCTGCAACTAAGCATGTCAAAATTTCATAGATTAGAAAATTGGCTTAAATATTAGATGGTAACGCTAAACCCATATATAGCGCTTTCTGGTTTTCGTCCCATCACCAAAATGAGCTTTAGTCGGAGAAAAGGACTACATGAAAATAAGTAAAAATGAATTAGCAAGTATCAGTATGAGATTATCTATTGGACGGATTAAAACGATCGAAGTTAGAACAAGTATCTAAGGATACTGTGACCAAACGGAAGTTCGATAGTGTAACTTTGCCCAAGAATATATTAACAACGGCGTTTATCCAAGACGATCCAAGGGCGAGTGTGGCCAGTGGCTAGTGACTGCGTACGGATGTTTATAAGACCATTAGACTTTTAGATTCGGACTGTATATTTTGCGCTTGGACATCCATATTCTAGTCTAGAGTAAGTTTTTAAGATATCATATAAACACTTCGTCAAATACTAGGCTGTTACAAACGAATCTGACGAACTCCGAATTTGAGTGACTTTTGAACTACGCGCCATTAGCAGACGAAATTTGGTGGAAACAGTTTTCGAAAAACGTGCGAGTGAAAGCTGTTTGGGTTTACTTCTGGTACTTATAAACGAGTCCACAAGGAAAAACATCTTTTAGTCTCAAGACTTAGCGGTCAAGTTTTGGTTCCTCCAAGAGTACAGCGCTGTGAAAATTTATTGAAGGTCAGTGTGAGAGCATAGTAACATAAATGATGTAAAGGGTTCAAGAACAGAGACTGGAGCGTTGAAGACTAGCTAGAAAGTAACCAGGTGTCAGAGACCGAACGACAAAAATGCATTGCAACTATTAAGGAGGGTTTTCACGAACGAACAAGCCTGTAGTCTAAGGGCCCTATCGGTCGAAACTGGCATTTTACATGTGACATGTTACAGAATTAAAATCGAAATATTGAAAAAATATATGCATATGTAGATACCCCATTAAATTATTCCAGGCTAGTTAAAGATGCGTGTAGTGTATTCCACGTGCAATTTTTGGAATTTAAATCAACAAAAAATTTGACGCTAGTAAACGGTCACTATGGATAAGACATGGTTCAGTTTCTACCGCCATTCGGAAAAGGATTAGGCGAGTGAATGGCACCGTCCTGAAGAAAAATGGAGCTCGGTGGCAGTGTGGAGTAGGTTCGGATAAAAAGTGATAATAGTACCTGCAATGAACATCAGGGCGTCCATTATTATAAGATACTTGCCGGGAATGAAAGAATGAGTATAACTCGCTGTCTCGAGTTTCTTAAGAGACCCATCGACCGTTGTCATGGCAACTGAAAACACGCAGCCTGGTTACTTGATGACAACGTCAGATCCCATCGCTATGCCTCACCTGCTTCCTGGACTGAGCAGAGAAATGTCTAACGTTGGCTCCAATCTGCTTATTCTTCCGGTGTAAATATACGTGATTACAGAACTTCTTATGCCTTAAAAGAGGCAACTGATAGGTAAAGGTATCCCACTGTCGGTTTGCGTCTATAACCCATAGATCAAGAAATTACTTGTGGGATTACGATTACATGGTATATAACTACCCAGAGGTTGTCAGAGCGCTAGATCAATCCTCTGAAAGATAAACGAGAGTACCTCTAACACATATTAAAAAACCATGATTCTAGCCAAACTAGTTTAAAAGCTTTCGCTGGCAACAATCTAATAAATCCCTCACATACGCCGTCCGTTCGTCTCCGTTTTCGGCCTACAATGTGTAGTGTGTTCGTACAGCAAAATTAATTGCTTGGGAACTCGAAACAACAGCATAAACTTTTAATGACATGTTCGTCCTTTGCAATCACGATATAAAATGTAGGTGAGCGATATAGAAATCTGGTTTTGCTCTCTCTCTACATTTATAACGGTCTTTTCTGACATCATAATGATATCTTTGAGTATAATGCGTAAGTTAATGCAATTGAAGGAGAATTAAAGAATATATAAAAATACTTTATTTTCTGTTTTCGATTCTGACAATGTTGTTTTGTACCGATCTTGTATTGTAACGCTTGTGTAATAGTTCGCCCAAGGTTTTTTTTGTTTTCTTTTTTTATGAGGATGAAGACTATAGGAACCCCCTCTAAATAGGAAGGACCCACGGTGTTGTGTTGACGTGTCTGATCTCTAGCTATAGGTTTACTGAACACTGGACGAGGAGAGTAAATTAGATCAGGAAAGAGTGCTGCTTCAAAAGGTCTGCCTTCCAGGCAGGTATTTCGAGTAGCTCAAAGCCAGTGCACTTAGAGTTCCCGATGGTTCTTGATCTGATGGGCCACTGTCAAGCGCATTATTGCTATGAACTATGGATGACGAAGACTTTGAGGAGTTGTGCATCCAGCCAGATTAGTTAAGTGATCAGCTTAGCGTCATTTTGCCTCTTTTTTTGGTAGCAGATATATGTAAATACAAAGACGGCTGTCCATCTGTCTTCCCGTTGAGCAATAGTGAACCGCCCCAGTCCGTCGGCTCGACAGCTGGTAAAGCGAAATTCCCCGTTTCGCGTGAGCTGAACACTCGTCGTTCGGTAAACACCTGTTGTGCAGCTCGTTGAGTATTATACCTGAACGATATATATTTTGATGTGTGCATACAGTTTCGTACGCTTAATCCGTAGTTATCTATACACACAAATTATTATATCATGTAAGTATAATTAACTTAGCTTCATTCATATATGTCACGCTTTTGGATGAGACCACACCCATGCAATGACTTAATCTTTCTGCTGTTTCTTGAATTCAGGCTGTTTCTAGAATCGAGTTTATGCCAAGTCTACTTCAGCCTGCAACTGTTGAATACCACGAGAGAATCCATATCATAATTAGCGATATAGCTGCAGTAACGCATTTGCCTTCCCGCTTATTCGGATTGCAGCTCACTTGCGGGCTAGCTATATTCCTGCTATTTATACTCACCTTCTATTCATCTATTCACCGTTTTTTTCATCATTTTATGAATTAGTTGGTAATGGCATTGACCTATTAGGTGGAAAGCGAAGACTGAATAGTTGTTATGGTGCACGATCGAACGCAAGGGAACACATGACAGATACTAGATATCTTATCCTCTATAGGAAGGTGAAGAGTTCTGCGGGGTTATTGTTAGAATTCTCAGCTTCTGTTAACAACGAAGAATATCGTAACGAAAGAGGGAGTGCTAGTAGCATACATGCAGACAGGCTGTAACAGTAATATCTACTTAACCATGACCGAACTATTATTTGATGTCGACAACAGGTGAATTTGATATCTGTATTGATAAAGGCTTGCTTCAATTCCTTCTAAAAGCACGCACCGCAATCGGTGAAGGAAAACGATGAAATCGCATGCACCTGCATAAAGCGGCTATGACGTTCCGCTTGCCCGTCTGAAGCGAAAACAATATTACTAATTCTGACAAAGCACTAAGCGGCACATAAAAAGAAGCACTCTTACTAGCTTCACTAAAAAAAACATCATTAAAGCTATTTGTTTCTTCATATAACGTGTATAATCAATGTCAGTTTAAGTTCTGTGATTTACAGTTTACACTCCGACCTTCAATTGTCCTTAGTTTGATCCTCTTTTACGAAATTTTAAGTACACACATCAAATATATCGAGTTTACTATCATCGATAATGTTCCAGCTATGTCAGAATAGAGTGTAGAAAATAAAAAACAATGCGGGTTTGCGCTTGTTGTGCCTGCTAGAATGAGTGACACATAGTCTACCACATTACAGAGAAACAGATACATGTTAGAAAAGATTCGACAGCATTTGGGTTGCAGAAGGGAGCAAAATGGGCAGCGACGTGGAAATCCGATAAGGCTGGAATCGCGACATGTCACTCCTTTAATTATTGCGCCTACGAAGGTGCGGTTGATGACGTGATATTATCGACGTAGGCTAAGTGATTTGTATGGTAGCGTATGCTTAGAAAGGGAAAGACAGGAAAAGAATGCCCGCTGTGGGTTGCACGTTCTCATGGAGTTTGTTTGTTCTCGGCTGCACGACTATCTGAGGATCGATGTACGCTAATGATATCTCATGCTGTAAAAAAAAATCAGTACCTAGACATAATAAATAATAGCAAAATAGTAACATAAAAAAACTAGCAAAGCCGTTACGTGAATTAAAAAAGAGCGACGCTAGCTTTTCACTGTAACCCCGTCTAATTCTGGTACGTAAGGCAAACACTGTTCCTGAATTTTAGTAGGAATAGGTAACTTTTGTTGGGCATGATACTAATGCAGACTGGAGTAGCTTTGTTTCTTCTGAAACCAAACGAGTCAAACATCTGGTGCCAAATGCATCGGGTCTGTCAAAACAGCAAGTGGGACTAATACCTGAAAGTACGTGTGGGCTCGGATCTTTTGAAATGGGCATAGCCGAACGGATCCTTTGTATACGTCCATGGGCCTTTCTTGCTTTTGGCCTTTTTTTTTATAACAATAGTTCAAGCAAATGGTTAGATGAACAATATGACATAATACAGTCCCTATTGAAGCCTGCATCTGAATGCATACTCGATGAGTAATCTAGTTAATCAGCATATTAAAGTTCACGTTAGTAGTGATATTTCAGGATGAAAAAGTATATGTTTTAGTTAAATTAAAGGGTTATTTTAGGAATAGATTGGACATTCGAAGAATTTTGGGTAACCTTGGACAACTTATTCATATTATACATTGATACGATAATTTGCGCATTTATAGCAGGCCAGCAATGATTCGTCCTTTTCAGCATTTAATGCACCAACAATGCATTCTTGCATGGCCGGGTATCGCGGGAGGGAACAGAGTGTTTCAACAGCATAAAAAAACTAAACTGTTAGCGAGCCCGAGGTCCATTCGCAGACATTGCGTCTTGCAAGACCTAGCTACCGCAAATGGTAATGGATCGTAACGGAGCTCTATTCATTCCAGCCGTCTTATGAAAAGAATTGAAGTAGGCCAACCAGTAGAATGGTCTCGATAATTTTACCATTCCAACCAAGCCTAAACGGGAGGAACCGAAAAGCGAGCCGAACAATAGATGAATCTCATACTATCTAGTTATGCAAAGTAAATCACCGTCTCATTGTTTTTCGCGACCTTTTTATAGAACAGGAGCTATTGTATGTACGACTACGCAAACCGAATGTTAAATACAAATTATTACATATGGATTTAGGCATAAGGACGCTTACAAATACCGGTGGTTTATGGAAATTGATGATTTTTCTACTTTTATGTTGTCAAAAAGACAAATAGCGCTGTTTTTGTGCGCATGGCACGTAATCAACTTTCCTAGGGGAAAAAAAAAGAAAAAATAATAATAAATGTCATATTGACGTGAGAATACTATTGTGACTAAATCGTGCTCGTCGTTATTGCAACAAAGACAAAGGAAAAATAAAGCCACCTCTTGTTGCAAATTAACATCAGGTTCATTTATTATTGCCGTTTTTTGTTCGTACTATTTGTGGCAGCTTCCCTAAATATATATTTAACTTAAAGTTAGACTATGATACTGCAAACTTTTGTAGTGAGCAGTTCATAGCTTAAACATGAGCTAACGCCGTAACCGGGTCAATAAAGAGATTCGAGATATATCCATTTAAAGCAAAATTATTTCTCTATCTTGTTGCATTAATAATGGATACTTTTCACGCAATTCATTGATTTTCGTTTCCACAAAATTCTTAGGAGATCACCGTTTACGCCTTCTACGCACTAAATAATCGTCCAATCGTCACTTCCTGGAAACGATGTATGCTTGACATAATCTTTGGATCTATTGTTAATATGATTGTTTGAATTAGAGTTGCACAGCATGTATTACGAGCGTTGTTACAGGAGCTCAGCGGGCACCTCTTTTTGAGTCACTCCTGTTCTGCTGTCGTCTGGCTCTCGCCAGCATTTACTTCTATCTCCGTTCAAGTATGGGTTCCTCCTAACGGATCCTTTCCCGCTGTGTTAAACCCGATATAGAGACGTTCGTAGTCGCTACTCAACTCTCACTCCTTTTTTAGTATCGTCTGATAGTGAAACGGTATACACAGGCATTAGACGGGAAGACGCCGGCTGGCTGTGACAGCCCCAACCGTTGAGTTAGTTATGCCCTTTCTTAACCATACGTATGCGACGCTTTCGCGGGCTCCAGATGTTTTTCTCATCCTTCAAACCAATACTTCTGCTTCCTTTTTGGAGTTAAGGCCGTCGCTGGATTCACTCCCGTTTAAACCTACACGCCCTCATCCTCGCGTTGCAAGGCATGGCCCGGTGTTGTTTGTCAAGTGTCCGCTGTGGCGTTCTAGTTGCAGTATCGCATATGGTAGTCGTCTAAGAAGAGCGCGGCCATTACGCTCTCAGCTCACCATTTTATGCTATCATTGAACGACCGACAGCTAGAGCAGCAACAGCAGTACGACTGTTGAAGGTCAAATCCAGCGGTTCCATCAAAATGCTAAAATAATTCTTGTCACCGCCCTATAGCCTTTCGAATCCTTGCTTGTGATCCCCTGGCTTCGTCATTTCTACAGCTCTTTCGGCGTAAAATGGCATCGAGCGGGACCCGGACGCACGGCCGAAAGGCATCGTTCCCGGCATCCCCTGACGGCTATTATGGTCATGATGCAGCGCTACTGCTATGTTCCCTATTTCCCCATCTCTTCCCATTCTGCTCTGTCCCGATCCTCGTCATTACATGTGACCATTCCTCCATTAGGTTTGAATTTCATCGCTTCTCGTTGCCTTGTAGGTCGATGCATTCGCATCACTACAACAGCTCTCGGCCATTTGCTTGCCAACTACACGAGGCTGCGTTTCCTATATGTCTCTCATTATTTTGGTCCAGGCGATGAGGCTTAACAAAGCATGGTACGCCGCTCGTGTATATTGCGCGCAGACAACGTTGATATATTGTGCCTCCACAGGTTTAATGCATCCTTAGTAGACCATGCTTTAAGCGAATATACTGCGGAAGAGTAGGGCGAAGAGGTAGAAACAGGTGCAACAAAGGACCGATAGCAAGCGAAAAACTAGAGATAAAAATCTCCATGTGCAAAAGATATTGGGATGACGTAAACGCTTTCAACGAAAATTTACTGGTTGTTTTCCGTATTTTATTATCTATCTAAAAATCACTGTATATTTTTCAAATATTCGTACATACGACTTCTTCTCATATCCACAAACAAACAACTATGGTATTGTACTGAAGTATAATATCTGACTCCAACACTCGATTAGATTCTTTTCCGCCGGCAAAAGTATACAGAGCTACACCTTTGATTTTCACATCTAGTTGTTATTGATCCCATGAATGTGTGCGTGCGGAGCTAACAAGGAACAGGAACAAAACTGGTTTAGACCTGTTGATTACCAGTCGATAGCCTCATAGAGGGTAGCATCACGGGCGGTATCCGGAAGATTTGCATGTCTGGCTATCTTCTTTAAATGGCTTTACCTTGCTTTCATCCAGGCTCGTCCTAGGCATTCCGACATCTTGGCCTAGTAGGTACTAGGATCTGCCAACGAATATTTGCCTAATCTCCATTGCTTGGATTCGTCGGTGCTCTGCCGATGTCGAGTTTCGTATTTTCCCCAGTCTTAGAGGTACGGGGCAGTCCAAGATCATGCAGGCTCCTTGCCTCCTTCCCCGTTTAGCCCCTTGCATATCTGCTTGCCTGAAGCATCCTATGGTAATCGACCTGCCGATTCAAGTGGCCATGCGTGGTAGGTAGAGTAATATTTGGTACATCACACACTGACTCTGCAAGCCGACTCCTTGTCTGGCACACACAAAAGCACACCAACTGCACGCTCTCTCTCCTTGCTTGGCTTTTTAATAGAAGGGGAACGAAAACTATTTCCGCAAGGCCAAGCGAAAGGTGATCATCAACAACCATTGCTACTGCTATTACCATTGCTTCCGGCATTGCGCCGTGTGTAGCTCGCGATACTTGAGTTACTCCTGCATCTATTTAGCTAACGACTTATACAGCGCCGTACACTCGTATGGAGTTGAGCTAAAATAACGATTGTGCACAATACGTTCCTTACAAGTATGTGCTTAAACATTCAATAGAAGAAAATAGCTTTCGCTTGTCTGAATATTATGCTATCGGTCGAAACCCATTGCACTATCTGGCGAATCTCATACACACGATAACACATGCTTTGGGTGTGCATGAGCGACGACATACCACTGACTAAAAACTATTAAGTCTTTATGCTAAAGCAGGGTGCCTTTGCCCTTTGCCACTCACAGGCCCCCTTAGATGCATGCACTAAAAATTATCGAAATTAATCAAACGCAAACCAATATAGCAGAAGTGAAGATATTATGAACAAATATACTAAACTCTATATCAGACAAATGTCGTCTGCAACAATTCGATTAATTTAAGATCAGCTGTGGTTATATCTGCTGGGCTCGATTGATTTAGCAACCCACACGACTTTGATACTGCTTTAAGAAACTGGCCCAATTCATTTGCTTGTCGCACTCTGCTGTTCAAAAGACTGTAATCGACTGTGGATTGCTTGTATACATATACATGAGGAGTGACTTTTGGTTCTGTTTGTGATATCATTCATATTTTTTTTAATCAGGCATTGGTTACGAGTCCCTTATGTACTGCTGCGTTGAAAATGTCGATTAAAATACTTGCCTTTTAATAATTGAAACCATCAAAGTGGATGGCTTTGAGCTACCTTAAAGTAGGTCTTGTAAGCTAGCCTATAAGATCGTAACAGGTACACAAGTGGTACTAACGGGTTCGCTAAGAAAGAGAGAATTTGCAAGACAACCGTCGTCCTGAGCGATCTACCTCAGACAATATGGGAAAAGTAAAACAGTTCTTGCTAAAGGATCGCCTTCAGCTTCAGGGAGCTGACAGCAGAATTAGTCTGCTAACGTAAGTCAAATTAGATTATTTTGAAAAAAACGTTTGCAGACAAAACGGCCTACAGCAAAGTTTGTATAGAAGGCTGTGCATGTCTAGAAAATGTAAACCAGTCCGCAACTCTCCCTAGGAAATTTTAACATATCCAAAAGCGAGCCGGATTTGCCCAACGCCACTCTGTAGGTCACAGTACAAAGCTGTAAATGAGAAAAATACATTTGTTCAAGTATCACCTCAAAGGCGAGCCCAAACTCAAGTGAGTTGCAAGATACAGGTCCAAAGGTGAACTCTTGCTCTACATACTTTTTGATTGTCGAGCAGTTGTGTATTATGAATCTGCGCCGGGTAATTTTTCTGTCAACATGGAGCATCATCAAGAAGTTTTAAAAAGATTTTACAATGTTCCCGATGGTATACACAGACCTGAGGTTTAAAAATAAATGGTTGATTTTTTACGGCAATAACCTGCCACCTCATACGTCGTTATTTGTATCGTGCTTTTTTTTTACCAAATGCCTATTTTATCTTAAGATTTGTATTTCTCCGTTCTAGCCTTATATGACTTTCTCTTTATTTTAGAGTACAGGGAACACCAAAAGGGAAATCGCTGCGAGCAAATGGAGGAAATCCAAGAAAAAGAGCAAAGCTAAAGTTAGTTTCTTCGATCGATTTATTGTTCTAGAAATCGGGAAAAAAACTGTCGTATACGTGCGCAGACACTCGGACAGTTAAGGTTCGTGCAACTGGCGCAAGGCCAAATTCTCATAGCATTTTCGATAATAGGTAAGGAAACGTGGTTAAATTAGACTATACAGTACGGTGTATGGCAATCTATTTGGAACAATTTTTTAATTCAATTTTTATTTTTTTATTAGTAAATGGCTTGACAATTTTGATAACAGTTAGGTGCGTTTTACGGTTCTATACCAAACTAGCGCTGGTTTGAGTATTGCTAAGTACCATCAGCTACAGATACAAAAGCAGTCCGCGTAATCCTAACCACTAGCATTAGGTTCTGCAACTGCTGACTACTCATATTGCAATGTATTTATTTCTGTTTTTAAAAATCAGCCCGGTTGTGCATAGAGGCTGACCCTCGTCTCGCCCGTAGCTCGCGTGTCGGCCCTGCAAAAAAACATTTCATAGCAAGATCAAGAAAAGCATGTTCCTCGTTCGCAATCTCCCAATAGTGTGACAGACCTTGTCAGACCGATTTCAGACTATTAGTGAAATTTCAGTAAATAGTTGAAGACGAAGATCACTTAAGCCGTTGGCGAGCTAAGCTATATGCAAACCAGTTAGTTAAAAATGTGTAGTAGTTTTATTCGTATCGTATTCAAAGAACACCTCATAACTGACAGAGCGTTTCAGAATATATTTCATAAGCTACCATCGCTATCACTGTCACAGTGTCGTCATGTCCCGGATGTCGCGTTCCCTCGTCTTTCTGACTATTCTATCTTCCTCAGCCTGACTGCGCAGTATTGCACTTCATCGGCACTTCGTTTTTGCAGAGGAAATGCACAGAAAATGCAAGAGTGTTTTCGATGTGTTCCCTATACGGTCTTCTTTTAATTGTGGGTCACAGCCAGCTTCAACATCACTGCATTGGTAAGGCCGACGCCTCTGGTGGGCCTGCCTGTCATCACAGTATCAACCCCTAGTGCTCTCTACATGACGTTCCTTTATACCGTCCTGCTGCTTTCCTGGAGAAACACTCGCCGTATGACGGTATCTCCGGCATCTCAAGAGTTTATCTCAATTAAAGAGTCCGAGAGCGATAGAGGAAAGTGGGGCAGAAACGATGTGTGTATGTTTGATCAGAGAGAACAGGGATGAAACTGAGAGATTTTGGGTGTTCGCGCCATAGCAGGGGCAATGAGGGTGCATAGCTGAAAGACCAAGACGGCGTGGCAACGATGGCTGAGTTCGGCGGTAGCAGCATCTAGAAAAATAGGCGACTGCCATCTACGGCAGGGAACTGGGATAGAAAACCCTTAAGACTTGCTGCAACTAGAAGCTCGCGACTGCCTGTCCGCTTTGCATTCCACCATTGATATATATATATATACATATATATACTTTTACCTTGTACAACTGCCCATTCAGTGTAAGGCTGTGGCCGCAAACGGTAACAGCGATCTCTCCTGTTCAGCAAAATTATAGAAATATGTCGACGTCCCTATGGAACAGCAAGCACACAAATATACATTAGGCAAACGCGTAGAAGTGTGTCTCTGTGGCTAGTCGATGTTGGCGCGCGTATAAGCATGCACACGGTCGTTATGCAACATCGAACGTAACATAGAGGCGTATGGCGAGAGCCAGTCCAACTTGAGATTACATCCTCGTGCATAAATTGGAGTCTACATATTATACATCCATAAACAAGACAAAGGGCCAGGCATTTAAGCGCGCTTGCATACACATCATAGGAGATCATGACAAGAATACACCACGAAAGGGAACAGCAGGAAGACGAATGCAGGACACTCCTGCCCGACTATTCTGTGAACTTTTTCTATTATTTTCTAACACAACTGCTACTACTAGTATAATAAACTGAGCAAATTAGTGCTTCTACTTATCACCAGTTACACTGCAAGGGACCAGCATCACGCCAATGGCCTGTCAACGGCACGGTAGAAGTGTGGTACACATCTCATACGCGCAGGCTGAATTTTGTGGCGAAAAACCTGAAGGACCGGAAAGCAAATCTGACAACGACAGAGTACGCGCGGGGAAGAACAAGAAGGCTATGGTAGGAAGGATACAGGTAAACAGGAAATGAAAGAGGCACAAAATTCAGGGATAAAGGAAGACAGCCGTGTAAGAGTTGAAGGAAAAGAAGATTTTATTGTCATTGTTGTTGTCGTTAGCATCGCTGTTTCGATGCCGCAATAGTTACTACAGTTTCAAGTGTCGCTAGCGGCAATACTGTTAGTTGCGGTGGCAAAGATAATAGCCGCAAAATCTGCCGCGCCGGTGTCAACGATGTAACTCAAGGACGGCAAAAAAAAGCTGCTCTTTGCATATAATACCACCAGGGTAGCGACGTAAAGTTAAACGCAGTACCGTTCACATCTTGGTAGTACGCGCAGCCTTTAGCCACGGGAATGGGCCTAGAAATGTAGACACTCGGGCTACCTCCGCATAGTTGCATGGTTCTACAGTAATGGGGCATGGTCGGAATACGGAAAGTGCGTGAACGCGTACGATGTCAGTGGTTGAGTGGTGGCTAATATGTTTGCTGTCGGTGTTCTATGTAATGTTTGGATTCGTTGGGGGGCATTCTCCAATTTGACAGGTACTACAATGGCGGAGCGGGAAGTGTAAGGGCGAGAGGGTTAGACATGGCGGGAGCAGAAACGATAGCACCTTGCGCATTACATGCAATCATATATAATAATTATTTTTTGTGCACTTCGTCATTGCGATTTACGAGTCTGACAACGAGTCATTACTCGTTTTCTAAGTTAGAATTTTGGCCCTAACATCACTCACATGAAGAGCACATATAGACAAGTACGTCCTATGGGCGGAATAGTCTAGACTTCAGAAACAGGACTGATTTGATTGTTATTAAAGGTGCGCATGCTCATTTAATAGCGTGGTTCTCTATAATCTATACGTAACGTTAAATATTAACACGTTCCTGGACCATCAATAAATATCCATTCGACCATAGCAATGGGTACAGATAGTAAATGAGAAAGAGAATTAGTTAAAGTAGATACATAAAGATCATATTTGCGGCCTCAAACAAGCGTTCGTTTGTCATCTTGTCCACTGCACAATTCTAATCTGATTTGTGATGAATGTCAGGAACGTTACATGAGTTTGTAAGCACGAAACAACACGATTCATATAAGAAAGATATCCGTTATCTTTTTTTAAGTCAACTCATATCGTGTTCCTGTGTAAAGCTTTAGTTAGTTTATGCGAAGCCCGTTGTTTCCGTTTCTTGATCAATCCAGTCTCAGAGCCCAAGCATAGCTTTAATTCCAATGACTAGACATTAATGGTCATTGTGCATGTTGAATTCGTTAGAAGACACAGCCTACAATGTGTCGAATTAACACGATTTCGACAGTGACAAATGCGGCAAAAAAAATAGAAGGGGACCATAACGCCATCGCTATCAACATTAACGACGGTATCTATGCAGCGAACCTTACATCGTTCTTTGTTCCATCCATTACCTGATGGTAGTTGCTGTCGCTCGGTCGTATCTGCAACTTCGTAGTGACGCAAGCACATATCTGTGTCTGCCCACGGTAGATCGGGCGTGCACGTGCATTGAGCAGATCTAACCAGGTTTCATTTCCGATATGACTTCGTTGAATCTTCAATGACCTAATAAATAAAGGACGGGCAACACGGTCGCGTATATGGAAGATGTCACTTTAACTGTATGGAAAGCATCCATATATACAATTGCGTGCCTATTTGTTACCAAGCTGTATCATACGTGATACATACAGTAGCCTGTAATAAGTGTACGAATACACCTTTGTGATCAACCGGCTTGATATTATAATCCTTTAATGTACGTATCTCGGTTTAACTGCGGTCGATCAAAATAAGCATACCTATGCCCGATCCGTGCTTGCCTGAATTAACGATGGCATTTTCTTTGCTCTTCATGCGTTATACGCAAAACTTGGATCTTTGTAGAACCTTCGCGTACACAGTAAATAAGTGTTAGCGATGGCCGTCGTTTGATAAGCGATCAGCAATATTTCATTTGGAAGACAACACCATACTTTTCTGTACAAGTTTACTATAAAAACTACTAAACATTTCCATTTTTTAAATCTTAAATCAGCATTTGTGCCGGACACCATCGTCTAGCAATTTGTAAAAATAAACAATAGCATATGAAGCAAGCTAATTATCTATCTAGGGTATGTTAGAGAAAACAGGCGTTCAACAGGCCGAGTAGCAACGGCACAGGGGCGATGTCTTAAAGCTCATAACGTATAGATTAATTATCATTTAATTGATCTATTTGTTTTATTGATCCGATTGAGCTCTGGTACATTTTGGATACTCCTGTTCTGAAGATTATTCTCCTACTTTTAGGCTGGCCGACTGAGGCCGAATTCCTATTTTTGGATTTTATTCGATACTTCGCTCTAAACAGCATCGTTGTTTATATAATAGTATGATATCCACTTTCGAAAGGCTGTATCGGCAGGTTGAATTATTTGTTTTTAAAGCTACATGGATGATAACAGCAAAACTAGACTTCTACAAACTTTGCTCAATCCGCCGATTAGCAGAGGTAGTAATCGAGTGTGACAATGATCAGTGGCAAAAGCTTTTATTTTTTGCTCTCAGAACTTTTTTATTATTTTAACTTTTATTTTTAACTTGCCTTTGGTATGGACGGCGGCGTCCACGGAGTTCCCGGGTAGAAGGCCGATAGTCAGAAGTACAATAAACACTGCGCACATTTTTCCTGTTGTTCTTAATACGACGTGTCTGTTCGTCATGGCGATCCGTATGGCTGATGGTCCGTATCCACCTATGATTGCACTAACACGTTAATAACTTCGACTATATTCAACTTCCTGATGATACCAGGTCAACAACAGTGCATTGATGATGATATTGGATTTTGTCGCCCAGTTGAATCTTTTCTATAAATTTTACCGAAACAACCAGCCAACATCAACGAACGGGTTCAATGCCACTGAACTTCCTGTGGTTATGATTGTCGCTATTGCTGCTATTCATAGTAGCCGTAATGGGGCATTGCAAGCTTTGTTGCATCACCACGATGCTTATACATTGAAACACGTACAACTCACAACATTGTATCCGATTATGGTCGATTCCTAATTGCAGTGTTTTTAATACACTGGTATCGATCACACGACCAAAGTAACATTCGCAAATATAGATACCCGCAGAAATTTTTGCTGCATCAGGGGTAGCTGCAGTCCCACTGCCCTCAGAACAAAAGGCTCGGGAAAATTTTAGCGTTACGGCCTGGCTCGTCGTAAAAGTAGTCGTCCACTCAGGTCATCGTCTGGCGAGAATTAATTGCGACGAACCAACGAGTTGCTCATGCTTAGAGCTATCGAAGCCTTCGAATTAGTAAAGCAAGCCTGAATTTCCCTACAAGAGCGCGGCCACGTTTTTCAGCATGGAGCTGCACAAAGTAGCTGTAAATTCATTGACACCCACTACTGGCAATCTATCTAGCCACGGCATTTAAGACCAGCTGGTACAATACAAAACGACGTTTACAAGCGCTTTCCGTTTTTGACTTCGGGCCTCTCACCTATACTTATCGACGACTTCGTCGTCGTTCAACTTTGTTTAGACAGTGATTATCCTCTTGTCGGCTACCAGTAGGATAGTCGTAGAGGCAATCGCAGTGGTTTAGATCCTTGAAGTCACTCGTAGGTCCTGCTTACAAACAAGTTAACGCTGTTGTAGTAGCGCGCAGTAGCTTATGAATGATGGTAGGCGAATATACACCACGCGTGCGTTTATTAAATGATAATCATGCACTTTCATGCCGGACGAAGCAATTCTAATTGTGACTGTTCCTTTGCTAAAACACTAGCTTCCTTCGTTCCTGACCTCGCAAACGTGTTCCTTGTTAAATCTACATTTATATCGGTGCCGTTGTCTATTTCTTCGTCACGCAGTGCTGATTAGCAGGGTGTGAGCGCAACAACGATCTTTAACGGCATCAGGTGCACTCAGGTGGGTAACTGCTTACTCTAAATAAAAAAGTTCTCTAACGGCCCGTAAATCGTTAGAAGTGAACGGCAACGTAAAATTCGCCGCCACCTGATCTCAGGTGTTAAAAGAACATTGAAGGTCGAAGGAGATGATACTAGCGGAGAACGTACGAGGCAAGAGTCGACAGGCTCTTCAAGTTCTTTCGAGCAACGCGAAAGAATACAAAGGGCGTAGAGTGTGCGGAGCGTTCTGCAAGGGGACTCCGGCACGACTGAGGGCCCCTTCGTGGGCCGCGTGCGATCAGGTCGACGTCCGCAACGCCGCCTGGCAGCTCTTTCTG
Source organism: Varroa destructor (assembly GCF_002443255.2). Lineage (NCBI taxonomy): Eukaryota > Metazoa > Arthropoda > Arachnida > Mesostigmata > Varroidae > Varroa > Varroa destructor. The sequence continues at coordinate 28,873,569 of NW_019211454.1, forward strand.
AAACTACGCACTACCGAAGCAATGGAATAGAAAAATATCGAAAAACGTAGGGATCCTGCCTTGTCAGGAGGCCAGAAGAAGTAGCAGGTCAGTGTACACTACAAGTGCGGCCCGAGGAAGGTCAGAATAGGCTATATATGCGAGTTGTGCTGTAGAGTAGTCGGGTAGACAGCGATGGGAACAGGGATTCGACTGTATAGGTGCTAAAATGCAGACTATGATAGACGTATTAGCCGAAGGATCATATTCAAATGTAAACCGATATAGGCACGGAAGCCCGTTAACCATGGCTTGTTCTAACTGATATGTTTAAAAAATCCTTAGCGACACCTGCGCCGGTAATGACATTTAACAGGGATATATGCTTCATACCAGACCTTTATCATAGCATTAAATATAGGTCTAATTATGAGTTAGAAAATTATTATAACGCGTATTCAACGTACGATATACAGGAACAGGAATCTTAATGAGGCGACAGGGATCCTACGAGTTCTATTTGTCGTAACAGACCGCCTCGTCTAAGTATTCATCCCAGACAACGCCCTTTTTTTTTTGTTTTTTTTTGAGTTAGTGCTGGTAACAAGCTGGCCGCAGTAAAATCCCTTAAGATAAATTAAATACAATTTTTTAATATTAAATTTTAAACTTTTTTTCGACAAACTGCAATTCTAATTTTACAAAATATAGATTTGAGACAGCTGCAACTTAACATCCGCAAGACATCTGAGACAATATAATGTAGAAGCCTCTTAATTTGTCAAGAACTATACAGGAAATGAAAAAAATAATGGATTTTATACTTTAGGTGTAAGTTTAATTAACGCATAAATGTCTTCATCTAAAAACGTAAATATAATTTTAATAAAACAATCTCGTAGAATAGAACAATAAATCGTTCGCATCTGCGCTAAAAAACAGTATTCAAGAAATATGAAATGTTCTGCTCTTTTACAGTTTTATAATTACCCAAAAGTCAAATCCACTACGATACGAGACAAAGGTGTTAATGCTTCAAACAATAGATCTATGTTGTTACTATGGTGATGGAAGCGTTAGGGTGCGCTTCAGCGGCTTTTCAGGCAATATGCTTTTGTAGATATTCAATGCCATAAATGTTGTTGACGAAAGCACGAGCAGGTTTTGTCTGTAGACAAAGTAGATTGTGCCACTTGTAGATCGTCCGATTTTACGATGGCACGAAAAAACGATAAAAACGATAGTTTTGTAGTACGTTTTAGCGATAGATAATTAATCGTTAAAAAATGATAATGCATTTAATTACTTAGATAAGCATTAAGCAAGTGGAAAAAAATGACGAAAATCAAATGACCGAATGTTAGATAAGTTTATCGTGATGAACTGAGGCGAAATCGTATTAAGTTATCGAAGTCTTATTAAGTTATCGAAACGCTTTTATAAAATGTTTTTTTTGCAGCAAGGCTTCGTGCGGCTAAGTAGAAACGCGTGTGGCGCAGGAGATTTGAACGATATTAAATAGCATTTTATCTTAAAATGAATAATAAAATTAGACATGCACGTCACGTTTGATGGCGTATGGTACGGACCTTTTTTTTGTCCAGTGCCCATAGATATGTGACCTTGGTATCTAATAGTAGCGTTTAAAAAAAGCGTCGTATTATTACTGAAACCATCGCACAGGTCGAGCTTTTACGTTACGGCCTGTACAACTGTTGCAGCTTGCATTGCTCGTACGAGATTCCTACGAGTTAGTATCGGCATCAGCATACGCATTGTATTTGTTCACGTATACTGATGGCCTCTGCCTGGCCAGACTACTCAGAAAACGTGAGACACACGAACGTACGAGCCATCATAGCTGCCCCCAGAGACAAGATCTAATGAAAAAAGCGATGCATGTATTCAAAAGAAATAACCTCCTTACGGATGCTTTGTCTGTGCGGTAAAATGTCTTGTGAACGATTCACATAATTAAAGTCAATACCACGGATCATACGGATTGGCTCTAAAAGTTGATCCGACAACATGTTGTCTATAGTGAGTGGCCCGTCGAGACGCGATAGCTCTTTATGATGCAGTGCCAAGGTGTTTGCCTATAAGATTTAGGAACACGTGGTAGTTGAAACATAACCTACCTCGTTTCATGCCGGGAGAAGACTGTTAGAAGCGTTGCTTGATAACAGTACCGTACGTAAAACGTACGTTGACGTTGACTTTGACTTTAAGTAGCTCTGACTACTCTGAAATCGTTGCGATCTGTTTGAAACCAAAGTCACACATTCGGCTAGAAGATTAAATGTTTGACACCGTGGAATTGTTTTAAAGATGCTATTTGGTTTCTCGAGGACGCTCACCAAAAACGCCGTACGCATATGGAATACGTTTTGTAGAAAGGTGCTCCTTCTTTTTTGAATTATAATTCGTATAAAAAAACATGTAGATTCGGGTATTGATTGAAATCCAACTGCAGTCACTTCAGTCACCGCTAATAACGCAGGAACTATAGTGACCTGCAAACATATTATTGACCACAAACCCTACAGGTGACATTATAAGCATTAGGTATAGTTAATTGACATCTGAGAAACCAATTTTGCCTCACTATGATCAAGAAAACTGACATCTTGGGCCCTAGACAAAAACCTGCACAGGCTCATCACCGAAATCAAGCACCAAACTATTTACAACTGCAAAAGGAGCTACGAAAATAGTTTCCAATAAAACAATTTTAATTAAGCGTCCTAAAGTCACACAGATGCAGAAGGTTGAAATGCATTTGTTAAAAATTTTAGAAAAAAACAATTTTATCCAATCAGAATAGTTGCACGTACCACAACAGTCTGACATTTCGGTGGCCATTAGTGTTGATTCCTTTGCTTGCAGACTCACTCCTTCTCACTAAGAAAAACCTCCCCGATCTAAAAAGATCGAAGTGAGACTTATACTACAACGGCAAGGCAATACGCATTTACTTGCTTGCCAGTTAGCGCAGGCGGCAACGTCGAACCCGAGTTCATAAACTTGCAGTTACGAAGTGTAAGTATTCTGTAATTCTGACGTCCATCCGAGAAAATTTCTAATCTTAAAGTTACGTTTCGTGAATAGCTTCAACTATGTCCTCCTCCTTTAAACCTTAGGAGCAAATTCTGTTCCGAAAGCGAGGATGGAAATTGTTTAAATGAAACAATGTCACTACTTTTTGGATAGACGCCTTTTTCCTGCTAAACACATATAGACCCCAAGTGTTATCCTGCTCCTTTTCTCAATCACATCTGATAGCCTCTACTGGAATTTATTGCAGTTTTTCTATTATCTTGTTCCACTGACTCTGTCGACTCGCGTCACTCATCGTTGTGGTACCAATTAAATTTTTTCGCTGTATTTCTCTTATCATCACGTTTCAGTAAACTGACCGCATTACTTGGGTCAGTCCGTTATTTAGTGTGTTGTTTGTTAATTCCATTTTAGCCATTCGGTTATACTGTTTCCATATTTCAATTTAGTTACCGTCGCTCAGATATTCTATTCCGTATTCCTATTGTCCCGGACAAAGTGTTCCACCCTCTCTGGGACAGCGCCTGTATGGCAAAAGGTGTCATGAGAGCTGGTTTTCCTGTTGATTTCAAGCTCAAAACAAATAGACATAAATACAAATTAGGTTGTCCGGAGTATTTAGCTGCCTGAAAAATACAGATAAATTTTAAAGTATGAGTTGTTAGCGAATAAAATTTGAAAGATATTTACATCAAACCCGTGCCTGTTGATTACTACACGGTGCTTGAGTAGTATTAGAGAATATTAAATTGAGAGGCAAGTATATCATTGAGCGCTGAAAATGAACATTCAGTGATTATGTTTGAGTTTTTTTGAAGATCAGAGCATTGATGGGAACTGGCAGAAAAATTTTAAAAAAATATTGAAAACACTGAAGTTTTCAGCGAAGCAACACAACTTTTAAAAGTAAAAATTGAGATTTTAAAAGTCACAGAGGAATAGACTATAATAGAGCATGGCAAACGAAAAAAACGAGTTCCCGCGATCACAGACTCTTTCGAGTATGCATGGATTCCCTTCTCGTCTCAATATGGAATTCTTCGAAACACATATCATAAAATTGAAACGAAAGCACTACGTATAAAGAAAAAATGCAAAGGATAGGTTCCTCACAGCATGAGTTCGGGATAAATAGAAACACGTATGGCATTCCAGATATAATTTACGTAACTATTGTCTAAAAAAGACAGCCTGGAACGCACCGCTATAGACGAGACATAGGTTAGTCTATGTCATCCAGCAAAGAAGCATCCGATGCGTGGTATCGAGTAGGAGGGAAGCAATTTTCGGGGCGATGCCGGAAAAACGTGGGGATATAAGCTCATGCTTATATTCTCGATGGGTATCAGAAGCATTTGTTGCTACAAATTTTTTTCCGAAAAAAGCAATACATGTTGTCAGATATTTTAAATTTCCAAATAGCGTCATGAAATGTGTAGCACAGCAAAGAACAGTACACAGTTGACATCCCATATTTCTCAGATCTATGCCTGTACTATTTCGGTTAGTTCCATGCCTTTAAAAGAAGGACAAATGCCGGAGCGCACTCTTTGGCCAAGCCTTTCAAACAAGCCACCGATAACCGGCTATCGATTGCACGCAAATGCATATCACAAGCAGCCAACTGTTGGGTAGCCCCAGAGCGCTAACTTTCATTTGTGGAATATAAAGGGGAATACATTCAACGCATGCTGAAATATTGCTCTATGTTCTACTTTATATGGTTTAAAAATTTGTCAAGTCTTTTGAACCGTTATATGGCTCCGAATAGCACATGTATGCATACATGTACATGTATATAAATTCTTTTTATACATTGACAGCAGTGTCAATGTGGAACAAGCTGCCGCGGAGTGCTTTTTCTGCCAGGTAACGCCAAAGCCTTAATCCGCCCGCGTTAATTAATGGCAGCGGTGCACTCTGCTGCAGACAAACGCGGGTTCTTGTCGTTCTGCTCAATACATATCATTTGATTTTACTTGCATTGGATCAGTATTTCATGCACGACCAAGTACCTATATATATTACTAATCATTAATAGTAATAACTATCGCCCTGATTATTATGGATAATGGAGTAAAGTTCAACGGTTTACACCCTGAGAGGAAATGTCTTAGTATTTTGGTTTGAGCTCCGGGATTACGTTTAGTGCCTCCACGATCACCAGACTCATAAAGCTTGTCACAAAGGCCAGTAGTAGTGGCCAGTCTCTTATTAGAGGAACTTTTTTGCTGTTGTCGAAGAAGTCCCCAATGAACGCTAAACTACAAGCGAAAGTAATGTTTTTCAATACAAACTTCAGCGATGGAGGTCAGCCGGGTCAAACGCTAGATTTACCAACAATCAGGTTACAAAGCCTCTTTATCGTGACGGCAGCAAATAAGTTACTATTTCTTTGAGTGGTAGTTGGGCAGACCGGTTCATCTATGGCTCCACTGGTGGGATAGGCGGCTGTGACACAGAGGTGTGGCAAAAGCCAGTGGCTGCTAAGCATAGCTAGTTCTTTTTCGAGGTATGATGTGTCAACAGAAGCAAAGCTACTTGAACAAGCTAGCCGAGCTTAAGCATATTACCTTCGTAACGATTTAAACGTTTTATCTAAGTCGAAATCGATTTGGTGTGAAAAACACTGTCTGCACTACCTGACCAAATATCCCTTCCGCCAATAGTGTCAGCGGCCTCTTACGATTAATAGACGCCACAGCTGCCGTATTATCTGTATTTATGGAAATGATCTGAGCACAGGCTGGAACTGAAAGTTAAACTTCAACACAGTTCCAGAGGAAAACTGTTAAGGCAGTCGCTGGAGAGTCCCATACGGAACAGCCTATTTACAATGAAATCGAAACCGATCCAGTCGGCTGCGATGTTATCGCTTCTAGAATGAATAAAAGCGTCTTGTACAATAAATCAGTAGCAGAGGCAGTCGGACAAGATAGACTTGGTTAATATTTATATAATTCACAAATAAGTTAATCGCCAGTTCCGTTGCGAGCAACTTGCAATAATGTCTGTTGTTAGTGATGCCAGTTGAGCTACCTTGGAACACACAAACCGGCAAAGGGGTGATCAATTAAAGACACCATATAATGCGGTCGGTGACTATTAGCCAACTCACAGGATCTTCTACATAATAGGAGAATAGTGTATTATTTTTATCCAATCGCTTTCTCTGATTATGTATGCGTAGGTGCGCATCAATTTTTTGTTTATCGTAGTACGTCTGAATCAGTAAGAGGTGAGAGTAGACTAGACGATCCCATCCGTAAATACGTCAATTTCTGCCACAACGTACGTTGAGTACCTAGGTCCATTACGCAAACGCCAAAATAGGTTCGGGAAAGGCTGCCCTAAGTGTATCAAACCCAGTGTAGGTCGCTATACCCGTAAGACTAGGAGAATTTTTCATGTTCTTGTTCCCTAATCCAAAAGTGAAAAGATCAACGAAAATTAGTGGAAACTGGGCAGTCAATATAACCATATAAAACCTTTCTAGATGAGCCGTAGAGTTAAAAAGTCTAATTAGATGAACTCAAACTTAAGGCCTCGCAGAAAAGAGATTTGTAACAGAAATATCGATAAGGCGTCATATGCTGCGGAAACAAAGTATATAATAACATATAGTCCAACATCGTATAAACCTGCTGCCATTTACAGCTTTCTCTTTTCGATTTTTAGATTTAAAGGTATAATCTTAATTCTCGGAGTATTGAAATTCCAAGTAAATAATATTTTAGACACCGAGGCTGCCGCTAAATAGCCCAAAAAACAGAGCTGATAAGTTGCTAGAAAGCACGAAAGCTCAAACGATAGCATCACGCCATGAGATCACGTCAAGTTTTAACAGAGATTAAAATATAACTAAACCCGAGCGTAGTAGTATAACTGACTATAATAGAAAAAACTGCAAAAGTCAGTTGCAATTTAAGTCAGGATCAGAATAGTGGCAAAGATCTCCTAAAAGAGCCAAGTTGATTGCACCTTTGCGGCATTGTCGTCTACGAGAGCAAGCCCTTTATCAAATACTCACACTAAGTCAAAATGTGAAACTGGATAAATTTTTCTTCTTTTTCCTAAATACTTTATAGTAAGAATGACTGTTTCTACGATTACTCTATTCCGAACAATTGCAGAATTATGACAATTCGTCTTAACTCGCGCCTATGTTTGTCTTTCCCATAACACGACAGATGACATCCGTCTTCACTGTGTCGCTCAACAACGACCGAGCGAGAGGCTTAGCTATGTAAGTGTTGTTAATGGCAACGACGACAATAACAACAGTGGCGCTGTTCGCAATTTACTAGAAAATGAGATTCCGCCGTTGTCAGGCAACATACACGCTCGGATATCAAAGTGTCGAAATAAAAAAGAGGAGTCGGGAATTGGGGAGCATTTGTGGCACTGCGGGACTAGCAAAAAGAGCGGAGGTTCGAAGGGGAAGTAGCTAGCTAGCTAGCTAGCTGGCACTGGGCGTACCGGGGGAGTGAGTATTGGGAAACGATTTGTCTGGAGATCGCTTTGCCTCGCGATCATGGGTGCACACAAATACTCGGCCATATAACGCATCTAGGTTCCATCGGACCAGCTACGCAAAACGACTGAGAAAGTGGCAAACAGAGAGCGAGAAAAGCCTCCACCTCGACAATAGTCGCGTTACAACTTACACATGGACGACATCCTTCGACTGAGGATCGCATTGGGTGTGTCGATTGTCCCTACAGAACTTACGGCACGCTCGTCCCTATCGTTTAACGATGTGTCAATGTTTAACTGAATTAAGTGAAATTCTTGTGTCAGTAAAGCGTTGCCAGAAACAGGCGGAGAGGATTCTGGACCGCTGCAAGACGAGAACGACATCTCTTCCAGTTAAACGGCAGAGAGTACGTTAACCACTGAACTTTTCGTAACACAATACCAAATACAGTGATTTTATTTTAATAATATAATAATGATATTGCCTCTTTATTAAAGAGGTCAATTACGTCAGGCCTTCATTAGCTGGATATATGCTACAGCCTCCATGGGTAGAGGATTCATTCGGGTCCAGAACATTCTCTTTAGTTTTCGTTCTGGTTTCAATTAACGTCCCCAACTCCGTTCTTATAACTGATAGAAGGTCATACAACTTCAGTATCGTGTGTTTTACTAGCATTTGTATGCCAATCTGTGTCTTTGATTAATTCAAAATTCTGCTATGTAGGTTATGACTGGTCCAAAATACACATAGGAAGAGCTTCATGTACAGATTAGAATTTCTTTTATTGGAAACATATTTAAAACACGGTTGGCCCAGACCAAGAGGTAGCTTCTATGTTTGTGCCTAAGTCGAAGCTATAGATTTCGTATTTTTAGTGTCGGCTTTTCTTCATTCAGATTAATTTCTATTCAGTACCGTTTGTTTTTTTTGCTCAGTTGAATTCCCCTTTTATACTAGTGTCAGTCGACAGTTGCTTAATCTATGTAGATAGAACTACATATATAGGTAGTAAACCAGTCATAACTCACATTAACTATAACAATGAAGTCTGATCATTCCGTCACACTATGCCATTCGCATGCCTACCCGAAATCCCCCTTGTAAACTTACTCAGGATCGATTTTCTCAAGTCGTCGATGGGTTTTTCTTTTGAATCAAATCAAAAAGGAGCAATATACGGAAGCGTGATACAGGGATAGCTATCTACTCGAAACTAATTTCAAAATAATGCCAACAAAAAACAACAGAATATATCTACATAAATCTTTTACAACAAACAAACAAAAAAAAAACGATTTCAGATTTCGCATGAATATTACAGTAGTGACGTGGGCTTTCCTCATTGCAGTTATTCGTTTGCCCTAGTGTTTGACCACTTCTTCACAACCACGGAAAGTATGTTCAGCGGCGAGGCACGTTCCTAAATAGGGAGTGACCAAATAAAATTATCGCCTGTGGGGGACTAGCTGCGCACGGAAATCGGGTTACACTCCGAAAAGACCGCTGTCTGGCGCGGCATATGGATCGGAAGCATGACCCCTTTCTGCGAGAAACTGTGAACTCAGCTTGCTACCAGAAAATTATTCTAGGCTTTTTATACCCCAAAACCCCCGGTTTTTTAGTGGCATTATTTTGGAATTGCTTCTGATAAGACGAAGGTTTCTGTGGCTGAGAGGATCCGCGTGTAGTTCAAATAATCAAATACATATCTGATAAGCAATCGGTAGATCTGTAATCACAGTTGAGAAAAGGCTAGCACCAGTGATTCTATTTTATTATCTGAAAACCTTTTTAAATACAATTCTTGGAAGGATCATATATAATGTAATACAGTGTAGCCTCGTAAGATGAACGATTGTCCGTTGAGACATAATGAAAGCTCTAGACTGGTGGTTCTTATCTCTCTATAAGCAGGGGATTCTTTTTTCAGAAACGCGGATCCATGATTCGGGCCTTAGGCAGTAGCCGCATTATACTAACACAGATAGGTGCTAAAGAATATTAGACACGCTCGGAATAAACAAAACTTCTAGATTAACATATGCACTGAGCGTAAAAAATACATCAAAGGCGAGCAGGTGCGAATCGTACGTATGACGTAAATTGGTATACGCTGGAGCGGGAAGGGGGTTCCTTAGGAATTTAGTGATGCAATTCACATTGGATTACAGCATCTATGAAAATATTGATGAGCCTGAAAGGACTTCACGAGTTATAACGCAAAAAAGTGCCCCTCTTTTCATCAGTCAAGCTGGCACGTATTCAAGTATGAACGTGAAATGGTACATTTCTTTAGAACAATATAGGATTGTGTGCTTTACCGAACTGCGTGTGCTTTAACGATGTAAACAATAAGCTTTGGACGCACGGCAAGTAAAGACGAAAGATGTAATGGTCAAACTTTAATTTTCGTGCTCACAAAACATATAACTTGTCCACCTCGTTGTTTCTTTGTGTATTTTCCTGAATATTTATATATGATAACCAGTCACCTTTTCGAAATCAAAAATCTTAGCTCTACTATGTAATGCACTCAATTTATCAGACTTTAAAATAAGTCGCCAGTGTCCCATCCGCAACCTGCGAAACACGCACACCTAGCCTATTTCGAAGTTTAAAGTCGAATCTGGCATCTGAAGACCTTCGATAGTCAAGGACTTTCTCCTGTCACTCTCAAGTAGCAGTCGAAAAAAAAATTGCTCCAAAGCAAAAAAGAGATTCCAAATTATTTCATCATATACTTCATTGAAGATTTTATTTTATGACAAGCTCTGTTCATTAAAATAAGTTATTTCTAAAAATAATTGTAATTCCGCAGTGAAACGGTAAATCCAACCGTTGAATTTGCTTGGGGAATGGCATAACTTAGTGGTACGGTTGACCCGTCATACTACACATTTTTGCGGACGTAAAAGTTTCGCCGTTAGAGATGTCACCTGACGCTATAAGATAAAGCGGTTACATTACAACCTTGCTGATGACGGAATTATGACGACCCAGTAGTGGCATAAGAATATGGCCCCTTTAACCTAGGGGGTTGTTTTGCGATGATGATGTTGTTTCGCGTAGAGTTCATGAAGGCCCATAAAATAAAAGTCTAGCGAGTGCACGAGGCCGGCTGGGTAATTCAATGCAACTACACTAAAATATTAGTCTCTCAAGAAGTTGGCACGAGCTTGTTCATGCTCAACTGTTGATCCTCATAGAAAATCCTATTATAAGCCGCTGAAATTCTCAAATTTCTTTCAAACTGCCTTTGAGTGTGGAACGAAAGCCAGGGAGTAACGGTACAATGTCAACGATGTGCTGCGTTCTTCTATGCAATTTTCTTCCTTTTACTCCTGTCGCTAAATCTCAGTTGCATTATACCTAAGTACCTTCGTGCGCTGTCCAAAGCAGTGGATGAGATGTTTCAGCTCTTTCGGCAAACTGCAAAGGATTATGCCTGTTCCAATATACTTAAAATTAGAATCAGATCTTCCTTAGGTAACGTCGTTGAACAGTCATCAACGCACCAATCTAAACTGTAATTCTTCGAAGTTGAAAAGAACAAGTGCATCCAGGTTTTTCACTATACAGATATAGTTTATGCCATAAGATCCACTGTGTTTAAACAAATAAACATATATACAACGCTCAAACTGCGCTCTCATGTGGTGCAATGTGAGTCTCTATTGCACTTTTTTTTTTTTACTTTTTCAAAAACTATAAAGGAAATGTATAATTTGTCCACAATAGTTTATATGCTCATACTTCTATAGGACATAGTTTTTCTTATGAAAACTTCATGATTGACGGCAGCCGTGCTGCTTTGTTCATCGTGGATCACCTTGGCCATCTGTGAGACAAACGTGTTTTTAAAAACGGAAATAGTTATCGCCATTATGTAAATAGGGACTTCTGGAAACGCTTCGCATTTGTTTACTTTTAGAAAAAGTTACACGTTCGATTATAAAACTTTGTATGATCGATGACAAAATTCACTAAAACACGGCGTCCATGCGCAATTTGTTCAACTTACGTTCCTTTAACTGAAGTGGTACGGAATATAGTCGGACATTAAATACATAAAATATAAATAAAGGACATAAATAAAGTTGCTTATTATAGCCTTTAAGTTGAAGGGAAAAAGTAAGTTGAACAACTATTTACGTCTCTTATCTTTTCGATCATAGAGTGCATATACCCTTTATGATAGCAGGTAAGACCTTAGATCGTTTCAGAAACGTATAATATGGTAGACAAAGAAATTGCTTTCTAGCCAAGGCTCGTTCTCTGACAAATGGCAGAGTCAAAAATCGTGACGTCAACTACATATCTTTGAGCACGCATTGATTTTTTAGCGTGGCTCAATGATTGCAAACTTTCTCTCTCGTTCATCTTTGTACCCAATACATACACAAGATTAGCACATTAATGACGAGCCTTTGTGGCTCGTTTGAATTCATTTTCCTACGATTTTAAAAGTACGCTCGATTTGCTTGTGTTTGATCTGTTTTAGAGTATATTTAATGGGTTTTTTATCGTTACTTAAAAGCAGACCCTTCAGCTCTGCATCCTACAGCTTTGCGGCGCTAATAGATAAGAATAACAATTCGTGACGCTAACGTCTGATTTTTGGCTTTGGAATTTCAATGATATCAATGCGTAATTCGACATTGGCAACACCAGCCGAAAAAAGTCGTGTTCCACAATGAACGTTACCGTCTTCCCTATACTTTTTAAGGAATCTACCCATAGATATTTCACTTTCTCTTCCGTGTTTTGTGATCGCCCTAAAGCCTATACAATAGAGCTGTCGTTGCACTTCACAAATTTGAATTACGATGGTTAATTCCGTATTAAAAAAACAAAATAGCGCATATTATATATACAATGAGTTAGAGAAATACTTAATAAAGTTTGTCCAAAAACAGTTTATAGTAAATTAAAAAAAAAGTCTAGTAAACGGATTATCTTCTCGATAAGATGCGTTATCTAATATCTGAACATGCATCAGCTACTTTCCAGAGGCTCAGCCACTCTGGAGTGTTAGTAATCAAAGTCGAATAGAACGAAAATCATGCTTTCGCCCTCAAGAGGCAAGATACAGTCCAATCGAACGTATAATGGATCTTCGTTCGTTCAAACACTCGGAGCGGGCTACATTTAATGTAAAAATCGTATAGAAATTCCCAGCCTAATGTGTTTGGTGGTTATTATGTAGACTACCGAATTTTGAAAATCGAACAAAAAAAGTCCTGGGTCTACGGTAGTCAAAGCTTAGAGTTAACTCGAGGTTAACTCTGGAGGAACGATAAGCTCTATTAGTTTATGCTCCATTAAGTATCATCGTGTGTTATCCGTTCGGCAAAGCCTTCATTAGTAAGGGAGAATCGACATACAGTCGGACTAAGATGGCTTAATTAAATTCAAGTATCCTAAAAGGCAATTAAGTGATTTATAATTTCTGTTGGTTATGGCCTTTCGGGAAAGAAGCTTCCTTTTTTGGTTTTACGCGTTTGATATATCGACTTAACTAATCAGCATCGTACAACACAGAGGCCTCGACCATTAAGGGAAAAAAGGCATTAGAAGGAGCTTGTTTCACAAACATGAAAAAATGGGTCTTTAGAACACATGACAAATGACACCTGAAATAATGAAACGAGTACCTAAGAGATATATCTTAGCATAAACTACCAGGTTTAGATAAAATCTTGAAGGAATTAAATGGGGCTTCTTGGAGACTTGTTTTGAAGTTTCAAAGTAGAAACGAGAGAAATATTTGAGGGAGTCATGGATTGTAGAGTTCATAAGGACGAAGCTATAATGATCATACGCTGCTTAGAAACGTCAATTAACAGTTTGATAAATAGCATATTTAAGGCAGATCAGTCCACGTGTTGGATAGCACCTTTACCCTATGTTGTAGCGGTCCTCAGCTATAGTTCAGACAAAGTCCCGAAATTCGCTGGTTTTAGTTTAAAAAACAGAATCCGCTTTTTGATATCCACAACAAAAGTAAGCTTTTAATATAGCAAAAGAACAAAAGGTGCCACTTTTTGCGGCTAGTGATAGAGTTCAGCACTTAGATTTCTCTGAGAGGCAATATGAAATCGCTGACAACAATATAGACCTAAATCGGAAAATTAAGAGAATGCAAGGTCTAAAGTTTCTAACTAACTCTGAAGAGTATGCAAGGTGACAGATCTTCATCGATTATATCAAACTAGTCATTGATTCGGAGGCTTAAAAACATTGAAAATAACAACACGAACATTACCCGTTACTTTACCTCCCGTTCGACATGAAGGCTCGGTTTGTCCATAATTTCATGGCCAAAAAGCAATCAAATGCCTACAACGATCCTCTGGAACTGGGAGCTCTAATGAGGCCTGATAGACAAATTAACATGGATCGCACATGAAGCACTATCCTTCACCATCAGAACCTCCGATAGTAGTAACCGTTGATTTTTCAATTAATCATAACTGTTTAGGTTAAGAATGTTAATAATATGCATAACTAATACGCATTACAAATTAATGTTCTATCAGGGAATCATTTGAGCATCTTCCGTAAGAAAAAGCATTACAGTGTATAATGCAAAAACCATTATCAGCGGCATCAGCAGAAATGCCTGAGAGGAGGAACCACCTAGTAAATAAATATTTTCACCATTAATCGAACTGGAAAAGAAGGAATTAATTTATAAAGTGCGTAAATAATACAAATAACGTAGAGCATCAAGCTTCATGTGCCCATACGTATGGAATCAATTTATACAAAGCTAGTAAGTCGATAGACAATCTTACACACAAGCTAGATGATACGGACGGCGACCCAATGACGCTGGAAATCATCCAGGATTATCATAAATCCTGGCGTCTTGTCGTTGAAATGTCTCATGAAGAGAAATCTACCGAAAGCTTTCGTACAAATTTTCGGCCCTATCAGAGTATTGATGCTTATAGTGATTTAGGCAAAGATCTTATTGCGAGGTTCGGAAAATAAATATCTTCAACTATTCCCAGAATTCGCAGCTAATCCTTCAAGATCTGTTCGAAATTATTCGCGCTCTGCTAGTGTGATAGTATTGCAACATATTTGGGTTGTAAAGAATCGCAAAAGCTATTCGTTGCAAACAAAATTTAGCGAAATTCAATGACCATATTTACTGGGAGACGAGCGGTTGAAACGTAGACTAAATGACGTAGATAGGTAATCAAGAAGCCTAATTTGAGAAGAAACTGAACATGAGACCAAAGTATGCATTTTTAAAATTCAGTGCTGAATCTTTTACGGTTTCCTGGTGACACTGAAGTCGTTCGTACATTGGCTATTGTACCAGCAACGTTGCCTAAAAATTGCAGAACAAATGTTGACGCGGGTCACCTACACTCAAGTAACTTCGAATTTTTCAAGTTTAAGACAGTGTTAATAGAATAAACGAATTTAAGCTACAAACTCGCTTCAGCATATAGAGCTTATAGCAAAGCGCAGAAAAATATTCGTCTATAAACCCTTCAAAGGTGCCAAATGCTGCAAAACGAAATTATGAAATCGTTAAAAGAAAAACTCTAGTTATTTCTGAAGGCAACTGCTTACTGAAAAGCTGAATTCATGCTGACAGATGTCTTCATTACATGAAGTTCGAACAACCTTGCGCGAAACGGCCTATTTCCTCATACCGGTGCCAACTTCACTGGATTGACTCACATAAAAAAAATATAGTAACATTCAATGCAAAAGTTTCATTCTTCTATGAACGAGGGCGCCTTCACTAAGAATTAGCTTGACACTTTTCAGCTTACGAATCTACACTTGCATTAAGAAAATTACTTAACAAATTTCCTTCAGTATCTAATGTATGTTTTGATAACAACACGACATTTAAAAAAAGGAAGCTAACTGCTAACATATAAAAAACAAATAAGTACAAGATGAACTGGTTAATAAATAAATAGGTGTTTTACGCTTGAGCGAACGATAAGCGTGGTTAAGAAACTCTTGCATAAATTATTAAGAACCCACGTACCATCATTCCGTAGATTATCAACTGTCTTTATCGACGTCAAACCAGTAATTGATGAAAAGCTTTTGCCGGCAGCCACCCAAGATTCAGACAAATTAGAACATTTCGTCCAGTTGATCTCTTGTCTGGTTATTGTACCAAAACAAACCTAGCACCAGCGAAAAAGATGCCAGATTTCGAGTATTTGCGGCCTGCGCGTATCGAACTTCCGGTCGAAAGTATTTGAAACATGTGTACCCTCAAAACATAAGTGCCTTAAAGGCTTTTTGGCCTTTAGAGGATAGATCGCTTTAGAAGATCTGCATTAATCAAGCTTCGTTCGGGTCAAATAATGAGACGTCTGATTAGACCACTTCATAAATTAAAAGTTCAAAGAATATTTATTTAATAAGCTAGAATAAATACAAACGTAAATAAAAATGCGAATAAGTATGGATTTTGACGGTAATGATCATGGTTTGCCGTGAACTACTCTGATGTCTACTCCGTGGTTGAAAAGGTATGGTAGAATATACGACAGGATAAGGAATGAACATACCTGGGTCATCTAAGATGATTGCAATATCGTAACCACCCTGCCAACGGCCACCTGTAATAACCGTTACTTTTATCTGCGCACGGCAAGAACGGACAAACGCCTCATCATGTATCCTATATGATATAACTATAATTTGAGTTCTGTATCCGTATATAAGATGATTTCAAAGTTAACAATTATCATGTATTTTCAAAATACTATGTAGGCGAATGCTACACTTTTACAAACCGAAGTTAGTACGTTTACATTCTACACACTTCCGGTAAAAGGTTACCATAATAAATTCTATATTCAAAAAGAGAAAGACTACATACTATATTTACTATGAAAATTTAAAATAGAGGCGCCTATGGATAGTAGATCACAAATGAAACTTGATAAAAAATATAGTAATTTAGCGTAGCATTCATTTTTTTTGGCTGAATTTCGCGATTTCATCTTTCCTAACCTTGAAGTAGCTAACCTTGAAAAAGTTACTGTTCTCTGAAGTCTTAATACATCAATGCATGACAACGTAGAAGTCATGCTTCCGTAAAGTATGCAGAAAAACCGTTGTCACATTATAATCCAACCAAACGCGTATTGTGTTTTCATCTGTTTAGATAGCGCAAAATTTTGTGGATAGTATTATTTGTCACATAGACCTTCTCCAAGAATAAAAACAGATCCGATATATTTGCAGATCTACACTAGAGGGGACAGATTATCAACTATTACATATAATATGTTGCTCATAAACGCGTACCTGTCCTTCCCGAATAGTTCAAGTTGATTTCTAGCTCACTATTTCGGGTAATTCATTATTCTTACGCTTCTAGCTATACTCGAGCACTACAATTTGTCATTTTTTTTCCCAGATAATTTAACTAAACGGATTTACTGTTGACAAACGTGCGCGGAAGATAAATACGAGCATTCGCAGAAACAAAAAATGAAACAACAGCCAAAGAAACACTGCTTTTTGCCAGCTACTAGCAGCCTTCGTAAATAACCAGAAAGCATAACTCGTATCCTGGCTAGCCCTAGCAAGAAACTAAATGGTAATCAGCCATATTAATAATAGGGATAGAAAAGGAGCTTTTATTTCGATTTGGTTTATTTACTTACTGCGCACTTTCAGTGATCCCCTATGTGCGTCAATGAATCCAGGTGTCAGCAGGGATTCATTTATCCTATTATAATTATTCTCGTGCAACCTTTATATTGCCCCAGCACAACTGAGCCTATTGGTTTCTCCGAAGGCAATGCTGAAAACTTAGAGAGAGAGCGATGTTGTAGCATCGGGCAATTGCCTCAAACATGCTTTCTCTGAGAGTGGATACATATTAAGATACTAAGGTAGAATAGCAGTAGAAACACGTAAATTGAAAACTTTTTAGATATATGGTTCCATCGAGAATATAGTTAGGTATATATTTGTTTTATGTCTATATATATATATATATATGCTGCTGTTCTTCATTACGAATCGAGTTAGTTAAGCGTCAATATGCTGAGTGTAACCAGTTGTTTTTGAAGCAAGCTGTTAGCAAAGTGTATGTTTTTAGCTTCAAGGAGTGGTTGACCTAGAGTTAACTAAAACGTCGGTTTTTGCTGAATTTTCTAAAGTAGTGAAATTTCAGATACATAGCTTTACCGCAGAAATCTAAGGTATTGGCTGATGCATGCATATAGACCAAATGCGCACGTTTTCAGATACGTTTTTCTCCGAAACCTCTGTAAAGAATTTCTTAGCTACGGTAAAGGCAGAATAGAAGTGTCTAGAATCGAGATATTCTTCTGACAAAAGAGATGGCAGGCAATAGAAGCCGAAGAAAAGTGACTGGCGGTGGCGGCAATAGGATGTGCAGACGAAGTTCGAGGTCATGACTGGACCCTGGATGCGGCGAATCTCCGGGCGAGAACGTCAGAGGAGAAGGAACAAAGGACGAATCTGATGTGGAATGAACGAGGAGCAGGAAACACCTTGTCCATAGCATTTTGCTCGATATTTTCGTGGCGCTGTTCGAGAACTAAAGTAGCAACAGCATGAAGTGCCGAAATAGGCTCCTTCTATTCCAGTCTTCCACCTCAATGGACTTGATTGGAGATTGGGCGAACGTACTGCTGTAGAAGGATGACGCTGCCACTAGGTAGGTTGCTATTTGTTGCAAGCCTGCATCATCCTCGTCAAATGACGAGGTGCGAGGGACCAAGTGAGCTGCTTGTCTCAATAGAGTCCAGGCATTTTAAAGAGGAAACTGAGGTCTGTGCAAGTCCATAGTCAGTAACTTGAAATCCTTTCTGGTAATTCCCATCTTATCATAGTTGGACTGCCTACAGTTAACGTTCAGAAGAGTCGTCAAAACCTGTGTGTCATTTTTTTTTTTTGATCTTGGTACTTGGTAAGAAGGCCTGAAAATCACAAAACGCTTTGATGACAAAAAAGTGAGCCCAATATTGGCAGTTTAATTATGCAAGTAAATGGATTAGATGGCAGAGAGCCTGCTAAAAATACGGACCAGATATCGATCTTTGTTAGCTTTTTTACTATCTTTATTTTTTTTACACGAACAATTTTGACTGATTGCATTTGGAGTAGGCTTGCCATTATACTGATATGTATCCGATGTCGACGACCCTATGTTAGAAGCAAAGGGGTGCGCTTAGGAACATCTTTTATTTTTACTTCTACTCGCTAGCTGTAATATATTCGAACATGGTTCCTCCACCGACACAAAGAGTGCTGCTTTCTATGGGAGTACTGCCGCTGAGGGATTTCAGCCGTTATGAAACACACTGCTATTAATGCCACGAATCCTCTCTAAAGTTAACTTAGGTCAAATCGATAGCCAAACAAATAATACACTTGAACGAGTAAGCTACAGAACGGAGGCGTAATTATAGTTTCATTTTTTAAGTATCTTTCTTTACGTAATTAAGACCCGCAGGCCCCCAGATGTCATATATTAAATCCAGCGGTTTAAGTCAAGCAAGATACACTCCCGTTGTATCACAAATCGACTTTTTATATGGCTGTATATTTAGTAATTCAAAAATTGAAAATATAAAAAGTTCGATATTGAACAAGCGCTTCCAAATAGATTAAAAAGAACTCACAATACAGGGAGTTGCAATGCTAAAAATTATTATACCAAATAGATTTAATAAATTATCCACGAAAGAAAGTAATCCGTTTAACAAAATTTACAGATATATACGACTGTGTAGTTTTTCAAAGGATCTGTCAGAAGCGCTTATTCGGCCTCTGTGGAACTAACAGATTTAAAATACCGTATTTGGTAGTGGGGCAGCCGGATCTCCTCAAATATACTTAAATACCATGCACCTTTATTAACTTATTATAAAAATGTAACTAAAGCAAGCTTATTTCGACAACTGAACCTCCCAGTGTCAAAATTGTGCCAAAGTTCAAACATAAAACATTTTTTGTAGAACATATTGGGAGGTCGTTAATTTTAGCAAGGGGATGTGATCCATGCTGTACTAAAATAATGTGTGCATGTATATCAGATTAAAAAAAAAAAGCTTGTACTTTTGGACACAGAAAAACTAAAGGATTACCTAAGCATATGCCAAAGCAATAGATAACGAATTCTGCCACACGCTCGCTATATGCACTGGCCTGACATTGAAGCTGCCGCTCATAGAAAAAGATTACACACATTTTCTATATTATATGTCAATTGTACATAAATCCGTATCCGGGAAAACTTATTTTCTACATGCTGTTTTATTCATTTTTATAGCGTTGCCGTCGATGTTGGCTGCGCAGATTAACGAACCGGCCCTTGCTAAAAGACACCTTCCGGAGCCACGCTACGCTGGCGTCTTTGGGTCTTTTGGTAACAAAGATTTGCCCACTTATGTTGGTCTACTTATTATGAAGCTTTCTTATATGATAGAAATATTTTCCTTTCAGCATGCAAGGTGTCTTTTATACTTGAATATTATGGCTCTTATTTCCCATGATGTGGCTGATTATCCCGATAATGGTGCTGCCGTGCCATAGCGCGCTTGCCAACAATCCTTGACAATACTCTACGTTGAAACCGAGCGTAGGCAGACATCGAAACTCAGCCGTCTGAATCAATACTGAACAACAGTATCGGACGTAAAATTTGAAACGCTTATTTCATTTAGCATTATGTAATACTAATTTAGTAGAACTCAGAGATGAAAGATGTTACAAACTCAATACTCAACCACAGCTCAACGGTTATTTTCTCTGTTTCATATTTGGCTCAAAGTTTTTCTTTTTCAGAAAAGTCCATCTGTGTTCTGTGGTTGGTTATAGGCGCACTATATACTACAGAAATGCCCGAAAATCCAACGTATAATATCAGTACTATTTTTCAGTCCGAAATATGTAAAATGTATAATCCCTGTAGTTTAAAAACACGAACAAAATAGTTTTACATCTTCATCTTCTCAAATAAATCAGAATTTGGACTTCACAAATTTGCGTTATTTCATAATATAGCTCCGATAAGGTTAAAAGTCGGCATGATCTAGCGACTTTAGGGGACGTCTGAGCCATTGGGGTTTTACCGGAATATACTTACAACTAGGTGAATACCCCTATCAGAGTAATCCTTCACAACAGAGACATTTTCATGTGATCCTTATATTCGGTCTATATGAAATTACCTACCTAACAAATCTACCCAATGTTTCTCTGCCCCATATTTCCCACTGAGACGATCCAGCAATAGTCCTGATGGTGTGACTGAGACCAAGCCATCCATAGTTGCGCAATAGTAACATTCATGGTGCGGAGAACTCCGACAGGATTCGGATCTCGTATATAGGATTACAAACATCATCAGTCAGTGCTCTGTGCAATTGAATTTTACGCATTGTTTATGTTCCTTACGCCGTTTTGCGTTTAAATGACAAAGGCAGTGATAAATATGATTCGGCCTAAATAAAATTATTAAAGTGTTAATAACAAGAACGGCGAAATGATTAGTGATCTTCAAATGTATGTTAGAATAATAGAAATAGATAGTACACGAAAGCCTTATTATAGTATTGATAGTTCCAAACCTATTTTCAATACATCAGCTAACAGTTAATTGGCTATTTGAATTTACGCATCTCTTCTTCTGCCAACGGTACTCATCTTGTAAGATCCTAAATCAGATAAGATATAACGTCGAGCACTCGCGAAAAGCGCCACAACCCTTTTTTTCTGCATGGTCAGATCTAATTTTGGTACATATTCTGTTATGTTAAATATTCAATAAAGCCTACAGCGAGCAAGATAGAGGTTTAGTTATCAGTCGACTGGTCAGGATTCATAGTTGAGAATAGCTGCTTGCAAATAAAAAAAGCAAGGCTTCTAATAGTGCAAACCTCAAAAAAACTCGCCCCAGGTTTGAAACGCACTTAAAGACGCAACGAGGCTTTTGAGGCCATACTAGTAACGCGAATTTTCAGGCCAGTCGACATTTGAGCATACCTGTTTTTTTCAGCGAGGATTTTTTTCACTTTGAGAAAAATGTCATTGACAGATTAACGCTGGACCTCGTATTTGAAACGGAGACATTGCCTACCGTTGCCTACCGACGTTGCCTACCAACGTTTATAGTTGCGTCTTAGGTTGTTACTTATATATAACAGAGAAATTATGATTGTTACACTTCAGATTTCATTTATAGAGTTCCATAGACCTGTTGGAAGTTGGAATACGCTAACTTGAGCATAAATTAATCTCAAAGGAGTCGCTGCTGAGCGCAAACCGTGTAAAGATGATATAGTACTTTGGTGTGTGTTTAATATCTTATCTAGGTGGTGGATTTTATAGGCATTTGCGTAGTCTCACGTTTTTACTAAGAACTTTCTAATTTGAAATTTAAGAAATTTCTCTAAAAGTCCTGTCATTAATATAATTACAATTGCAGAACCAGTGAGGCTTATAGTATCTTTATTTATAGTCAATATAAGTACCTTCAACAACTCATGGAATCAATCAAATAAAAATCAAGGTACAGACATTCAAGCTATGTTGTATGCGGGGTAATGTTTCGGATTATTTTCGAAGTTACTAACTGAAACCAAAGTTCTATGCCTAATCAATATATATTTCGTCACCTAAGTTAGTTCGGCTAGTAGAAAGAGCTAACTGTATAGCTGCGTTTCGCAAACCAGAATTTTGCTACCTTTCCAGTAAATTGACCCTCATAGCGCTGTGCATAGTAGTAAATCGTTATTGGAATTTTGAAGTTAGAGGCGCCATATTTGAATGAGAGCTTGGAAAGCTGTGTTTTAAGTATCGATTTCGCAGAATCAGTTAGTGTAATTAACCAAGTGGTGCTTTCAAGTAGAAATTTTTCTTTTAAAATTTGCATCCAATCAAGTTGACCCAGTGGTTTAGCACCGCTCCTTAAGCAGAACTTGAATGACGTTACGCGACGTCACCTCCACTTCTATAGACAAAAATGCGAATTAGGAGGATCTCACGTAAGCAGGAAGATTGCCGCTGAAACAATGCACTAATAGTATACTTCGTTAAAGAAATCGAGCGTGTGTCTATATCGCATCTTCTGCGAAGGCCGAACTTGTCCTCGGAGACCCTTTGCCTTCGTAGTCTCGTTTGGTCGCCTGTCCAAGAAGTCTTCTAGTTGAAGCGGGCCGTTGCAACCGTGAGTGCGTTAAGGAGAGCACGGAAAGGATGGCTGGAGAAACAAGCTTGGGAGGCAACCGTGTCTGCGGAAAACGAGCCATTTTTCGCGCCGTTGAGGAAAAATGAACTCACTAGTGACTTGGGGGGTAAAGGTTGTGGCCAGGAAAAGGTAGAGGAACGTGGGAAGAAGCGGGAGAGGTGGGCTTTAGAAGGGGCGCCTAGGGCTAGCCCAAAAGAACGATAAACAGAGGGACGAGGGAGGAGCGTGCAGGGTACTTGTTCTGCTAACTTCATGAGCCATCATAAAGCAGGCCTGCTATGAGTGCACTGGTTCGCACCTCCACGAGCCCTTTGGGACATCGTGAAACATACACGGCCGACTCGCGCGTTTACCTACTAAAAGAGAGTAGCCAATGAGTAGAGTGGGTTCGAATTAAATATTTTTCGTCGCTCATTTCCAAGCACGAGTTCACAAATGGTCGCTCGACATCAGTAGCCAGCAGAGCTTCCACGAATGGGATTAGCTCATAGGGGCTTTGCTTTAGAATGTACGT
This sequence comes from Varroa destructor, assembly GCF_002443255.2. Taxonomy (NCBI): domain Eukaryota; kingdom Metazoa; phylum Arthropoda; class Arachnida; order Mesostigmata; family Varroidae; genus Varroa; species Varroa destructor. The sequence continues at coordinate 28,896,822 of NW_019211454.1, forward strand.
ACTCACGCTTCTGTATTCTCGTCTGCACGTACCATTAGTGCGAAATGAAGTTATCATATGTCTGCCTCTAACTGTACTAACCAATTGCGTCCATCTGTCGTCATGTTATGCGTAAGCTTATTGGCTGCCATATTCACTACCTAGAGCAGCTGTAGGAGATACACCTAAAAGATAAGTCGGTATTGTACCACTAGTGAAAGCCTAGAGCCGGACAGAGATAAACTAGTAGATGGCATGCAATTTAAAAGAAGTTTCTTACATACTTTTAAATGACGAGAAATACGTTCTAGCCATTGCTGTTATTTAAAATAAGATAATTATGACTGACCAACTTGTTTCATGTAAAGCTAAAGTTGATTTATTTCATCGTACAAATGGCAGGGTTGCGTAGTCTATCTACGTTTTACAAACTATGCACAGAAGATCTACCCGGACTGAAACCAGTTGAGAATTAATATGAATTCATACCTGTTAACTTAAATTGCCATGTGCAAACTTCGTATCCGCTCGAATGCGCTAAGTCCGCCTGAAGTTCCGTTACACAGCAACTTCCGTTAACGCGCTTAACGATAGCATGGTTCCTTTTCCAAAGTCACTTTTCTCGACCAAGCGGTCTTTCTCTTCCTGTATGTAGCACCGTGTGCTTCGATTTACCCCAGCCACGATCTTTTTGTAACAGCCCTCTTTTACTGTCTTAGCGACGACCAAGTGATCTCCTTCAAGGAATCGTGTATACCATACATCCGGAAGCGATCGAACTGGGGCTCAATACGGCCTCACTCAAGGAAGCTCTTCTCTTCTTTTCCCATCAGACTATAGATGAACAAGGGGCGTCAGCTGGCAAGTTAGTCGACGTGCGTGCGTCCGTCCGTCCGTCTGTTAGCTGACCGACAAGAAACCGCAGTTTCCGGCAGGGTGGACTCGAGCGTGGCCTGCTAACCGCCTGGACGGGATAGCGGCACCAATTCAGTCCGATCACCTCGCTAGCACCCTCAGATGGAGAAGTAAAGAGTGGGTGGGAGAATGGGGCGTGTTCCACTTCATGACCGTAGGGAGTAGCCTGTAGAAAAGCCGAGGTTCAGTGGCTGCTCATCTCATGTACGAGTGTTGTGGATGTCCGAACGTAGGTCCAGCAAGATAGGTAATCTGAGCTGAGAATCAGGAAGTGCCGCTGCTGCGCTGTGTAATGCCGTTGAACAGGAATGGGTGATTGCTGTAGGCAAACGGGATAACGGGGAGTCTAGTTGTAGAGGGCGGACGGCGAAGGTGCATAGCGCGTGATGATCACTACTCGATTTTTTATCGGGAGCCGAACAGAATCGCCACGATAAGCCAGGACTCTTCACGTTTTACCAAATGCCAGTTTTTCACTAAACTAGCGTGATGAGCGCAGTTTTCCTTTCTCTTAATAATATTGCGGTGTGGAAAGTTCTATAGACCTACTAACGTGCTAGTCAGCTAATAGCATCGCCGTACATTCGCTATCAGTTGCTTGTGCAACCTTGAACAGGAAGACCCTCAGGTAGAAAATTCTGACTGCGTAGAGTCGATGGTGACATGTCATATATAATCAGACCACTAGCTTTATTTCATACTAGACAGTTAATTATTTTTACTAAATATCCAATGCAGGATCACCTAGCTATATTTAGCGGAAGTGACATTCGTCCCCAAATCATATACGAATATTTTTTCCTAAAAGTTTAAACAGCGGCAAAACATACCACCGTTGTCATACATATATATGTGAGTGATAACATTATGGAATGAGGGAAAGCTATTAGTGCGTAAGCGTTGCCTCATAGACAGCACTTCGCGCTACCTGACTGCGATGCACTGATAACCGCTGGAATATATCGTCTATGGCCCGCATGAAAAGGCTGCAAATCATCTGTAAAAATCTCCTTTTCGATGAAAAGAAAAAAGGACCAAGTAGTCGGCAGGACTAGACATTGACGGTGAACTGGCTTTTCTGTCAGAATGTACCAGCTGCGAAAATAGTGAGGTGCGTTATAGTGAAATCAAAGAGCATTTCCTTCCATCTAAGGGATGTTCACGACCATTAGCGCTATCAATATAGGGCTACTGGATGAAGCTTAGCATTGAAGGCAGACGACACACAATAATGACACAAGCCACCCGCAACCGCGGTGCGGGAACGAAGACATCCGAAGCGGAACAGAACACCTCCTGAGCCACTTGCGTAAGGCGGGCAGCTGCATGCCCGTTAGGTCTGAGTAGCTCAGACCTATGATGACTCGATCAATGCCGACATCTAAATCCGGACAATCAATCGATGGACTTTCGAACTGTATGAGCATATAACACAGTCAGACTGGCCAAAGGCGACCGATATTTTGCTCCCTTTTTGAATGGTTACGCCTCTTCTTCTCGGTATAGGCCACATCGAAGTGTGCGAAGGCAACCTTCTGGGAATGCATGAAAACGACATAGTCGATGGCTGTCAGGCCAGGAATATGTCTGATGATCCTTTGCATCATCTAGCCATACCTAATTCTCTATAGACCTAATATATATACGCTTACCTTTTTCTTGAAGCTCGTAGCTAACCAGTAAGCTACTCTTCTTAAGTCCCCCCTATATGTTTTGACAGATTATCTAACCATTAGACAACGCCTACTACCTTGTAACACGAGGTATTGTTTCCGAATGGAGACATTTTATCGTGATCTTGTTTACACCGTAGCTCAGTCGACTAAATGAACGGGTTCAGAACGAAGCGGGCTTGAATCTGGGTCAATGAAGTAAACTGGCACTTAAGATTTTATTACCTGTTCGCTACTTAACTGAACATATCGACTCCGGATGAGCGACTAATGCAGTACTAATTTACGCAACAGGAAGCAAATGCTGTCCCCATACAGATAAAACATTACGCATGCCTATCCAAATAGATCTGACGAAGTAAAACCGTTGGACAAACATTGCCAACAATCTTGGCAAGTTAGTATCATGGTAACTGACAGTTCGCATCTCATCAGAGGCCTACCTGATCTGTTAACTGCATGTCAGTTATTGATTGGACGCTGTTTCCCCTAAATCCTTTTCATTCCTCCAAGATTCCCTAGACAGTACGTTTCCATGGCTAGAAGACTAGCTCCTCATAGAGCCCTGCCGTCCGCGTACCTCTGTCACACGATGCAAAGTAATAATAAAAATAAAATGAAATGACCTTCCTCATTCATATAGAGGCTGTTATGAACGGAACAAACTATGAACGCCAAATTTGGTAACGGAATAGAAAGGTATTTTACAAGCGATTTTATCAGTACGTTCATACAGCTTCATACAGTTAATCTTGCAGTTGGAGATCTACTTTTAGCAATAGAGATAAGTTTGATAAGATCTAACACTAGAAGTAAAGCAAAGAAACACTAAAGGGATCGACTCAAGAATAAAAACGTACAAAGTGTGTGTTTTTTTTTTTTAGAACAGAATCCTAAAATACTTCAATACATACATCTATTTTAGAAAGTCAAAATGTATTCGAAAGAAAAACTATGTCCTACTCTTATGTCTGTATCAACTGAACGACTAGAAAGGACTATTGATCCATTAGTTCACCAACAGACTGACAAGATGGTACGACTGAAAAGGCCTTTATAAAGTATTAATATCAGGCCGATTGTCCGTTGTACTTTTGACAAGCATTATGTTTCTCGAGCATTTCTTTTTGTCCGGTGGCAAGAAGCATGTAGTCGCTCATAACGTTCATGCCACATAATAGATGTTTACTATTAACTAAGAATTTAAGTGGACTAGGCCTCTCCTGTATGCGTTTTAAATTTCCTTTTATCATATTTGAAACTTTGCCAAAAGCAGACATTTTGAAAAATCCACTATAAATAATAGAATAAAAAAAGGCAACAAAAGTGATCATGGGGAATAAATGTCACATTAGCTATAATTAGAAAATTCGTCAGCTGTGTTTAGAAGATAATTCGAAACCGGTCCTGTGAGTAACACCTGCATTTACTATCCTTTGAAGAACGAGAGTCTCGGCGCTATCTAGCTTCAAACCTCATAAACACGCTACAAGCCAACAGTGTGATTTGATACGAAAAAAACGTTCGATGAATAGTTCCAATTTCTTTTGTTATGAGCTGATAGTTAATTTGTATCACAACCCTTACTGTGTCATTAAGTGGAGTTTCTCGTACAATTTTACTAGATATTAAGATGTAGGTGCCAACAATATCTTTCATAGTGTTTTTTCAACGACCAATTATCGAACAAAGACAAATTTCTGCTAATTTCTATCGTTTGCAAAACAGCATAATAAATACAGTAAGTCTATTGTTTCATTAGTGGCAACAATATTACGGTTTTTCGCAAGCATCTGCATAACTGTATTATAACGCATTACGAGAAGCAGGTCGCTGCTAGATAGTTCCTGACCCAGAGCAAGCGACTGAGTTAGTCAGTCACTTAGGTACAGCCTCAACATGCGCCTCACTTTCATTGGCACAGGAAGTGAGCAAGCGATTCTACCAGTGATGGTACGCCGTGTTCTCCGGGTGACTGCATAATATACAAATATACCTACTCTTTAGTAGGCTCCAGGAGTAGCGGGACGGGGCGGCAGCCGTAGCAGCAGCAGAATAAACATTTGCTATACATTTATAGTATATACATACGTATATACATATATTAGATGCTAGCAAGCCAGCTTAACAGGCAGGCCTACGCTAAGTCTGTTGATCGCATAGATTCTGGCGCCTTGCGGCAAACACTGCACGAGACCTGCACTATTCTGACACCTGCAAGCCTTGCTAGCTGGTGCTTGCAGCTGAAGAAGGAAGCGGCTAAACCTTCCATTGCTGCTATGGCGCGGCCGCTGCCTCCGTCGCCATCGCCGCTACCTCGTGGGCTAAAGGGCAAAGATATAGGAACAGAGAAATACGAAAAGGCCTAGCAAGTGATTGACTCGAATCGAGTGAGGTTTGCTCTGGGCTGTTTTGGTGGGTGCTGGTTATTATATGGTGCAGCTTAATTAGTTTCGTCAGTGAGCCATTGCTAATCATGAATTAGTGTGAACGAATGAGCGTTCATTTTTATAGTTCCTAAATGTCCCTTTTACGACATGTAGTGGACGACTCTATGTTAACTTTGTAGCTCTGTCTGTACATTTCCGATAGACTGCTGATCTAATTAGGTGGTACGCGTTCGATCGGCTTCATAAAAATTATGGGGTATCTAGTTTTTGCATTGCCTAACAATGGGCTTCTATTAATCGCTGACACTAAATGCAGCCATTTGGCTCAGTCTAAACGACTCTTTTGGTCTTTCTGTATCGTGTTCTCTACGCGGTGGCAGTATGGTGCGTCTATCGCTTAGACGTATAGGACACAAACCCTAGTTCGAAACTATCAACCACATGAGCTGGAGAACGAATTTCTGTACTATCACAATTGCCCAAGTAAGTGGGACCAAGCTGGTCTTATGCGATTTTTTATTGAAAGATTGCATAGAACGTATTGACACCCAAGGCTAAAACGTTCGCAGCTAGAAACAGATCTTTCGTCATAGCCATTTAATAAAAGGTCGGCATCATATATATTTAACTTAATCTGGTGATACGAAATAGAGACCAGTTTGTTTTTCATTTGATGCGCGAAGGTATAGCACAGAAAGTTACGTGGTTAGGTGAATCACGCAGAATTCAATTGCCAAGTAGGATGTTTTTGAGGTGGAATCGATGCGGAGGATGTCTAAAACGCACAGTAGTAAACGGAAACAGACAAATCAGCGGCTCCGGGCGGAGTCCATCCTGAAGTAATGAGACTGTTGGTCAAAAGATGGTCGAAATTATTTAGAAGACTGGTGCATCAATTTCTCACAGAAGGACGATTTCCTAAAATCTAAATGGAAGCAGAACTGGGGCCGATTTCCAAACTGGGGAACCAAACTGGCCCATTGGCACACCGACCTGCTGAATACGACGGAAAAGATAACAAAAGATATAATTATTGTCATATTAGGGAAAGAAATAAAAGAAAAAGGAACCCTATTGAACCCGGGTTTCGCAGAGGTAGATTTATCCCTAGAAGATTTCCAAAGGTCTCTCAGCAGGAAAGGGACTTCACGAGAAGAAATTTCGTCCTAATGATGCTGTTAAACGTTAAAAAAGCTTTCAGTAAATATATATATATATATAGTATTGAAAAATAGGGGAGTTTCCTCTGCCTAATACGGACTATTTTATACTATTGGATGGCAAGAAGTTGGAGATCGGTTACGAACAAAGGAAAAACTCAAAAGTTTTTCAGGAATGAATAATCGGTCCAACGTTGTGGAATTTCGCGTAGCAACGACGTATTAACAATCAAATAGGCGGAGTCTACTATGTCGCAAATGCAGACGACCTGGCGCTGCTAGTGACGACGGGAACGAAAAATCGGTTGAACGGCAAGGCGAATGTCGCTTTGTACATGATTAATACCTGAAAGGAGAAACGTTATCTCAGGCTGGCGCCGGAGAAAAGCGAGGAAAGTTTTTGATGGGTAAGGGGTGGTGAGTCCACGGGCCAATTTTAGGTTCGGCGAAACACTTATCAAGGTTAATCGTACCGTTAAATATTTGGCAGTAGTAATTAGATGCAGGACTAATGGGTACGGCCCATGTCATAGGGGCGGCTTATAGGACAGCAAGATGTGCAGACAACATGGCAGAATTCATGTTCAAAGCCTGGAAAGGGGAAAAGGGGGATCGAAGGCACTAGATGGCTGCTGGCCTCAGTAGCTTTTCCGATCTTGGCAAACATGGCTTTAGACGAAAATAGTAACAGGACTACACTTCTATTTGCTCAACGGGCAGTGGCTATCAGAATGGTTAGAACCTATAGAGCAGTATCTACAAATGTTATTCTCGTCCTCGCCAGGATGGTCCCTTAAGACCTTCTAATGGGCAAGAAAGCTCAGCTATGCCTAGACGAGTATACATACACGTCGATAGGAAGGAAAGCCATGCTGCGAAAATGGCAACAACAATAGGAACGGGTTGGATTACAGCACGCAATTTACTAGGCTGGGTGTTCAACTGGGTTGGCAAGTCATACGATGAGCTGCCATACAGAGTGACCCAAATGTCGGCTGGCCACAAACAAACCGCTTCCGGGGAAAATCGGTATACCACACATCATCGTCTGCTTCCTGTGATATTCGAGTCTTTGCCAATCTTTGATACACGAATCCTTTAAAATGGGCCTATGATTAAGAACTAGAGAGCGGTATTAGATATCGTGTGTATTGTACATATTTCTATTGCTAAATTCCGCCCAGTTCCCAATATAGTTTTAATTTTCGTATTTTTCTTACAAATAGATTCAATTTTAGATCTGCCAAAGAACTTGCCAGGTCCGCGAGATTTACAACTGATAGTGAGGATGACTATTATTATTATCACTAAATACCATGGTGTATTCAAGGGGTTTGTAACACATAGACGATAACAAGGTAAGACAATGTTATGACACAGGGAAGGCAGCTTATATAGTCGACTCAAACTCGGATTTTTTTCACAGTTGTATGGAGAGAGAGAGAGAGAGAAGAAACAGATCTAGACCAGAGCAACAAGCAATTTGCATTTCTTAGGCACTGGATTAAGTAAATGGACCAATATCATGTATGTCATTGAGCCGTAAGCTTCTCAGAACAATTAAACCATACACCCAACAGAATTTTTAGACCTTCGATGTTATTTTGTAATGTGGTTCGAGGACAAATATTCATTAATTATTATCTGTAAACGTACAAGCTATATTATGCGAAAATCAGGGATTTATGTTAAAGTTTCCATGTACAATTCCAAGCCACTTGTTTACCTATTGATAAGCATGGCTATAGCGTTTCCATCGCTGAAATCCTTTCCCTAAGTGTGATCTATGGGGAAGTTTGCATATTTCTAAGTCTCTTATACTGTTTTCATTTGCTCATGCCTGAGTCACCTGCCTGGTGCATCTAAACAGCAAAGTAGATATTTGCACAGGGCATAAAGTGGGGAAATTTAGTCATGTTTGTGTTTACCAGAAGTAAACTTGTTCTTGCAACACAATTACGACATCTATCGGATGTTTATGTATGAACATCACGGATTCATCGCGGCTCCACGGACATAGTAAGAGAATTAACGACAAACTTCGTTATAAAGTACAAACTTTCTAAGACCAATATAATTCTAATTATTTAATGGCCGCATCGTAGGTTTGCCGTTACGATCGAGTTGGAATAGTTTAAACATTACATAGTAATGATTTGCTAGGTGGCTAGATGTTGCGTGTTACTAGCAAAAACACTGCTACAGGATTCGTTCTGTAGTCAGACCAGTGTACTATATGAGTACGCTCAAGCTGGGTCATCGTTATAATATTAATGGATGCCCGCTGTATAGCCAAATGGTTGTATGTTTATTAAAACTAACGTATCTATTTTTGGCGAACCGTTCTTCCCGAATTACGTATCGAACAATGCACTATCTTCATTTCCAAATGGGCTTCCTTATTTGTCTAGGACCGGACAGCCCCCCCGGCCCAGAGTCACCGTTACTGTCACGCTGTTCACATTGGATGAGTTCTGAAGAGCAGATATATCACGCTACGCGCGTGACAGGTCCGCGCACCCTCTTGAAATACGCCCCAGTAACAACCAAGAAGCAACTTTTTCCATGAGAAAACCGGCATTATTTCCCCATCCATGAACGACTTCCCGTTGGCTGCCCGAAAAGGTCAAAAATATTGCATTTTGATGATCCTATCTTTCAAAGCAAATAATTTCTTTAACTTCATTCTTGCCAGACTTGTGCAGTCTGAAATGATCATATGGTTCTCTGGCAATTTGTAGTGCCGATCTGCCTCTCAAAAAAGCTTTTGCTGCTTGGCTCTGCTCGTTTGGGTCCTTCACCCAGCCATCGCCTCTATCACTTCAAGAAAAAGACGACTCAGTTGCTGCAACAGCTCCATTCAGCGTACAGTTAGGCCGATCTGCCTCTCGGCCGAATGAAACTCACCGACTAGACCCTATTTTTTTTGAGGGCTGTTTTTCTTTGGCTTGGTTCAGTATAAGTGTGGAAGTCTCACCCCACCCCCCGTGCTCACATACAAAAGTGGAACAAACACATGTTTACCCGCCCAGGATCAGACACCTAAAAACCAATAAAACGACAACAGTTCGAGTATTAGCATCAGCTGCAGGCTTCGCATAGGTGTCATGTATACAGCCATCTTACTATCGAGCTCTGCACGCTGCAGGACGCTTCGCCTAGATGCCCGGTTGAATAGGAACAGCTTGACGGGGACTGCTCATGTGTCATCACTCGCTAATATTGGCGTATCGATCCAGTTGAAATTATGTCGCAACGCTACGCAGATTACAGTTGTAAAAAGTATTTACATGTAGATAAAATCCTTGATTAGCTTAAGCCTCGCACATGAAGTATACCACGCAAGAGGTAGAGTTTAATAGTAGGACACGCCAGGTTCACCTATACTATGTTTATCTGGATAAGGGTGCAACAATCTTGGGATCGTGTTGTATTCGATTCCCGTTCTTTTCAATTGTCTTATCATTAGTGCGAACTCTTTTCGCAGTCGGCGTCAACCGGAAAAAAACCATTTTTCTTTAATAGTCTGTATGCATATATCCGATTGATGAAGCGACGGCTGACTGACTGAACATTTGCAGACTGAATATATGAAGCTACTTATACTAAATCTTAGAATCACGATAGATTTGATCACTGCGAGGCGGACTTTGTCTATTTACACAAAATCGGTCGTATTTATTTCTGCACGGCTGGTGGAACTTGAGGCATCAGTCCTTGTTCCCTTTTAAACCACCCAAGTCCTTATATGTATGAAGACATTCTCATCATATATGCAGTATTAGAAAGTCGCTATTCCCACAAAGTATGTGGTACGGCCGCTGTCGAAGGTGATTTTACACGGCAGCTAAGCCACTGCTGGCCCTATTGTGCACATATTGACCATACTTCACTATGCAATTGTTATATCTCTCAAGCCATGTTTCGTACATTTAACTTAGAACATATGAGACAATTGATTCAACCTGATCGGGGCGTTTTGCAAATCTTGGATTTATATTTATCAAAGGCCAACTGTGAGCTTACAATATATTTTGCCTCGCTGTTCTTAACTCGCCCTTAATGATATGTCTATTTTTTATATAGTAGGTTTCCACACTTCAGTTTTACGGCCCTTCGACGAAGTCGGGCTTCATACTCAATAATAATTGGTCCTTTATGCAGATCCAAAGAAATGACCTTGAGTTTAACCCCCCTTGTAGCACCAATTACAGTCATGCACGGGCCATTTTTTAACATAATTGACTATTAATAAATACTTTACGCTGACCATCTTCGTAGCAACTCAAGTGTTGGTTCGTTTACGGAAACCATATTTTTGTAGTCGCATAAAACTAAACTCGCCATTGGCCTGTCGCTGCCTGTGTCTGATGGAATATAATTTCACGCATATGTTAGTGCCTCTACCGGTGGTAGGGAATAAGTTAGCCCTAAAAAGACTGGTTCTGTTTAAGTTATCGAGAGGAACGGGTCGAAATATTGATACGATAGAAGTTCGACCTCTGAAAAAACTCGGGTTTATTTTCTCGAATGTTCTCTGTTGGAATTAATATTTACACGCTTAAAGGGGTTGCATAGTGCATATACTGTTTACGAGTTTTGGAAACGTGCCATTCGATCGAACGTTATGGATATAAATTATATGAAATCCATAGCTGAAAGATAATTCTCGTTGGTGCAAAAATGATAAAACTCGCGGGTTAGCTACAAAAAAAGCCCACTTCTGTCCTAGTAAAGGTACTTTCCAAGATAAGGTTTAGAATAAATGTGTCGAGCCATTTTCGAGGTGTCGCCCATGCTGGTACTTCGTTATGTCATCACAACTAGTGTGAAAGATATCAGAAACGACACACGTTATACCGTTTATCTTAGAGACAGTGCCGGGAAAATTGGAATACGGGTCCTGTGACCGACTGACCATTCAGATCTTACGTGAGCGAGTTCTAAATGGAGCAGTACGCTCATCTGGCCCAGTAAGATAACGACGATCGCTCTCTTTCCCATAGCAAACATCCCACCGCAACAACGACCCTTCAGTTACCATGGATTGACAACACGAACCCTATGTTTTGCGCGGAGTATTTTCCTGTGTATTAAATTACTGAATTCGGTCGTTGTCAGTCGCCGAGCCACACGATAATGGCTTTAAGTAACAATGCATCATTCGTACTATATTTCATATATAGAACAGACATACTAAAAACTGCTGAAAATAGGCAAATCTCAAAAAACATAACAAATGTGCGTCTAATTATGTCCGCTTGTCATTTTGGCGAGATCATTGCATTAGCATATGAGCTACGTTTTTCCGCTATTAAAAAACAAACTTTTTTTTTTTAATTTACACAGGTGTTGTGGCTATTCACGATTGCATATTGCGAGAACTTTTAGTACAGCTTTATTAAAACCTGAGCGACCATGGTGCCCTACTTAGTTTTAGTCTTTGTTCCTCGGAGACAGGCTCCTTTTTCGTAGTCTAGTCGGCGCTGTAGCAGTAAGCGTACCTGATACGTACCGCACTATGCGTTCGGAACTCGCGTGACAGACACCCGTGTTAGCTGATCAGTCGGCTGTCTTTGGAATCTGTCGCAGCAGCGGCCTTTCCGCGGATCTTTTGTCACTCCGTCTCATCTACACGCCATCTCAATAGCCGCTAACATCCGGACCGCTTGACGGCCCTGTCTGGCGGTCAATTCAGTTCGGCCCGCCTGACGGTAGAGATGCTGATAGAGCGGCGTGGTCCTAACAACCTTCCGTACCTATCCTGCATCCACTTTCCCGTTTGGATGGACATCCTTCTGGCCGACAGCAGCTGTTATGATCTTGGTATTGTTACAATCCGAGTTCAATAACGGGATGCATAATGGCAAACAAATAACATCAATAAACATTTTTAGAGCTTTGCACAAATCTAATATGGCCGTCGACGGTCTGCTAAAAAGGAATTAGATAATAGACTTCCATTGCATCCCATAATGATGCGAATTGTAGGTCGATTGGGGGGCTTGATATAAGGTAATAGAAGTTAGCGATTAGCAAGTTTACCTGCTAATCTGGCTCCATATATGTCCTGTATGAATATTAAACTGAATGCACTGAACTCGATAAAAATAATCAGGTTATTATTTGTGAATGAGCGTATTACGTCACACTGACAGTCAGCTGTCAATTATTTGAACACGCCTGCAATGGCGGATCTCAAGTCAATGAGGCTCCCGCTGACTCATTAGATCACAGGCTTCAGTGAATCATTTTTTCTGTAAGCGTTGTGATACCAGTGAACACAGTCCCTTAGAGTTGCGCAGAGCTGCCGAACTAGAAAACGAGCACCTTATGCTTGACGTCACACACATGTCATCCTGTCACACAGACCTTTCGAATATAGACTGGCGAGAACTTCCAGTATAATTTCAAATGTTTCTCATTGAAGTTACGATGCTGAGAACCACCTTATTAATAATCGTATATCAGCTAAATCACGGGTTGAAGTTTGGTGGGGGCCGTTCGTGTCGCAGAATAGAGACCGAATCGTCCCTACAACGCCAAACGCGTGAAGCCCTTACGACACTGTATCTAAAGTTTTTGAGAGTTTTTGAAACTGTGATTAAAGTTAAATAATAATAACTATTTGGTAAAATAGTGTGCGAGATGCAAAAAGCGTATGCAACTTAGAACAAATGCGTATCTTATTCTTAAGTTCCACTATGAGACAATTTATTGTCAGATCGATAAAATCAGCCTCCATACATTATTTTAATTTTTGTTTCTGACGAGGTTTCATTAGTCTATGTAGCATTTGCTTTTTTATAACTGTTATACGGCTACCAAACACTATCTATCAAAGTAGTGTTAGCTGTTTTCTTCAGTCCTACGAGTTGCTCACGCACACAAATAGGACAAGGTTAGGAACTCTGATAAATCCCTCTGTTGTCGTCCATGTAGGAGCGTTTCCACAAACAATCCGATAATGCAGCTCAAAAAGTTTACCGAACTGTAACAAAATTGTTTTCGAATCTGCTTAATATAGTACCTGTGAAGCCTCCAAACAAAATGAGGATCACCCCTTTGACGTTAAATTCGCTGTCTACGAAGCGACGGCATTTGTCAGTCCTCGTTGCGACAGCACAACGATTAGGCCGAACAACACCGTCCACCGGGTGCGTATACCGCGACGGACTGGCTCGATGTAGCTCAGCGGAATAGCTTTCTCAGGATGCACGCCACTGCGTATCCGTGCATTATGAAGCTTGAATTCAGTAGAAAATCGTTGGGAAAGACTAATATGGACGAATCGACAAAGAAACCGAATATATGGGTCTTACGTAGACAACAATATATCTGAGCATATAATAAAAGGAAAATACTTGATTTCGTTTAGAGGCTCTGTATGACGAACCTCGGATATGTTTCAGTGACAAGAAGAGGAAATTAGAACCTATTTTCTGGAGACATTGAGACGTATCGTTAGTCGATAGCAATGACAAAAGCCGCAGCCGTAGACACCAAGATAACAGCGACAACGATCATGGCCGGGGTCAATATAGTTTTCGAGTCTAGATTGGTCATGTCCTACTAAACCTACAATGTCATCGGTGAGACTATACGCTCGCTATCATGGATGGTGCAATGGCTGATGCAATGAACATTGGCATGTGCGGCTGCACGTCGCCTGATGGCGTACCCGTCGCAGACGGCAGTTTGCAGACCCTCATTGAGCGCATTATAAAACGAAGCGCTTCACCGTCCATCAAATCAGTATTCCAGGGAAACTGGGAGCTCACATACGCGGGAGATTCTAAGTGGCAACGTGCCCTTGCACATCTCAGGCCGAGATGGCGTCACTTCATGCAATGTGATTGCTAGCGTGCGCCGCCGTATCAACATCCACAACGCTACGCCGCCACAATATCCACCTCCGAACGACCAAGCTGTCATGCTGTATGCAAGGACCTCAATCATATTCTTCAAAGGACTGCACGCGCGGCGCTCAAGAAAATGTGTCAGAGGATGGCAAATAATCAGTTGGATAATCTAGTGGCGATCCGAAGCGAACAACTGGGTAATGATAATTGGCTAGCTCCTATTGTCAAATATGGATTACGAGCATAGTGACGGAATGACACTGGCTAGTGTACCGACGTGTGTTTCATCGTGAGTTCTTTTTACCATGCATAACGGTAATGTTTACTTTGACCGGCAGCGCGCTACGTCCATCGTGAAGACGCCAGATTTTTGCCGCATGTGGGGCTTTAAGAGGAAGCGGTATTTGTATTACGTATGGAAAATCGCTATTCTACTGCTGAGTTGATATATAATTCCACTGCAAGGCAGCTGCAGTGGACAATATATATATATATAAAACATGTTACATATAAAACATGTCTCTTCACAATGAGATATGTGTGTATGCCGTTAAACTACTAAGGGCGGGAATCGAAACGATAGATTAGTAATAACTAGGCGTATTTGTGACATGTTGAATTATCCTTGTGACATTCGTTAATCAAATGTTTCAACAATCTGTAATATAAAAGCTGTTAGAGGAGCGAATGTCCATTTATGAACAGCTATGTAAACAGCGGATAGTTTTAGAGAGATTATGGACGAATAGATAACAAGTCCCAAAATCCCGCGGTCATTTTCATCGATTTTTTAACCAGCGATTGAAAAAAATCAGATAATACCTGGAAAAGCATGTTAACGCTACTAAAGGGTTTAAAATGAATCCTTAGCAAAACTGCACCTCAGCTGTAATATAAACCTAGGTGCACCTAATATTCTGGCACGTTCTGTTAGGCTCACGAAGAAAACCTGATTTCAGAAATGGATAAGTAAGTTAAACAGGACTCATTTCATAAGAAAAATAATTTATGAAAAAACATGTAAAATTATTTAAGGCAGGGAGAAATAATAGAATCAGTAATAGATCTAATTAAAGAATAATTAATCAGGTAAAAAAAATGCATTGATTCTTTTAATTGCTTTAATAGTACTGGTACATCCTATTTATTTAGAAATTTTGTGTATTTTAGACAAATCATTGGTTTTTATCTATTGTTTTTGATCTTCGTTTTACGTGTACATGTACTATATACGTCAACCGAAACTAGTTCACAGCGGTAATCACAATAGTACTTTTCGCATTAAAGGTTGTTGTAAATGATTATGTGATATTTATATAGTGATAGTCATACTATGTAAATTTACATGTGTCTGATATACAAAATGAAGATGTAGTTGACATTTTCCTGGCCAGGCAATTACTAGCGGAAACCTACATAAGCTAATATTACGAACTAGCACAATGCGACGGCCATTGCCCCCACAACCCCCCAGCCTTCCGTCCCTCCACCCTAGCCTAACTCCCTTTTGAACGTGGGTTTTTCTCGAGCTCGTCCACACTTTTACAAAGGTAAACGTGTTGCTAATACTGAAAACAAAATGCATTTTTTTTGTGTTCAGACGTACACGGGTCGTAAAAGCTTGTTGTCAACGGACAACGGTTGGGCAGCGGGACTGTCTGATATTAACATGTGTTTTGTATTTGATATAAGCATATCTTACTTCAGCCTCGTAGACAAGGCCACGTCACTAAATAAACCTGGCGACTTGACTGAATAAACATACGTATAGTGGCAGATTAATGTGGTGCCCTATTTCCATCAGACTGTTCCTGCCCGAGTGTCATATCTACCTTCGAATATACCTCCAAGCTGTATGGAGACGATGGGATGGGAGACGACACTTGCTAGTACCCTTTACGCCCGTGTAGATGTATTTGTGTATCTTGGCATAAGGCTCTCTGCCCATATATATGCTGTGTGTATACACAGACACATCTCTGTGGGTATATGCATAATCTGTATATATCTACGCATATTTAGGCGCATACGAGGCGTTCGTAGGTAGGTACAATCACATATCTATAAAAGACTGACCCTATCAAAAGTTGACTAAATTACGTAAACTAGGACTACGTACTTGTATGTGTCTGTCCGTGTGTATCGGTGTGTCTTTAGTGTATCACTGTCGAAAGGGGACGCGTAGTCGTGAGACGGGGCATTAATTCCAACGGTTGGTTCATATCTAAAATCAATGTTCTTCCAAAGACCATCTAGAGATCTTGATCCGGTTAATTTCATTTTTGCTTTTATCGCCAAAACAATGTTCCATGCAACTTTTTTCGTACAGTTGTACGTATAAATACGTACCTGACAGAATACGTACGTATTCTGACCTGTATTTCCGATTTAGTAAGTTCTTAATGAGACAAGGGCAGACGTTACGGTTATTTGGTGTACGTAGTATGATGATGTCCGTTAACAACTTGTACATCCCGATCGTATAGACGCAAGTAACATTCCAGAATATAATGATCTTTTTTTTAAAAATCACGCTGCGTTGTAAGCGATAGATATGCATTAGCTTTCCTCCTGACGTAAATTTTCATCAGTGCATAGAAGCTAAGGTAATATATAAAACTGTAGTTCTGTTGTGATTCGTTTATATATATTATATACGTTTATATAGAAATATACTATTATTTGTTTGTTTTTCTCATCACTCGACGAAGCATCGCCCTTCTACGAACAAACGCGACCTTCACCTGACCTCCGAGTGTATTCTGCTGTCTGTTGTGAAACAATCTGTAATAAAAACTTTTTACCCACTAATACCTCTCTTTTCCGCCGCACATCCATAAGAGTGCCTGTTCTGTACAAGGTTTCAATCTACGCCACTTAGGCAGTAATCAACGGCATGGACTGGCGTTCATTTCTATCTTAAACAGAGTTTAAACTTTAGCTAAAAGATGATCGGAATATCGCTTAATTCTACTAGAGACTACAATAGAGTTGGATTCTGTGAACCGGCTGCTGTGGCTGCAAAGCATGTGGCACCATCTAAACATCTGGCTGCATTAAAGTGCGGTTTCTATTCCCATAGTATTGACGAATAAGGCCAGCTGGCCCGCCAATTTGAAATCTGGTCGATCTTCAGCAAGCGAAACACGGACTGCCGTATCGCACCCAATGCTTCCGTTTCCTGTTCACACTCGTATTTAGGCCCTGCAATCGTTTGCATTTGTCGGCGCTCATGTTCGGACCTATGACCTATGTGTATGCAAAAAGTAACGCGTTCGAAAATTTTAAATGTATACGTAATATTGAGATGGAGTCAAAAAAAAAAAAAAAAAAAAAAAAAGAATGAATCTTGTCATCCTGATAGGTTTCACATTAGTATCAAGCGTCATTAATATAGATTGTAGATCCAAGCGCGTTATTTTAAGCATCTTTAATGCATCCTGATTGAGTTAATTATAATAGTAATTGACATAGACGGTAGAACATGATAAAATGATAATTCCTGCCGTTGTGCAGATTTTTCATTCAATACTTTGTAAAGGGAGACACGAGCTTGCCACAACCCATACAATATTTGATTAGGTATAATTGTTCTCGTCTAAAACTTAAATCTGTTAGGTTTATTCTTTTTCCTCCAAACAACTGAATCGAAGGGATAAGCTATGATGAGCCTATTCATAGAAGGTGTCCTAAAAAGAAAAAGCTGAAGGTTGTTTCACGAAACCACGCTTGGTAATTAAAAAAATATAAAAATATTTTGACTTACTCTAGTGAACACATGGTGGTTATTCTCATCTGAGACGATTATTTCCGATCGACGGAAAAAACGTTGAGGTAAAGCGGGGATTGTTGTTTACGTTGCAGACGAATCATAGTTTCGTATACTTAATGCTAATGATATGAGGGTACATATATATTTTGTGATTAGGTCGGGAGAGGAATGCACAAATATGACCGATTTCTGTTTATTATCGATGTTTAGCTTATATGTAGTTGTGACAGAATCAGTCGGTGGCCACTCTTAACTGAGTCGTATTCCACCCATTGCGTGCTTTCATCAATAGAAATTTACTATATAGATAAAATAAAATAAGAAAGGCCCTTCTATTTTGCCACACGACAACGCCAGAGAGGATGACGTTAATTCATATCCAGTCGCACATTTGTAAATCGCGGGTCGTACTGTGACTCGCTGTATATCGTTCAAATTAGCGCGCGTTAGCCATGCCAGCGTTTTTGAATCACAGTGACGGCGACAGATTTGAGTACTTGAGGTTATAATGAATAATTTTAGTTCTGCCAGTTTACGCTGCAGCGTAGAGCGCGACAGTGCCGAGCTGGTATTATTCGACGAACTAAACATTTCTCGAAAGCAGAAAAAGAAGTTCGTTTCGAAACCCAGCATACGTAATATTCACCTATAAAGTATAAGTAATTTGGCTGTTCTGCACTGTGCTCGACGAAGGCTTGTGCCGAAAATCCCGATAGATTGCATTATTATTATTCGAATGAGCGCACCATAGTCGTAGTAACTGCCAAATGCACAGCGTAGCAACCGTGACAGCAGGATACAGGACGCAGAAGTATATGAATTCATTAAAATCTAAAATAGTGTCGTTTGCTCAGTAGGGACATTTTCGAATGACTGCATTTTGCCATTTGCGAGTCTTTCCCATTCTAGAAGTCTGCGCTGTAGAGCTTTGGCTTGTTTCTACTAGCGCAGCTACAAACTGTCTCTCATTGAAAAGCTTTTCGATTCTTTACTGCTTGTTCGTGTCTTCCATCTTAAACCACTCGGCCAACTGCCAGGAAGCGCATCAGTTTGAAGGGCAGGCCGTTCGTCGACCTTACGACACGGTAGCGGCAGATGGGTTCGGCGAACGCCTGCCGGTGTTTCCTTTTGCCCCAGTACGCTGTAGGACTGTTTCTGCGCCACAGACACGCAGCTTTCTTGCAAGCAACACAAACAATAAATGGGCGAGTTCAAGGGTCTGGTACAAAAGTGCCTGTATCACCGAGATCGGATGACTAAATTCGGCATAATGGCGCGCAATACAAATTCACTTGCAAGTACTTGGCAATTCGACGCTTGTCCGCGTTTCAACATCCACCGGAAAAGGTACACACAACTTAAATACGCCATGCATGAACATGGCGTGCGTCTTGAATATACATGGAAAGAGCGTCGTTGTGTGAAACGTGGCTGTATGCGTGTAAGCCGTATAGATTTAAAAATGTCCTCAGTTTCAGAGAGGATGAACACTGTTGTTGAAATGAGGAGTACTTTTAGATGGCTACCAAGTTGGCAAAGCAAGCGACCTGCTAGGAAGGCAAAGATATTCGTCGGTGGCACAGCACGAAAGTAGCTCACTTTCTAAACACGACGAGTTCGAACGTGATAGCGTTTTTCATTATCAGACATTTACAGCTCAAACGAGTACAGTGTAATTAACGAATATATAGCTAATCTCCTCTGGGCGATTCCTATTTGGGGCTCAGTTTTTCGATTTTAGTTTTTAAGTCTTCACTGGAATTGATTGTAATGACTACTGACATTTATATTAGTTTTCCTTGCGGTGGAGAATATTTTTCAGGTCCTCCTATGCAATTTCGACGTGTCCTACAACATCCTTGATGGACCGTGCGGACATCGCACGAAACGTGCCACCATATCGTTTGAAAAAAGAGGTCATAATCAAATCAATCGCTCCTTCCTGGCAGCGATGCTGGTCGAGTGGTTCACGCTGGAAGATACGAGCAAACAGTAAAGAATACATCATACACGGTTTGTGTTCAAGTTAATTTCTTTATAATACAGCAGACAATACAATATGCTTAACTTCCTCGCCGTATACGGAGTCTCAGATCAGTTTGACGGCTTAATGTGTTGATAATTTCCATCAGATAGGAAGTTCGACATGAGTACAGAGTACGGCTGATTCTCAAGTCGGTTACCATAAACAGAGATGATAATTATAAAATGCCTACAACCTAAATGCCCACTGTGGCGTGACCCCCCGCATATTTTCTTTCGTAGCAAGCTGATTTGGCCGAAAGGAGTATCTATAAATTTAACCTTTTTCGGGATATTTGAGAAAAATGAAAGCCGAAATTGTTTACTCGACGCAGATCGATCTATTTACCACAATAGAGCCAAGTCCATGCCGATACGAATCGCTTCTGTAGAATAGTTGTATCAGCCCTTGCAGGTAGATGGAGCCGATTGGCCAAAAGCGCATGATTACTATCATTTGGACAAGTTGCTCACGAACTCGGTCAAGCAACTTTCTAACATAAAAGTCGTCGTCGTCAGCCTCTACAAAAGTTTCGATTTTTAATGCGTACGCTGCCCAGCGGTGACGTGCACCGAAGTGGTTGGGCGATTAATAAAATATGAGCCATCAGGGGCTACAGTTTAAATTATTCGAGTAGATGGATACTTTGCCAAAAGTAGTTTTTCTTTTTCTTGTAGGATGCTAATTTAGTTAATCTGTGAAATGAGTGGGAAGAAAAGATCCATCTTAGCGTTTCGATAAACATTTTTTCCAAAAACAATTGCGGCAGAGATAACAACTACATTTAATGGGTACTACTAAAGACATGTACTGTATCTGGGCTGGATACGACTGCGTGCACGGCCAGAAATGAGTGAATTAAATCCGTTTAGCCTAGTTATTTATTCAAATAGCCCAGAACATAGATTAGATTGACGAATGAAATCCAACGGGATTATTAAAATATTCTATAGGACGACTGGACGAACGTATGTCAGTCTGCAATAGTCTGTAAAATTGGGTATAATCCAAAACTAGAAAGTGCTAATAGTAACGACTGAATAGCGGTAGGAGAACGAGACAGTCGACATAGAAGAAATGAGGGGAGTCGCTAGAAGATTGTTACAGCCTAATGGGATTACTACCATGGGTAATTGTAAACTTTGTTGTATGGGACTAATCGCGTACGAAGTAATAGGGAAGCTACGGCAGTGTGACGAGCTCACTGACGGATGTACAAGAGCTACATGGCACAGGGTAAATGCATCCGAATAACCTCGTGATGTACACCGAAGTTTATGCCAGGCTTTGTGTAACATTAATGGACGAAATTAAATAACCAATGACAAAACAAGCGTGGAATAAAATCCGTAGGTCACTTGACTAAAGTTAATGTAATAAGTTATTACGGTGAAGCCTCCGGAGGGTAGATCTAGACTTTAACTATTAACAGCTAGAGTCTAGATCATTTTCAACGCTGTAGTAGATTGCGTATCGCTTACTCTTGCGTAGGCTGTGCGAGCACGCATCCTTAACTTATCTAGTCAACGTCCACACGTTCACATTCATATAAAATATTGGCACACGTAACAGATTCATCGAATTGTAACTTTTTGCCGGTAGATAAACTGTGCGGCACGTATCCGGGTCGAAGCAGTGACGCCATCTCGTTTGCAGCGTTTCTTTTCTATCTAGCTTTTTTTCCATATTTCTTACACGGCTTCCTTACCACGCCTTTCCTTTATCTGACCCTTCCGCCGGCATCTGCTACCTTTGCAAGTCTCTGCTCCGAGTATTCTTATCTAGGCGACAGTTCTGTTTGATATCAGCCGACCATTGACAAGCCTATTCGACAGTTCGCACCAGGCTCTCACAGCTATTCTACCTCGCGTTATGCTCTCCTCCTTCGTCGTCATATTGTCCGTTCCATGCGCTTCCATCCTTGTCTTCACAACACTTCCGCTAGAATAACTTCCGCAAAATGTCACTTGCTTCTCCCTAACTCCGGTGACTCCCTACGAGATGGTTGTCTCTCACGTTTACTAGCCTATTTTTTATTTAAGGAGGACAGCATGGTTCCGCTAAAAGCGGATCCAGGTCAGATAGAGTGGACGGTCACAGTTATTATCCATACCTTCATTCAGCCTCGCTGGTAAATCCCTTAGCACACCTTCGTATTAAATACACACATATATACTACTTCAAGATAATAGAAATGCATTTGCTAGCTGAACTATGCGATAAAGTAATTTTAGCTTTTTGTTAATTTGCGTATATTTAATAAAAGTACTAAATCGTAGGCTGAGTAAAAGTTTGTATTCAATTGTGTCCTCCAAGTTCCTTTACTAATTTCCCCTAGTGGTATAATATTAAAAATGCACCTATTTCGGGTCTCAAATTTTTTACTCAGCTCCTTTCATACCTAAATGTCCTTGTCGAGCTGTACCTCAAATCTCGTCAAGGTCCTTAAAAACGCTTCCCTTCAATTCGCCCTCAAGCCCGTGAGATCATCGTGGAGATATTGAGCCTACTGTAATAAGCTACTGCAGAAACTAGCGCTTACTATTTTTAGATTTTTCTTTAAAACAAAGACGTGAGTATGGCTGAAGTAAGGTTCGCATAAAACAAACCTCTAAATAGTAACTCTGTCGCATTGACCTTTACTCAACATGAACGGTAACTAAATAACTTTGACTGAATGTGCCAAAAAGTTATACAATTGATTTAAGTTTGTGGTTTTTAAATATCTACCAATACTCTAGAATCAAAGAACTATTAGTTCAACATTGCATGAATGCAGCTGCGTAGGGAGGCTATCGACTCTTATGCAATCTATTGAAGACGTTTTCTTCCGTATCAATATATCTCAGGTATGTGAATCATCAATAGGATTGCTTGTCCGCTCTGATTTTTATAGTGGAACGTTACATTATATGAACGAATATAGAAGATGTAAATATTGTAACACTGGCTGTAATAAAATTTGAAGTAAAGGATTATATACTTTTATGGTCGCATTGTACTCCGCGAAGGTATTCTTGATGTTGCTTACTACGTTGAACTTTGTTTCTCTTAAAATGATGCTAGTGGAAGAATAATAATGTTGTAACTAAAGAGTTTCCCATACATTTGGATGCTCATAATACTAGCATTTTCCGTAATGAGCAGGTATCAACCTTTCCAAAGAATCATCCGAATGTAATTGCCATATTGGACTGGAGATCGACTAAAACACGAAAAGGTAACATATCAGGATTCCGGGAACGCATGGCAAAATTATCGGGCGTTCCCTCCGATACGTCCGTACATTGACGCGTATTTGTGCAGAAGTTCTCACTCTTCTGACTAGAACAAGCCAGATTGTTTCTCCGATATTCTGTTCTGTACTACTTTTTTGACTGTCCTGCTATTGGACAGATAGGAATAATGGGCAAAGATGCTTCAATACGTACATGTTCATCATGAACTGTCAAAGGTTCCACGATGCCACAATGGAAATAAATGCAATCGGAATTATCTAAGCCTATTGGGTATTGTTGACATAGCACACAAAAATTAAGCACTTTTTATTACCAGAAGAAATAAACCTCGACGCGCCACTGCCCGTTTTGTTGTCTATATTGTATTCCGGAGTTCATCCATGTGGAATCACGAGAAGTGTGATTAAGTTAATTTAATATCTCGCCGATATAGTCTACCCACCGTATCGGTGTTGACAAATAACTATTCTCAAGTTACTTCGTCAGTCTCTGAACGCATTACAGGAATACTTAAGTCGAACTATAAATTACTTTACCGTTATATTATTTTGCAGAAGCTGCAAAAATATCTCGTTACTCCAATGAAAACGTTACTATGATGCCTCAGGAGGTCCCGTTCCCTACTATTCGTCGACAGCTTCATAACGGACGGGCCCATGTAGAATCGCTAAATATCAGGCTTTGTTTCTTTTCTGACTACGGACTTTTATCAGTTCACTTGATACAACGTATTTACATTAACCGTTTGCACGTTTCTCGTTTATTTTTCGCAGCGAAAGTACCTGCTCCCTAGACAGCCTACGAAGTTGACCGTCAATCCGTACCTGCTGGTACCCACAACAGAAAGCCTATTTTCTTCGTTGCAGCATTTTACGACAGCGCAGACTTTTTGTTCAAAATGTAAGATATATTGCACGGGTTATAAACGCCAAACGTGCAGGCACATATCTATGGAAACGCCGAAGGGTCTTTTAGTCATGTGTCCACTTCTGTCGGCCGCCAGCGAAGCTCTGTGATGGGATCCTTTGTTCCCTTTATGTAAAACGTGGATAGCTACCGTAACTATTATTGCAATTGATACACTTGACGATGTACTGCTAATATTAATGGTGGTGTTATTCGGGCGTGGTTGTACAGATGAGTGAGTCTTTCGTAATGACGCTGACTCTCGAATGTGTTGCATGCTCTGATGGCCGGCATACTCGGTGCAGTCCGGATCGACGAATCAGTGAGCCCTTTAAGCCTACGGCGATTCAATTTTTTGCTCGTTTTCGTCGTTTTTTATTTATTTCTTTTTATTAATACGCACGATGGTGTCAATGGAAAAGTGGCTAAAGGATCGGATTTCTGCCACTATCCGAAGCAAATATCTATGAAACTTTCAACCTCAGCAACAGAAATAGGAGCGTTTTTTTAACAGGCACCCACTTGCTTACTTTTGCATGGATACCCCGCCAAGTCGGACTATCTGGGATGACTGGGGTTGCCCACAGCAAGTGGAAACGGCCGTGAAAAGCTTGGAGTTTTCTGCCTGTTCAAGAAAGACGAGTGATGAATGCAATAAATCGTCGTTTACCTCTGAACAGCTAACAGAAATTAGCGGAAAGGCGAAGGGTATCAGAGAGCTGCTGAAGCTGTTCTAGAAGGCCATCAGGAAGTCCACAATTCGAGGAGACTCACAGAAAGACACAGCGGTCAACACTTTTTTTTTGCTATTATTATAACACCGTGATCTGTGCAGATGTTGATATAAAAGAAATGTGGCGCTCGTGCGTGGTGCCCTTTTTGTCGGACCTTCTTGTTGGATAGACGCTTGTAAAACGCTTGATATAGTAACTAACCGATTACGGAGCTGCGTCGTTCATATACGTTCAACGTTGATTGTGTGGTATGCGCATACAGAACGCGTATTATGCGTGAACTATCAACACCAATGAATGAATCACATATATAAAATACCGATAGAAAACTCGCTGAATCTGTTAATATTTTTGCTAGCTCCCTACACATGAATAGAGTTATAGGTCGTAGTATGATGCAACACTATGGAAAACTGGATGTTATGCTTTATCATCACAGGGTAAAATTTCTTCAATTTCATCTACAGTAACCCTAACACGGCGTCTATGTCCACATGCCTTCATAATACTCTCCGTATGCGTCACCATACATAAATCACGTTTGTATCTAATAAAGGCTGAAATATATTAACTGACATCATTTTTAAAAAAAATAAACAACAACAACGCGCCTAAATGATAAATATGGCACTAATAGTTCTTTCACTTTAGATAACTTTTATTGAACTCGCTTTGACAAGTTATTACTTATCACTGCTGAATATTTGATTCTACACAAGATAAAAAGCATCTGCGAAGGGACCTTTGCATTATGAATACACCATTTGCGATACCCCAATGAGCTCTTGTCAAGGGTTAACTGGGCGCACACCTACCGGCTTGTCTCTGTCCGCTAGTACCAATCAGCTCGGCAGAGGAATGGCGTCGCAAGGCAGCCGGGAGGAACAAATGCAGGCTCTTCTCGACCACTACTGACGCTACGCGCGAAACAGAAGCCTCGGAGTGCATATAACGCAGGTCGTGGTTTGCTTCTAATTGCCGTTGGCTCTAATTGGCCTTCTAATCCCTCTAGCCAGGCCCAGTTCTGCGTAACACTCGTGCACTTATGTGCACGCACAGACGCAGACCCATGAACCTCTTTACTTTACTCTGCGCAGTGGTGATCCTAGTCAGCGTCAGGAGTAGGGTCGCTGTTCCTCGTTTCGTTCTCCTATCGCCATCCCAGTTCCACTGAACTTTTACCCAAACACCCCACGGGGCTAACTTTTCTCATTAAATGCTCAATGATACCCGACGAAAGCTAGCTAATCAGTATTGAAGCTGGCTCTTTATGAGTGTCGGTGTTGCTGCCGCCGTATAGTCCATAGCGTCTGGCGTATTGTGTTGGTATACATATAGCCAAAATAAGGACAAGAGAAAATCGAAAATGCAAGGCTTTTTTTTTCAGTTTTCTAATTTCGTTGCAGCTGCCCACAGCAGACTATTTAAATGTCGGTTCGAAAATCGGATCTATTCAGTAGTAGTTGGCTCGTATCTTACCGACTACTAATAGACATATTTTATTTAGGTTTTTTTTTGAGAACTACTGAATTGATATGGCTAAAAAACATTGTGAACTTTTCAAGATGCGGTTCTATCGGGCTCTAAATTGTATTCACGCGCTGTGATCCGATTTATCCTTGGAGACTTCCTCAATCAGGTAATAAATATAGTAACTTACTAATTACTTTGCTTCTCGCTGGTAGATGCTTGTTCGAAATATGAAAATTCCGAAGATATATCACACCAAGTTCAAAGCACATTCCATTCCTATCGGAGGTTAAATCTTCCCCGCAGGATTAGCCCTGCACTCAGCGGCGCATGGCTATATTTATATATGCTGTAGAATCTAGCTTACAGTCTGACAACCTTCATCGTGCCGCTGTACTCTATACATATATCTATATCTATATATATATATATATATATATGTATAGATGTATATATTGCAGACTGAGAATTAAATGCCTGAGGCCGCTTTAATTCAGCCCGTATTCAGGGATACATAGTGGCCATCGTGCGTAGAGTCAGCGAAGATTCTCAGTTCGGAATTTCGGATAATAGAAGTTGAATTTATAGGCTTTGCGTAAACTTACCTTCTCTGATAGGTATAGTATTCAAAAACACCGAATGATCCTAGCGTCAAGAACAAAATGTGCCGCAACAAGTCTGTTAGAATAAACCAAACTACCTTAATAGCCAAATTAGGCTCCAGATTTATATCCATGAAACTTCTCACTTAATCTTCAATTGATTTAGCTGACTTCGTCCTGCTTTTCACCGGAGCTGCTTTTAATCAGTATGAACGGCACTATGCGCTTCACTCTGAATGCATCAATTCAGATTGGTGTCCTCCCGTGCCACAGGCACTATATATTTATTTCATGGATATGGGCGCTGAAAGGTGAAATTTTTTGAAAAATTCTCGGTGGAAAAGATGCAAGCAAGGCTATTTGGGTCGAAAGAGCTTTACAAGGTAGAGCTTCGTGTAGTCGTACAAAAGGTTAAAAGAAAAAAACGTCATTTTGGATTCTTTAATATTATTTAGTATAGCGATTTTGAAATGAAAGTGATTATATAGTAAAGTGCGTGACACGAAGTTGAAAAGTTAAAGTTTCCGCTGATGCGTATCAGCGAGATATATATATATCAAGTGTGCAAAAGCGTATCGTTTGGCGTCATGAAAAACAATGTTTATGATAGCTCCGAAGTTGAAAAATCAGCGCATTTTATCAAACTGTATGACGAGCCAACTAGCTTCTAATCTAATTGAGTTTCAAGGGCAGAGAGCAAAGTTGTGCCATCCATCCCGTACTCGAATACTATTCCGTGGTGAAAGTAGTTTAAGATACCGTCAACAGTTTAGCTTTGTGTTGAAAGGCTTTGTGCGTAGTCCTTCATTCGTGGATGCAAAATGGCCTCCGTAAATGAACTATCACTATGGCCCTATTTTCATAATCTGACAATCTCACAAGTTTTTTCGGCAAGTTCATCATAAAAAGCAATGCAGAGTTTAGAAGAGTGTGTATAAAGACACGTTAAAGATATCGACAAATGGAATAACCGTTGTTTCAGTTAGCGAACAGAACCGAGCGTCTAGGTCCACAGTCGCTATGTTCTGCCAGGGCAACCAATACTGAGAATTGCGAAAACACCAAGTAATTCTCTAACTTTTCCTCAGATGATGTGTGAACAGCTTGGCTTCTATGACCGATCTGTGTAAACGTAGACTTCCGTTGACGGTATAGCGAATGAGGCACTAGTTAAAGTGCTCATTTAAGAGAAGTCATTTTCTCCCGCATGGCTTTACGAATAGCTGTCCATGAATTTTGGAGGCACACATAATTAGTCTGGATAAATGTAAATTTTCTTATCACATTGAACACAGTCAGCCTTGTCTGATACACATTAAATTCATATCTTATACATTTGTTCGGCTCTGCATAAGGTATCATTGTTATATATATATATATATGCTGCTTGTACCGCATAATGATTTTGTCATAATACTTCAATATTTCCTCGCGCCGCTTTACATCTACCATTCATTTCGACATGTGGGAAAAAAAAAAAAAAGTATATGTTATTTGCACATAGGGTTTATATAATTCATTCAGTACGTATTCTCGTAGCCTATGCTACATGCAGGGCTTACATTACCGCTTATATTTTCCCTAGTTTGCAAAAATGATTCTTCAAGTGTATTGGTTTGTGCAATTTTGGCCCTTTTCATCGATTGTCGTTTAAATCAAAAGATACTTGCAGGTGTGTTATCTTTCTTGCACACTTTTTTAAAAATAAAATCTTACACTAGTAACATTCTTCCATACATCTACTGCCTGATAACAATATTAAAAAAAGAGAATAAAACATAATAGAAGAAAGAAAGAAAGAAAAGGGAAAAAATACTCTCTTAAGAAGAAACACCCGGCGTTTGAACGAAGGTTCGTGACGACTCCGGCGGTTTCATTGATATCGTGATAGCTGAGAGCATAATAACTGATTCGAAACGAATTGCTAACATATAATATAAACAAGCCAGCAAAATAACGGTAGTCTTTGTTTGTCTGAGATTAACGTAAAAAATTAAACAAACAACTAATTACCTATCGCTTAGTTTCTCTCCTTTGCATTACTTTTGTAGCATACACGTATTGGTAGTGATCTCCTCTCAATGCCTACTTTGTCATATTGTTTATCACGTTCATACATTTTTGTGACCGCTAATATATCAGCCTTCAAAGAAAAATTATTCATTTTCATCCATCAAAATCAGGCCCTCAAGAAGTAACTACTACCGTCGAACTAAAACTCTATTTGGCATAATCATTAAATCGCACTATAAAGCCAAATAGTTAGCCTGAAAATTGTATCTGCGTCGAGGTCTCTTCTTTTGCAACACGAGAGCGTTGAGGTCTCCCAAAGTCTGCCCGCTCTTCTCTATCTAAGCCATTAATGGCAGTGTTTTTGAAAAAGTCTCAAAATGGCGCTGCCGCCAACCTCAGCGGCTGATGTAGCGCAAACGTAACATACCGGGTTAGAACGGCAACGGCCACAAACGCAGCTTCACATCCATCATACATACGCATTGTTCATACGCGCTGTTTTCACAAAGAAAATACAGGAGGAAGTGAAAAGCCAGCAATTTCTTTCAGGTCGGGTTGGGAAACGTACAGTTATCATTGCCATGTTTAGACATCGCAAATTCTGCCTTAGCCCTATCTATTGCCGGGATTCGTATAAAGGCTAGCTAGCGACCGGGTAGCGAGCAGCGATTTTCAAGAAGCTTAGACATAGGAAGCTGTGCGTATGTTTCAGTGATATCTTCATTCTTAAGGTCTGAGTTCGTATCTCTTTCTCTATAAACAGAAAATGTTTAGAACAAAGGGAGCGATTGCTTGCGGAGGTTTTACTTCAGTTTGCTGATTAACTTACATATCGAAAACACGAAACGCCTTTGTCTTTCTTTCAACCGCTATGGAACTTGCCGAATTTTAGTATTGATGTTAGTGTTTAGGAAATTATCCGTCTGAGTGGGAATTTATACGAACAGACTTAACATTATTAATTTTTTTGAGCATTTCAAGAAAAAAAGTTTGACTTTTTCCCTAAGATTCTCAACAAAAGAAGGCCATTGATGAGCCCTCTAAAGCGGTCTGTGGAGACTCTGAATAAAAGGCTGCAACCTTTGAACTTGGCGCATTTTAGTTGTCCTTCTTGTTCTCCAATTTTGACTAGTCAAAGATGCACATCGATCCTAATAGCACTACTATTATTACCTCTATTACTATGAGTTCAGTTTTGCATTCATCAAACGCTACTTCCATTTATGGAGAACAAACGTAAAATGGGTTCGTAAAAAAAATTTAGAACGCTAGATAACTGTATCCGCTTTTCGAGTGGCGCCCTCTACGCTACATTTCCGTCTGGTCATATTTTTCCGTTACAAAACAAGAAAGACGTCTACAGACAGGCAGCGAAGCATATCTCATCTAGTTCTAGGGAAGCAGTCGAGCGCTCGTAAGGACGTATAAACTACGACAATCTATTTGGTAGCGTTTCTCAATTTGACCAAGGAAAACAGAATAATGAACCGCACTATTTTTTAGCCAAATGAAACTAAGGCTCGCAGACCTTTGGCAATTTTAGTTAAAACTTAGGTGATCTTTTAGCAATCACCGTCACTGACAAAAATCACGTCTATTGTTAACATAACCAACACAGCATCTTACTCTAGTTTTGCGCATGTTTTTTAGAAGACTAGATTAAAAATTAGAAGGCACCAAAAGATCAAAGATGCACTCGTTAAAAACCACTTGAAAACAGAAAACGTTTGATCGGCACCCTCAAACATTTAAGCATGGATTCTCTCTAAGCAGGCGATAATCTATGATCTTTGTTTATGGCATTGCTTAGATATTGCCGTACACAACGGAAGACACAAAGATATCTTGCCAGTTTTGTCTGTCTATTAGAAGATGCGTCAGTACGTTACAGTGGCTGTCCAAATAATCAGAATCTCATTGAACTTCTGTCGGAGAGCCTGACAGAAGTTCTGATACTGTGGAACACGACAGATATTTCCAAGCGATGGCAAAATAGAATCGTTCTGACATTTTCCGCAAGACTTCTCAAATATCAATAAGTGAATCAGAAATGGAGATAGATAGATAGATAGATTTACCAATGCTACACTAGTGACGATGCAATTATACTGCGTACACCGATTCTAGTTTTTTCAACGAAGGAGTTGACTAGATGTTAAATTGGTTTTGAAGAGAACTTGGAGTAGCTGATTTATACACTGAGAAATAAAGAGTGGTTCTACAACATGGACAAGCCGTAGATCGCATCATAAAAAGTTTTCACTGATCCATTGCTAGCTAACATTAGTTAAATGCAGATGAATTATTAATGCCGATTACTTACAAAGTGTTAGACGTAATTCAACAAAAATAGCTCGCTTCAAAGGCCACTTTGTCTATGAGAGCCATTGTTCTACTATGAAGCAGTACCGACTATTAGAGAGTTATAGTATGTGAAACGTACTTTGTTTTTTGCAGGTCACCTCTGGTCCTTGAGAGAAATTCGGATCGTGCTTCTTCTAAATTGAAAACAAGAGTACAAGCATTAGGGGCAGTCAATAACTTAACAATCACAGTCTAATTCTTTTTGTTTGGATCTTCTAAAAGGAAGCGATGTGCTAGACATGGCTGTTACCCTGCCATCGCGGGCTAATTTTTGACCCAGGTAAGTTCTAGCAAGCAGCTAGTAAACAGGGTACACGGTTTCTTCCTCCAATACGCAACAACTTGAACTATCGGCGCATTCACTCTGTCTGTCTTACTAAGTGTAGTACAATTTTTAAATAAAGTAT
This sequence comes from Varroa destructor, assembly GCF_002443255.2. Lineage (NCBI taxonomy): Eukaryota > Metazoa > Arthropoda > Arachnida > Mesostigmata > Varroidae > Varroa > Varroa destructor. The sequence continues at coordinate 28,928,331 of NW_019211454.1, forward strand.
CTTTTTTTTAACGATTTGAATAACCTTCCAGGGGAGTATGTGCGGGTCAAATTCGTAACACGGGGTATTGCCTAGAAAGGACTGTTACTTTAGTTCAGTTTCAGACCAGCTTTAACAGATCATAGCTGTTCTGAAATGATCTATGCAGATGACTGGCGCGGATATTATGAGAAAGCTTCATAGAATCTCTGAACCGATAAGCGAATTTACAGTTTCTAAACATCATAGGATCGCTACGAGCAACATTTAAGCTACGTAACATGAAAGCCACTTCCAATCAGCTGTTCAACGGGGTTTCTTAATGAACGCTCGAATATGATCGTATTAGGGGGTATGAGTACCTGTAGATGGCAGAGAACTAGCAAGAGGCTCTCCACATCTGACCAAACGTACCATGATAAAGAAACCTCATCTCTCTAAAGGTGCCTGTATTGGAAATTGGTTTTTATCCTCATTAGTTAGCTAAATCTTCGAACCACAAAATAGGTTTTGTTTTGCTGATTGGATTCATTGCTCCAATACGGTAGTCATTATCACTAATGGAAAATCGTATTCCTATAAAACCTGACTAACATTAAGTTTCGAAAGAGACCTTAAGTTCTATGGCCTGGAATCAACTTATGTGCAGAACAGAAATGCAGCTTATCTAGATACAGATGAGTCGCCCGCATACGATGTCGTACACGGTATCTTACCGTAGTAAAAGGGTTATCAACATGTGAATTTCGTCGACGGGAAAACTTTTTTTTTGTATGAAATTACTTTTGATTTGCTTGAAATTCCTAGCGGATTTGAGGTCATAAGCCACAAATCAATTGTATAATTGCTTGGATCCAGCGGAAATGAAATCTCCAGGCTCACCCAAAGGCGATTAGTTCAATCCAAATGATCGCGTTGGAACAGCCTTTACCTTAGGCCGAGAACCTTGAAACGGTATCGAGGCTCGGCAGTGAACGGCAGAAATACCTTTTCCGATGTGTTATATTTGTATAATAGAAGAATTAACCAATGAATCAAACTCGTATATATGTCCCTTCGGATACATATAAAACGAAACTGTAACCAAGTGGAACGTGAAAAAGATCTTATCTTGCTACGCTATTTTACTAAGCTGTGTTCAAGTGCTGTTTGTCCTTTTTTGGTCTAGCTCTCCGATAAATGTAATAATGGGTCTTTCCTTTAAATTTGCTGGTTAAACGAAAGAGCAGATCTCCGGTAAAACTTGACTGATCTTCCAATTTCCAATTGCAGAAAAGACCTGACCTATCGTCTATCCTGTTCTTTTACCCGTCTAGCCAGAAAGGCCTATCAGTTTGAGTGGAAAGAATTAGTGGGACTAGGCCAAAACGCCTGCTGAAAAAACCTAGTTGGAGCAGTGTTATTCTGCATGTCTCACGACTGGCTATTAATGCAAAAAACTATCGCATTAGGCTGCGGAATAGCACTTTGTACGAAGGACGTAGTAAAGGGATCACAATAGAATAGAAAACAATTTAATGCCAATTGGTAGGACCGCAGTCTCCCTGTTTGATCCCAAGGGACATTGCTATCTGGAAGAGGGTGCGAGGGATAATACATAACAGGAGGTGGGGTGGGAAGAAGGTCGCTGCGATTACTCTTCAGCTAAATAGCTCATATGAATAGTTTTATTTTATTTCCATATCTATCACTGCGCTACAGCTGAAAAACCAAAGGCCAAGATAAGAAAAATAAGATGATGCCAATATGTGCCTAAACCTACGTAAAGCGGATTAACAGGGTAAACCGTCTGCAACTAGGACCCGAACGATATTTACGGCCACTTAGGCAAGGCGTACCCCAACAAGGACAATCTTCAAAGGAGCATGCCTGTACAAAACCAAAAGGCTTTCTATATGAGTATAAAATTTTAAATGCCTGTGTTCTGAACGACGAAGAAACCAACAAATATGTATACAAATTCTCAGAATTATGTCCAAATAAACCAACCTATACCTCTCAGATGCATCCTAGATGACGTAGCCTTCTAAAGTAGTGCGCTTATAAATGAAAAATTAAAATGTACATGCCTAGAGATATCGCTGGGCTAAGGGGATACCTGCTTTTTATTTTGGCCACTAATCCAGATTGTTAGCAAGGATCATATGTATTAAATGAATCCACTTTGGCAGTGAAATTGCGATTTGGGTCTCATCACCCACTCAGAAGCTCTGTAATGACTTCAAGCTGACATCTCTCGCCCTTCTCCTATAAAGCAAAAAAGAATTACTATTATTTTCGGGAGCGGGTCTTATTGCCCTCATATATAGTAAGCGTTATATAGTAAGCGGATGCAAAAGCGAAGTCAATTAAGAGAAAATCAACTAATTTTTTTTGTTTTAATAAAAAATGATAACATTATTTCTACATAAATTACAAAAATGTTTTTAGCTCAGAAAACCTGAAGCATAGTTATATTAGGCTTCAAACTGGCTAAGTTATCTCGTGTAGTTGTGGTTCAGATTTGTATTCGTAATGCCAGCCTATCTGACCGTATACGTTTAGGGATAACGGAGTGCCCCATATCATAAAGCTTTGTGTTTATTTTTTACCCTATTCAGGAGTGTACTGATACCTATTCCTGCCGTAAGCTCTGAAGCGAACTACTTCTATGCAACGAAAACTTCCCTACAGACTAGTAGATTGCTTTTGGGTGATATACAACCGGGCCAATTGCCTGATATAGCTTCTTATTTGCTAAATTGGCTTATTATAAATTTTCTAAACACTGCATAATGTCGAAAAATATGTTTTACAGTAGATGCTTTGACGTTTTCTAATATGGTAAAAATGATACTGTGGATTCTATAGTGTGACCGCAATGTGAGACAACTAGACCCGGAAGTTTATTTATAATGTGCTCAAGCGTGATTCAGATTGTACCTTGATCCATCGTCTTTATTCATACTCTTCAAACACCAGCTCCCGGTCATGATGCATTATGGAAGCAAGGGGTCACTACTTTTGAACTGGATTTTTATCTCGAAAGCACGAGAAAAAGAAGTTTTCACACGAGTCAACATTCTCTATTATTATATATTTCGGTTAATCGTAATCAAACTAATTCCTAAACGAGCTAAAAGAAATTAGTTGTCACGGCGCAAGATATACCGCGAACCGTTTTAGCTCGAATAGTAGTGATGTTTACCAAGAGCACTCTAGATATTTCCTATCTATTATAGAATTTTATGTTTGTTTTCGTTTAATGTACTAATTTTGTCAACATACATAATTTATAATACACGTGAATTTATGGACGATGTCAGATCATATTTATTAAAATTCGATTTCCCTGACTGTACTACAGTGTACAGGTCGTATAAGTTTAGCTCGTGCAATAAATACACATAACCGAAGTAGAGAAGCTCAAGGGTCTCAGCTTTCCATGAAAACCTTCCCGGCGACGATCGATTTGAATATGTCTGAAACTTTTGTTTGAGTGCCCTACGTATATTTGAAAAGAAATCTACACATATTCATTTTCAGGGAGAAAAAAAAAGCAAACTCTCTGATTTGTGATGCATATATAGGCTTTTGCTCAAAAACGTCATTTGTCCCAAATTGAGTTAATCAAAATTAAGTTATTTTTAATTGTTAAGTTCTGCCCTTCAAAGGAACCTTCGCAACACACGCGCACATCGCAAACACGGATGTGCCGTTGTGGTCATTACATCGTCGTAACGGAGAAGGCAGGCCTTGTTGTGCCACAGTTCAACTATCAGCAGAGTCTTCTTTATGCTTTTTGATTGTACTCCTTGATTACCGTGGAGCAAGGATAACATTAGTTCATGAAGAACGGTCGGAAACATTTCCGACGGTTGAAAATACCGTAAGGAGTACCTTCGTTTCGGGCCTGGATCGTGCAACATTCCTTGTCTTTGAACCGATACTCGAAAGACTGCGTCTTGGCCTTTTCATGGTAGCCATACACATACGTCTTGGTCGCCCGTAATGATGTGCTCAAGCAAGTTTTGCTCTTTAAAAGTGCCAAAAGCTTTTCCTTACACAGCGTCTTTTGATGGCCGTTCATCAGCTGGACATACAGCTGTTTTGGCAAAAACATTGCCGTAAGCCTCCTGACGCCCAAACAGTCGGTCATAATGGCCTGACATAAGCCAAATGAGATCTCCCTATTTTCCACTGGCTCTCCTATAGTGATTAAGCGGTCGGGCCTTTCCAAGCTTTTGTTTGTGACCGCTGTCAAAGGCCCTTTACGGTAAGGATCATTTTCAGCAATCATCGAGGGCTGCGAAAATTAAGACGACCCATTCTTTTCTGAACAAAAACTGACATATATATATACATATACATAGGGGTCGAAGAAAGATACGCTTGAACATAACAATATTCGACCACATCTTTCTTCTCAAACAAAAACAGTGTTGTCGGACCCTTAGTGATAGTCGCACATTTTTCCTGCAATGTGCAAGTATAAGTGAAAGTTCATTTTTCATTTGGGTACATGGCTACCTGAAAAAAAGCTTTACTTCTTCTGCAGGTGGCACACCCCACTACTGGAAGGAGCAGTAACTTCGACTGCTGTAACCGTGAAGTGAAGAAGACGACCGAAATGAAAACCACTCCTCTATGAAGACGGGATCGAGTAGAAGGAGTTGGAGAGTTTGTGTTGCTGCCGCTTCTCAGGGGCACCCAATAGGTTAGTTCACGTTTATTGCGTTCTGATGATGCCCTTTGGCGGCACCAGCCATTGCGGGGTGGTAATGCAAGAGAGGGAGAAGCTTGCTCTGGGGAGCCAGCTACTAGCTACCATACCCTTGATGGTTCCGATAGCGCCTCCGCAGTTACCCCAGATGTCAAGGCTAAGACCACAACTGCTGCTACTACCACTCCCACCTACAGCCATCAAAGGGTCCGTCCTCACAATGCGCCCCCAATACCAATCGTTTACCTATATCTACCGAATTTATTTCTACCGGCCACGCTTTGGGTAACCGTCGGACGTCGTTTACTCGATCACTGGATGCAGTCAAACGAGATCGATCTCATTGTGATGCTCGGTCAGTACGCGCGCATATATGCTTAAATATACTCGAAGAAGACAGACGTGATCAACAGACAAAAGAAATGAACGGAATTCTACCCTAAAAAAAACTAGAACTCGTAGATTTTTTTTTTATTAACGCTCATTTGTTACAGCGTAAATTGCTAGGAATGGTCTGTAAAAGGTCGACAACCATATTAAGACAAATTATTCTATAATTTTTGTAAAGCAAAAAGATCTAATGATCTCATCGGTATACCGAACTGAAATACGATGATGCCGCCGATGTACTATTATGATGACCTATGTATGATAGTTTCGATTGAGTTGCAGGTGAAGAACAGGGCATGCAATGAAAAAATATCCCAAAACTGTGAAGGGAAGGGCAAAGAAGATGACCGCCTTGATTCGATGAACTGTGTGGAAGTGCCACTGTAAGGTAGCGACTACTAAGAGATCACTACAAATAAGTTTATTGCTTTATTTTAATAGATTTGCGGGTCACTTCGGCCACTATAAACTCAACCTGCAAATCTAAAAATTAAAATTTGAAAAAGTACATACAAATGTCTCTAACGTTCTTTAGAAGCCGCATAAGGATTCAAAGCAAAGTAAGTTGGTAGGTTCGTATATGCTGCCTGCAGTGCAACAACTCTAGCTCCATTTGCGTCCATGCTACGTTTAGCGTGGCTAACGCATTGAACTGTTGTAAATGCAACGCGCATTCTGTATAACGTTGTTCAGGAGAAGAAATTCGTTGGGATAGTTACAGATATAAGTCTTATACCTTGTATGATTAGATTAATTCTGAGATTCAAACATTTCCCCGCAGCATCAGAACTCTATAGGATCAAGCGAATTAGTAGTAGTAGTCAGCTGAAATTTAAAAAGAAACAATGCCTTATGTAGTATTTTCTGACGAGACCAAAGCTTATTTCAATTACTGTTCAATCAATAAATGTCGTTCACTCAATGTACAGAAAACTATGTCAAGCCCTATTTTTATCGTTTCGGTCTTAAGGAGTAGTTGCCTTCTCTACAGCTTTCAACCTCCCAGTAAAACTTGGAGTAACTGTGCCATTGACGAACATTTGTTTTGTTGTTGTAGAAACAGTTGTTTTCTAGTTTGTGACTGATTCCGTCAGAAATCTAATCTCTGAAAAATAATAGTTAATCATTGAACGCCTATCTTTAGCACTGAACGATCATTTTTTTCTATTATTTTCTAATAAACTACTACTTTCGCCAAATGTGTAGCTGTACATAGCTAAAATCTGCATACAACCATTCATTAAAAACCGTCTTCTGATAGGGGAGAAATTAAAAACGTTGCATTGATTTTTGTCTCCACTTTGTAGCTTTCCGCAGTTTTTTGTTTCGAGTTGTTTTGTACGTTCGATACAACCATTAGGCATTTCATAAAACGGACGGCTAACTGGTTCCTAGCACAAAACAAAGCGTGTCTATGGCCAAATTCGAACCTGGGCTTTATAGGAAAATTAGACAGTTTGACGAACGGGAAAAAGTTATATTATCTAACTAAGAAGTAATTGGATTCGATCTGGCGCATTGTTATAATACCCATCCGAAAAGCAAGCCAAATGAGTAAAGCAGAGGAAGTGTAAACAACTAGCCATGCGCAAACACGTGAGATACACGGCCCATTAGATCGTCGTCGAAAAGTTTTTCGTTAGTTAGCCGAGAAGAGCGGTGGGAAGAAGGTGGCGGGTGTCGGTAAGACGTTCGGTGCTATAGTACCACTGTCGTTTGGTAAAACAACGCGGACTTTATTACGCACATTTCACCTATATAGATTCGTGCGTTCGCCCGCAGCGTGAACGGTATGGCCAACAGTCTGAACCAGAGACAGCCATTCAGACACAGAAGTATATCCACCGAACGAAAGATAAACGAGTTTTTCCTTGTGACGACCCTCACCCCTCATAGTGTCAGCAGTGTGAAAAAAGGTTTCCCATATCGAACAGTTACGTTTCAATGATACATTTCGAATCATTTAGCTTGGATGCACGCCAAAGTTGGCGGGGATAGAAACAGACTAAAGCAGACGATCCAAGCTAAAGTATAGTAAGCACATATGCCAGGTGTACTTTTCCAGAAGAAATGTAGCACATTTAGCGTAGTACCACAAGCAAAACTTCACTTCTAGTTCGCTCATCCTTAGCTTAACAGAGACAAGCGTCCAAGTCAATCGCAGAGCGTTGTTGATTCTCAAACATCCATCCAATCATTCATATATATATATATATGAGAATACTTCCATTTTGGCGGTGGTAATAAAAAACTCAGGTTTTTATAAGTACTCGGTATGATGCGAGATGTAACTAATTTCACCGGATCAAATAAAGATTAAATCATTTTCAAGCGAAACGTGCATTGATTTAATGAAGTACATTTTTTACTTTCAATACGAATAGATTGCACGCTCGTAAAGCTGATGTGAGATCTTTGCGGAAGCTACGTGCCCACACGTACGCGGCAAGGATACTTGTTTAGCATTCGTGCATGTCACTCGTGCTTTGCCAGATGAGTTATTCGATCGTAGCAACATGATATATTTTCAGTCAGAACGACGAGGAGAAGTATGATACTCTAAAGGTCACGTACGGGCGTTCTGAAATCAACGCAGCTCATTGTTTGGACACTGACGTATCGTACGTATTTTAATAATATATTGGGTCTAGTTTACTTTTCAAAGAAAGGAAACGAAAAAGAAAATGACTGGCCGTTTCGTTCGGGAGACAAAACGGCCATTGATTACCTCTTTTTCCCATTGCCTTTTCACTAGAGTATCATCGGTCGCTGATGTAGTGAGTATATATATATATATATATATCAAATTATAACATAAAAAGGCATGGTGTCTATACACGAATTTGAATATGCCCATATACTGAAAACAAACATACAGATCTACATGAACACGATGCAACACACTAAAAAAATAGGTAAAAAATAATTGTCACGACGCCTCGCTATAGTTATTGCACACTGGCGATAATAGACCATTATGCCAAGATCGTCTTTCTCCCCGACCTGTGATTGGCCATATATCAGATGGGAAAAATCATATGTCATTCATATTGAAATTTACGACAGCCGAGAGATTACGGAGGCGAACAATTTACAAAGGTTACAGGATGTAGCCCACGATGTCAGTGTTAACGTTGACTAAGGAACGTCTTTGTTTACACAATATCTGTTCACAGTTTACTATACATTTACGAAACGCTTAGTTCATTTGCTTTTTTTTTAAATTGTACCACGCCTCCACTACGTAGAAGAAAATTGTGTTTAGATAATTAATGTGGGAACGCTACGTATCTTTCGTCGCACAGCAAACTCAGTTCTTCCTCGCAGAAACGTTTCAACGGCATTTAACAAAAGACGCAATCGAAAATCCTTCTTCAGATATCGCTCAGATATTCAGACGGCTGGCTCCTGACACAAAGCGAGCTTCGGGTGCGTTCGCTATGGCGGTGCCGAACGTAACACACGAGATACTCATTTAGACTGAGAGAAAACGTAGCATTTGTCAATAAGCCATTGTTCTCCTACATAAGTACGGGACGCTCGGATTGCAAGAACTTATTTTTTATACAGATAAAAAATTTCTGTACAAATATGAATTGTTTGCAATTAAAAAATAAAAAAAATTATTTACAAATAAGCTTATTCCTAACCCAAGCGGCATAAGCTGTTCCAGTTCAAGGTCCAGCTTCATATAAAACTATACTTAGGTTTTCGAGAATCCCTTTGGATTAGAATTTGTAATATGTCCTCGATAAATACGAGGATTAACACGGCGAGTAATAATTTGTTTTCAGCCGTAGCGGGGGAAATATCATACACTCGGGCAGATTTGGTCGTCTAACGTTTTCTTTGTAACGTGCAAATTTGTTTCTGAGAAGTAGAATCCGCAGTACTTTGTAGTGTGACACTGCTGTAAGCAACTGTGCATTGTATATAAACGACACGTTACAAAGAGATGAACGTCACATGACAAAAGAAAGGCCGGAGAGAGAGCATAAAATATATGTATGTTTTTTGTTTCGCCTTTAGGGCTGCCATTTATGTTCGTGTGTTGTAGAACCCCACTGTTCAACTAAACAGCTGATATAGGGTGTCTGACAGTTAATGAAGCTATCCCCGATAGAACTGTTATAATCGAGCTGGGGTACAATGGAAAGGTTTATTACGCTGTTCCGCAAATACATTCACTTTCATTCACTTAAAGCAACTAATGGATTGTAGACAGAGGTGGTAAGATTATATTGAGCCTATATATTTAAATTTTCGCTGTCATTTTTGACGTCGGTCAAGTAAATGTATAATGTTCTCTATAGCGAATCTTCCTCATTTATTTGATTGGCGCCCAACCCCAAGTGGGCAGTACCAGTTATCTGGGTTACGCGTATAGCTAACCGCATATTGTAACAATAGGCAATTAGGCAGAGCTTAAGACATAGAGGATAAATGCGCATAGGCGACACATTAACAGCTGGTGGTTTGTTTGATTTGGCAGTAATAGTTGATTAATGTACAGATCAGCTCTAAACGCTTTCTAATATGAAACAGGAGTTATGTGAGAGCCTTCGGTTAGGCAGGACGTTAGTTCGGAAGCTTAACTTTCACACGGTGTAGGGATGTCAATTAAGCATAAGGAAAAACGGTTCCTTGGCCTGTTTTGTCCTTTGCGCTGGCATCTGTCCATCGGTCTCAGGCAGGCCGTTGAAGATCGGCACTTTCAAGCATACCCGCTTTCTATCGGATGACGCCCCACCGACATTCGGAAACTTGCAGAAAGAAGAAAAAAAGAACGGGGATTAGGACGGTATTGAGAAACGATCTATCTAAAATAAGAGGTACCCTGTTCTGTCCCACTTTGATCTGAAGGCCAGCTCTGCGATCACATTTTGAAATTTTTTGTGTTAGGTAAAGCAATAAAAATATGTCGTATTGCTTATTTTATAACATTTGTTTTTTTTTTGTCTCTTCGATACTTTCGACCTGGCTTACAATACAGTATCTTTCTATCGAGCAGGTCTGTTAAACTAAGTTCCTACAAAGAAAATGCAGAATATCGTTTTTAAGTAAATAACGCCTACGGTGCCAATAGATAATAAGCAATCGATAAGCCCCGTCAAGCATAAATCATAACCTTTCAATATCATCATATCTATCGTATACCTATTTTGGTTTTGTTAGTTGAGATTTTTCCAAATAACTTAAACTATGTACCATGTTTAACCAGACAATTATTGACGTGTCCAGAACACTTATGTCTAATCCATCGTTAGAAGAAATCTAGAAGCGGATGATTGAGGATCACACAGGTCGGCTTTCTTCTATGCTGACCTCTCAATAGTACAGCTGAGGAACATTTTCGAAGCTTATCTCTATAATTAAACGGCGGTTATATAAGCCAACTTTAAATTTTATAACATAAGCTATTAAAGGGTGGCCTGCAAGCTCGAAGCGCCCCGCACAAATTCAGAAGTCGAACGCTTCACGTAATCGAACTGTAACAGAAGCTCTCAACTATACGACCATAACGCTAGCTATCGAAGCGGTGTGAAATACTGGACTCAAGAATATCGATCGTATTTTCTAATTATTATATCTTAGGTGTCCTTAAGCTAATCTGTCAGAGAACTTTTGCTTCTCAGAGGTAACAACAGGTAAATTAAATATAGAGGATGTAGCAAATGATTCCCACTTTCCCCGACAGTTGTCGAGCAGAATCTCGTATTTGGTCGTATTTTGAGATTCCTTGTTGTTCGGTTCTTGTACGAACCGGCGGAGATGGTAGGTAGAACACAAAAGTGCCATGTCATGGGACATTTTGAGTTTAAAAATCAATTAATTTAATATAAGGCAATTCACATGCAGAATATCTCTTTTGTTATATTATTTGTGCATATTGTATCAGTACGATGACTGACGCAGTTTTTATCACATACTGCTTCAAAAAAATTGAAGCGCTTATTGGGGTCGTGTTGTTGTCAGTTTTCGTATATATAAATACCCGCATTAGTCCATCCATAGATGGAATTGGTTTTTTTTTAATTGACTATCAAACCCAGCAGATACAGAGCACATTGAGATCCGAATAGTCAGTTTCGGCGCGAGCCGTATATAATTTGAATAACCGTTATACGATATTTCTTTTCGTGTCCATAACCCATAATTCCGTATAACACCGACACTGTTATACTATTAACGAAAGGATGGGGCCACGTTGCTTTCAAGGATTTCTGTAAAAAAGATTGGACATCCAATTAGTATCAAGGGAAATTAGATCTAGAAGCGATTAGATCTACATGATGTAGTCTGTGTTCACTTGTGTAGCTTGTAGACATGACATACCCTGCACCGGACCGTTTTGTTCCCTTCCAGAGTTGAAACATTTCTAAGTTATGTCGAGTACTTCAACCCAAAATAATTTAGAAATTTTCGAAGTTCGTTATGCGCTTCGATGTTTCGATTGTGCTTTGCGGTCATTTGTAATTTACGATCGAAGCGTTCTTGCACTACATGTTCTTGTCATTATTATCACACGGATTTGTATTGCATGTCACCGGCCATAGCTTTACTTGAAGTATTTCGTTTTTGTGATATAAGCTTATAAAATAAACATACTACATTTTATAATACAAATACTTGGATTAAAGTGCTGCAGGTATGAGTATTTTATGTTTTCCATAGAATAATACTGGCTGAAACATTCTAAGGAAAATTCTACGTTCGGTTAAAATGAGCTCTTGCATTTGATTAGCTTTTCATTTTTACCGTCAGAAAACGGGCTGTTTTTCATAGAACGCCTATTGACCTTACTTTACCTGCAAGCATACAAATAAATATCTATGGATCAGTTTCAAAGAGCGCGTACATATTATAACTAATAGCTGCTAGCGATTGGCTTCCTTCCTAACTTCCTAAAGCTGGCCAAACGTGGCCTTTCTCGATGGCGTGCATATAGGATACGATTCTTCGCTGGCTCTTCGGTGTTCTCCGTGAACTCATGGCTGGATCCATGCACGCGAGCGTGTGGCTGAAGCATACGATGATCAACGTTTCAATGGACGGAGAACGAGAGCTCTGCTTTTCACACACGAAATCCAAATGAATATTTATGAAAGGTACGGTCACCACACGCTAAACAAATGCACACATTGAAACTCATCCTCGTAGAAGAACACATATTAGAGGAATATGACTCGTGTTATATATTATATTGGGAACAGTATTATTATAGTTATTAACAAACAGTTTATTTGCGTATAGAGATACATCCGTATGGATGGACGTATGTTAGTTGTGGACAGACATCTTCCCATTACCTTCAGATGTGCTGGGTAAAACGAATTTAAGTGTACGTCGTTATCTCTGAAAGATTATTGCATTCAAAAAATTTTGGATGATTTTGAAAAAGAGGGAGCTGTACTCGCATCTGATGCGGGGTTAAGGAGACGGCTGGGTATGATTCAGCTGGCAGCAAAACATTTTAATCGTTGTTAGTCATCACTCCGAACTAGCATTAAACCGTAGCTTTTTGCCTATAGAGATGTTCTACAAGGTTACAGAAGAAATAATGTAAGCATCGATATTTAGTTTACCTTATTTCTATAGATTTATATATTTAGATTACATGCTAACAATAGAATTGAGAATATAATATCTAACTATCAGATAGCAGATACTTCATCGTACTCGAATTTTCTTTTTATTTCTATCTGGCCACTGAAGAAAAACAAACGTTAGATCGAATATAAAGCGACGGATAGTCGCATACGAATGTTGTGCTGAGATAAACTTTCTCGGAAACAAATCAAATCAGAGGTAAAGGTACTTTTGGATGAGAGTTTGGATCAACTCCGTAAATGTAGTTGGTTATCCTGTTCAAGCTTGAATAGAGAAGTGCGGCCAAGTTTTAGAAGATATTATCCATCTCCTATAAAATAGCTATAATATTTAAGATGTAGAAGAGTTCAGTATTTTCCGTGCCAATCGATGATAGTGACTCGTTATTTAATAGTTTTATGGGTTCCTTATTCTGCTCCAAAGTGAAATCGAGAAAAACCGTATTTTGTCAGAATCCTGCAATGCCGTAGCAAAGATCGTGTTCTGTCGCTAGTTTCGAATCATCTAATGCTCAGTTTAGAATAAAAAGCCCTATAGAGCTTGAAATAATGGCCTTAGAGTAGTGGGTTAATAAAGCTTAATATCCGCCATATATTCTCGTATAGATGGCTGTGCCCAATGATAATGTGACCAGCGGGTAATGCTGCTGCTGTGGACCCCCATAATAGCTGTAGTAAATCGCGTCAGCAAGTTGTCTCCATTTGGGGTCCCACCCCACCACATATTGACGGTGATTCGTCACCTACCCTAACCCTCGAACGTAGATATCGCAGCTGCCCTGGCCGAATGTGATAAAGGACCAGCTATCCAACTAGTGTTATATGTGGTGTATCCTCATTCTATTCCCTCTTCCATGCCTCCTTCTCCTCTAGCTCATCTTATCGCACTAGCTATGCGTGTACATACATGCAACGAGCCCTCCAGGAACTCCTTTTGCGTTGCTCCGTAGAAGACTACCATAAGACCAGGCTGTCTAAATATTGGCCTATTACTTACAACGAAACACATAAGAATCTTTTATTAAAGTTACATCCGCTGAACCGAAGGTTTTACACTGCATTAAGACAACTTACTATACGATGTTATACAAAAACAAAACTATATTTTTGGCTATTGCATACATGACAGATATATTAAACTTCTCTGATAAGTAGCAAAGCTAAAGCAATCGAAATATTGCAAAGATGTATTTGGGATTTAGTACCAAACAAGACCTGCACAAATCTGTATAATGCGCCGTCATTTTTTCCGAAGCTTGACCTGTTTCCAAGCTTCAAGAACTGTCTCAACGACCACAATGCAATCGTCTTGGACCTGTGCTTGTCCGCAGCTACTAACTCGAAGCACGAATTAAAAAACAATCACAATAATACCAGTGTTATCGAAGGTCGGAAGATGGCAGCATTTCTAGATATTACGAGCACTCTGAAAGCACTGCAGTAATATGACGATTACCTTAACTAAGTTACCTTCTATAGGGCTTCCTCCTAGGCTGGGATGTACCTACAGAATACACACGTGCATCGTGCGCTTCTAATACGTTTCAGTTGACATGCCGTTTGCGCGGATGCCTTCTGCACGACTACTGCGAATACTTAGATACTCGGTGAGTGCTTTTCTGGTAGAATGAAAGAGGGCGAACCAAGGCGTAAGCGGAGAACAACTTGAAGAGGTGCTTGAGTCGTTCTCGCGCGCACCGAAGCGATGTGATCTCAATGTATGGGAAGCAAGGGCACAGTCAACCTGTCGCCACGTACCTCTCGAACTTCGTTTGCTCGTCTGCGTAGTCCTACCTAACCAAGCACGCGAATTGAGCTCAGCCAGGCGAATTTACTTCACATCGGTCCATGACAATAAACTGAACGAGTGCTTGTCGAGGGCCTCGTCTCGTGGATTGTCATTTCTGACTGGCTGCCAGCAACTCTGAAAAAGGCAGGCCACGCAGGAACGCTCCAATAGCATATGCTGCATTTTCTTATAGATTTGTGAATAATGCTTGATGGGTAGAGTTGGCTGAATACAATGTCAGGACAGTCGCTAATGGCACGGTGGCAAATCTTTTAGCATACGTTCCGATAACAGCTCAAATGCCTTCAATATTCATTTTAAATATTTCCACATTTCGTAAATTAGTGCAGTCCCTATATATATATATATATGTTGTATATGAAAAGTGCTAAATGCAACGTTGAATAATATAGCAGTCAAATAATAAAGTTGTTTTATATAACCGTGATTCGTTAGCGCTGTAATGACTTCGTATACTGCGCATAGAACGACCATATATAGATACTGTTGAAGTTTTCCTTCCTCAATAGTCTTCTATTGCGGGACTGTTAGTTTTCCAAACGGTTTTACCGTCCCGATCTCTTCCTTAGTGCAGACTTGTCGATGGATCCTACGAATTCAGATTTTGCAATAGATTATCCAGAGAACAATATATATATATATATATATAGCTTTTAAGGACCACGAATCGATGAAGGTCGCTCACGGTGGTGAAAAATCCGGACAGATTGTCAGCCACTTTTCCATCTTCGTTTTTTTTACTGTATCCTAAATTGACCAGAATTATTAATGGCAGTGTTCGGAGTACTTGAGAGAAATTATTTCGATACGCTGAGTCTCTTTTCGACCTATTGCCCCTAACATCCTAGCCTATAAGTATAGGCTAGAATGTTATAGCCATGAAAGTTAACTAGCACATGAATATACTTGCACAGACCGTATTTAAGGTTCACGTCCTGACTAACTATTTACTCGCACCGTTTTACATTAGAAAACCTCGTTTTTTATTTCGTTAGCAGCTTATCGACTACCCTTTTTCAAAAATAAATTCTAGCTTTGTTCCTCTTACAATACGTTTATGCTGCCCTGAGTAGAGTCCTACACTCTGTTAGGAAACGCACCGCAGTACTAATTTTGTTTCGGTTAATTTTCATTCGAAGAGAGACCATGGCATTATAAACAAATCATTAATTATTAGTTATATAACCTTTCACTTTGGGTAATAGCGTTCTTGCTTGTGCTCAAATCGTGGGCTATCCGTACAAAGGCCCTGTTGTATAACATTGGCTTCGAAGAAATATAGCAAGGTCTATCGCTGCTATCTATATATCATCAAAGGATTTCGCTAGGTTAAAAGCTACGCACTTGGCTGTGAACACCGGTCGTCGATAAAGTGTGCCCCAATGCAAACGATTGTACAATCATTCGGTCTTATAGTACGAAAGCTGGGTGAAATCTATTTGTCGTGGGCTTGTGCCGAAGGAGAGCTTGGAAAGTGACATAGTTCAAGTCTTGCCTGTATAGCTTACAATTAGAAAGAATAAGAAACCAATTTCGATAGCTAATAAAAATAGCGCAGCTTTACTTGTTACAACAAAACGAGGAGCGGTGGACTCGAAGATGACCTCTGAGTAGTGGTAGCACTGGACGGGTAGCCCACTTATATCTAGAGCTTTCACACCCAGTCCATTACGGCTATTAGTTAAATTGGATGAATTTATTGTTATGGTGAATCTGAAACACGTCTGCCTCACACAGTGCTCGCTTTTGGCCCAAGAGATCTACGTTTGTCGCCTTGAGATATCAGCCGAAGTAGATCGTTTATCTTTTAAAAAATAATACTTCATAAACGATAAACAACATCTGAATTTAAGTCGCCGTCAATTGGATTTGAAGAGACGCAAGCGAAGTGTCGCCTCTGTTCGGCTTGTCTCAAAACGGTGCCTGAACATAGCACCAAGTCGACACAGCCTAACAATCCTATGCTACTTTTGGAGCAGTCTACAATAGACATAAGGATATAGAATAACATACGGATGGCTAGGGCAGTTATGAATGGTAGGCAGATCAGGCACTGCCATCGAGAGGAAATGACTTGTGCAGAAATTTGAAGACGAAACCGAACGTTACGTTTATTCCAAGGCGGAGCTTTTACCTGTACCTATAGCTCTAATAGGCCGTACTGAAACTGAAAACTATTAGGTGTGAACTACAGTAGATTACACGGTCTGGTCAACACTGTTCACTGATTCGATGGCTGTCTCTTAACGGTTCTTCATAGTTGTTTCATTCATAGCTGCCGTCGAATCAGAGTTCAGAATGAGCTAAGGTTCGCTGTTATTTCGACGTCAAACGTAAACGAAGCTGAAAAGTTAAATTACTATAAGATAAGCGCAACTTGGTGGAAATTTTACGTAAGCTGATTGTAAACTATACGAGATAGTTAAATGTACATAAACAAATAAGGGGGCCGATTGTAGTTGCGGTGACAGAACAAAGCATGCTTTGTTGTTAACGTAGTATTTTCAGACGTGTGTTCTAGGTGCAAACTATTCCCATCTAAATCATATAGCAAGAGTCGATCAAAAAAGCCACAGTGGGGTACATTCAGCTATGCCGAACTCTTTTCTACTTTGGCAGCGGATGCACCAGATGGTCAATCTACAGAAGATCTATGCTAAACCTAATGTGACAAGTTATACAAAATTGATGTTTATGTTACCAGTGTTAGCACTAGTATATTTTTGCGCAATTTTCTTTTATTAAATAGGTTCGTTTGAGTTTACTACGTACACAGTGTGGACGAAACATATTATCTTACACTGGGCTACAGAAGCGACTGAATGAAATGGCTTTAAGTTAGTGGACTCAAAGGACAGCTAATAAATTGCAGCCTTGAACTCGTAAACTTTGTCGGCCACCATTTAGAAACAAGCACTCCAGTTACAGGTTAACTAACTAACGTAAAGGATAGCTACCTAAACAGGCCTTAATAAAATAATTAAGCAGTATATTACATAAAGGGGCAAGCAGCTTTGAGGAAAAAGTCGTGCATGCAAAAACGTTTACTTTGCGATAACCAACGGGAAAGCTCCCGTTGACAGGCGTAGTTTAAGAGAGTAGGACTGAGTACCGCCTGGATCTCGGTCATTTAGCTTGAGAGGTACATTACCAGGTCGACACATTTTATACTTCTTTTAGCCCGAATTAGGCGCAGGTTTAATACTCAACCCTTAATCCAGTGGAATGTGCAGCAAGCGTTCCTAATAGGAAAGCTTCTCTACACAGTTTCCGTATATTTTTTTTCACTCCCAAAGTTGTCAATAAACATTTTCAGTGATTTTAGTTTTTGGTAAGAGGCGCACACATTGATGACACCATGCTTTTCCAGAAAGAAAATAAGTTCAAACTCTTGTTGTAAATATTGTTCTTTAAGCTAGCTTCATAATCCCTTAAATTTCTCCCTGTAACTTCGCGTACTCTTAGTAAACAGCATTGTTCTGAGGCCAATGTTAGACAACACACCATGCTAAGTCTAACTTCTGTCATCCGAATAAGCCAGTACGATTTTTTATTAATAGCTGATAGGAGCAAAAAGCAAGAACGCTTCCCTAATTTACGCTGCAGAGATAGGTAATCGCAATAGTCAGATCTAGAGAAAGACCTTTCGCAAGGCATCGGTATCATCAAAAGCACATTTTGTTAACCAATTATCAGAACAGCATCATTGTAGAGCTTCTGTGGATTCTATATAAAACGCTTTGGCAAGTGCTCTTTGCCTCAATTCATTGAAACTCAATTAATACCATTAAAAAAGTTCCGCATAAATCGAAACGGATACTGGTTTGATGCTGCAAGATCGGAGTTACATGGCGGATGCATTCAACTTTCCTATCCCAAAAAGTCTTTTTTTAAACGACGCTCCTCCTGTTCACTAATGATTTTTATCAATGACCTGTTATAATCTTGTTAGTCGTGACTTCTTTTTATTTCTTGCGTACCCCTATTCTATGTAATTCGCTTTTATCATGTTTTTGTATAAATACGTAGATGAAAACACAGTCGAGTCAACCTTTTGCATCAGTCCATGTGGCATCTAAACATTGAGCTCCTTGTTGTAGCCAACTGGCTTACACCTGATTGTTGGTGGGGGCTTGGTTTTTGGGCGATTTCGAGGCCACTCACGTGTTGCCGTTGCCTAACTTTCGCTATCATTTCATCTTTGTTTTTCTTTTTCTTCTTCGCAGTCGGTCGACAACTACGAGGGGCACATTTCACATCGAAATCTCTAGAATGATAAATCGACGAAATCATCGTTTTTTCCCGATAACTTACCTTGTCCATAAATAATAAACTTTTTTGTGGACCTGGACAGCGTTGATGCCTTCGTCGTAAACAGATCGTAAATGAAGCAAATGCTTACAGAAGTTTCACTCATTTTTAAGGTGCTCTATCATCTTAAGCCTGAATAAACACATTCTAACAGGCTTCACATACGTACTACCAACCGATACTACCTGAGATTCTATCTAATTCTAGGTAGATACATTTAAAGCCATCTAGTTAGGAAAAGTGTCAGTGCTTTTTCAACAACCCAATAAAATGTAGAGATGTCGGAGGTTATATATCAATAGTATTATCCACTACCCGTCTTCTAATATAATTAATTATAAGTCTAGTATTTTTCGTAGTTTTTTAAAGGTGTTGATCTGAGAGACTAACTAAAGGTGATGAGTATCGTTTACTGTTGCTTGCATTTTTCAATCACTGCAAATAAATTTTATTTGAAAATAAATATATGTGTGTTCCAACCAATAATCAGTTAGCTCTGGTCACATTTTAATAGAATATACGCCTTATTGTTGATCCTTTTGTACGAAGTGGTGTAACTGAAGCTAACTTAGAGAATTAACAGTCTTGATAGTATATTTAACTCAAACATATGTTTATAAAGTTATTTATAAGTAACTTCTGCTAGAGTACTGCCCTGTCGCCATTAGCTCAAGTACGCCTTTTTTAAGCTGCGCCTGATTTTCTTAATCAGAATCTGTCTAGACACCTTCTGTTCAGACGAACTGTTACAGCGTATACTTTAGCTGCCTCTGAAATACATCATCGAAAGTAAATAGGCAAGCAGCAAACAAACAGATTCACAATATTTACTAAATGAAAGTTTAAAATTGATACGCTTTCTTTTTGTTCTTGTCATAATTTTTTTCCGTGATATACCCTCTTTCTATACAACCTCATCTAGTCAGCAGCTATAAACGTTTCTTTCGAGGGTAACGGATCTGACGCGTATTTAACGCAATTTTTGAAGGGCGTCTTATCTTTAATAGATCTAGGTAATAAGGAATTCGTCAAGAAACAGCATCAACGCCTCAAGAAAGACAGGAACATAAAAAAAAAACAAGCTAACTTTAGGCTTTATTTACAGCTGATCAACGTAACATTCTGGTCCAATATCTACCTTATTTCCTACACATTTATCATATTTATTTTTAAAAATGGCAAATGAACATGTGTGTAATTCCACATCGGCCCGAGTTTATTCCTTTTTAGTTTGCCTCGATGTAAATATTAAAGAGCTATAGCCCATGAAAACGGCGATGGTACCAACCGTGAACGAATTCAGCTATTCGAACAGTTCATTACTATGTGTTACCAATTTTGAAAATGCTAAGACAAAACCGACCCACGTTAATTGAAGCTCTCCAAACGTCGATGACGTTGCAATGTCGGCCGCAATCTTCAGCTATCGGCGCTTTAATTCCGTAAACGACCAGCCAATCAGCAAGTCTGCTGTTGCCATGTTTCTCCAGGGCGAACATCAACAGCGGCAGCAGCAGCTCTCAGAATATCGGCCACAATAGAAATAGTAGCAGTCGCAATTCTGATGTTGACGACCGCCGTTTTGGGCTACCCCTTGCCCGGCTAGGCCGCCAGAGTTAATCGGTTGTTTTCAGGTTCGAGACTCATTTTCTTCCGCAAGCCGGGCCCGCGTCGCCGCCTAGCACAAGCACAACACCAGAGTCGGTCGGTAACCATAGGATCCCTTCAGTCTACAGCGATGGCCGTCTAGATAGAACGTTTGAAAGACAGCGCACGGCTCATGAAAAAGTCAGGAAAGCGTTGGTTTTGGAACGATTGTTCCATGGGCACCAGTCAGCAACGCAGAGGATAGGGTTAGGTAGGCCGCTGTAAAGGAGAAACCGCAGCTATGGGAGAATAACGACGACGATTATGACGGTTCAAGCCATCTTGCGGTTTCGCTGTGTTGAGAAACAGAGTTGAGATACGAGTTTGATATATCGCTTTCGTGTCGCTTTCGGTGAGAAGACGGCAAAACGGCGAAAAACACAGAGTGAGCTATGTTACAGTGTTCACGTAATTTTCCCCGTTACAGCAAAGCGGGGCAGCTGGCACCTATTACAGTGCGACAATCAACGTATTGAATAGAGATACACGGGTAAAGAAGGAATGTAACTAACTAACAATGTGTACACAGCCTCGCATTGTCGACCAGCTTCGCACAACTATTTGTTGACGCTATTGCAGACCAAAATAAAGGCTTTGCTTATCGTCAGTTGAGCCTAGCTCGAAAGCGTGCCCCCGAAATGCGTTTTCGCCCCCTTCCCCTTTTTACAAGCACCAATCAAAGCTAATGTTGTAGGAGATGCTAACTAAATGCTATATTATGATTACCACAGCCGCCTCTGTGATGATCTAGCCATCTACGCAGCCCCATATCTCCGACGACATGCTTGTAAAGCAAGGATATGGTTTTAATATAAAAGGCTTTGAAAGCCGAAAGGACGTATCATACTTCGGTTTTTCTTGCAGCAGTCTGTATGGTTTGAAATATAGTATTACCCTGGATTTTAAGTCGTTCCACTTCATACGCCGATACGAGTATGTATTATATTTATTAGTCTAATACTAGGATACTAACGGAATTACCTTTCTACAATTCTGGAATCGCGTTTGTACTAACGCGATTCCAGAATTGTAGACACCAGATTAAATGTTTTGAGTTTTACGTCTCTTAGGCTCTGCGTCACACGCCTGCTGCCCACCACCAGACGTAAAACACCCGGACTCGTACGTGCAACACAACGAGTCTGCAAATTAAGCACTGCAATTGGGGGAGGCAAACATAGTATAATTGAGATTAACTAGTTTTCTTTCAGCCGGTCAGTGATAGCATTATGTGGAACTACACGGATTTATTTTAAATGATAGGTTTTACATCAGGGCTTGTAGATGTTATGGCTGCATAGACGCTTATTTTAAAGTATGTAGAATTTTCGATTGCTCAGCTTAGTCGTGTGCCTCGATCACGACGGAGGCGACAGCGAAGGTGCCGCCATAAGTGGATTCGGCATCAGTCATTACTTCCGAAAAACTTTTATCGGAAGGAAATTATGATAGATGGGTAGACGAATGAACAGAGATTACCAACATCGCAGCGACACATTTGACGGGTGTGATACCGAATGCGCTTATTCTATGGCCTCTCACAGTAGTGTTCTAAAACCGCAAAGCCATGAGGGCCTGCCAGGGATAGAATATTGAGCTTAACTAGGCACCACAGCTGATTTCTGTACCGCTGGAGTTTTACCAATAAAGTTATTACATTACGTAAGTTAGCTATGTTTCCTCGATTGAGGTCCAACTTCAATAACATCTTTCTTCATTTTTGTGAATATATGCGTGATGCCAATCTCATTAAAAAAAAAACGGATATACGGTTCAAACGTTGTACTTGTTTGAGGTCTGCTTCACCATGTCCTCGCACACATAAGTACCTTTACAGAGATCTGTTCTGTTTTGTTTCGACATTTTCCTCTTCGTCAGGTCCTCGATCTTTTTCCTTCTATTTGTGCACACACATTGGTCGACAGAAGAGAATAGTCATTAGCTGGTAGGAATGTATGTCTGTTTTTTGTGTTTGTAAAAAGAAATGAAGGACGAGAAAGATAAGCGAAAGGGGTGCGGCGGATTATTTTGTCGTGAGCAGGACAAAGTCCCGTAGGCCAATCATTTTTCAGAGCGTTAAACAATATCGAACCACAAAGAAGATCTTACTTGTAAAATGATAGTTCCTGGTTACTGATTTTATCTTCGGGTGGCTAGCCTGGTTCACCTGTCACAGTGGCCTACTATAAACAAATATGACGCCCATTTACGCAAGGGAGTCTTAGTATTTGAACTTACTTCCTGTAAGTCATCCTCACAACCCGTCTGTTTCTCTACAATGTATATAATTGTGAAAAACGCCCGTGTTAGTTAAATAACAGTATTTTTCCATTACATTTCAAAACAGAACCAGCTGGTTTAACTGTACATTGCATTGAAAAAAAATATGAAGCAAAAACTTTCGAATCAAAATTAGTGCAATACACGACATAATTAAGGCCACATTTTTTTGTATACTTTCGCTGTCATGTAAAAGTCATGTAAAAGCGTCTCGGACCATCAGTAGGGCCGTCATTCACAAAAATAACAAAATTAGTGTTTTGATAAAGCTAACGTCGACGAATCGCGGTACGCCAACAGAAACAGGTAGGAGGAAATCTGTCCAAGAACAGAGGCGCCGATATACGATCAAGCCACGCCGGTAGAAATTACTGGTGCTGCTTCAATAATTCCTGCAGAATGACAATCAACCAAACGAAACTTTCTGTTACCTTCGATCAGACGATTGTTACCGCTGCGACTGCTGTTTGATCTGGTAGCATCAACGCCGCGTCGTGACTTCAGCTTCATTTCGCTGTTTGACTGTTTTCGAATAGTTGAGGTAAGTCCAAATGTTCAGAGACGCGGTAGAAAATTAGCTAAGAAGGTTTTTATTCGCGCGCGCGAGACTCTGGAGCTTCTCATTCATTCATCTGGTCTCTCTTAGCAGCTACTCACGAATGGGCAGACAAACAGGAGAACGCACACAGACATACAGACCCACTGCCTTCATATATTTAGCTTCTTAGCCACACAATTTCATTGTCGTTTCCTTTTGGGACATTGTCTAAGCGGGACGAACGCTGTACTGATACCGCTCTACTGCTTGCAGACACCAACGGCCTATGTACCTCATTTTGCTTGTGCTAGAAACCGATTGAAAAAAAGAGAGAAGAGAGCGATTTTTGTCGATTATATGAAAGCGGAGTCAACAATTGCCTCAGCTCGTCGTGGTATTTGCACAGGAGCGAAAGGACGGCTGTTGGCCCGGCCTCCTTGGGCTTTGAGAGTACAATAACGACGAGCATTTTCGAGTAGGAGAGTCCTTACCGTTGGCAACCTAGCTTCAAATAGCAATTGAATCACAAAGAAGAAGAATGAATGATATGATGGGAGAGAAAACGTGGGAAGAACTAGTCCAGGCTGAATACCTAGTTATCTAAATAGCCATTCAGCAATGAATAGGAAAAGATGACAGAAGTTCAGTTTGCATTCGTTGAGCCATGGGTGATATTGTACAACTTTTATCTGACAACTTCAGTCACTATGCACAAAGCACTATACAAATGAGATCCTTAACAAAATTTGAACTTAACAATGACAATTTCAACCTAAAGTTTCTTGGGTAGTAAGCAGGTATGATATGTGAAGATATTTAGTGCTGGGAGCGTGCATACGTATAGTCATAGTTAATATACTGCTCACTGGACAAGAAAGACCGTTTTTCACGGTAGACATCTGCATAATAAAAGCGGGTAGTTTCTAGTTCGCTAACTCCTTATGCAACGCGTTAGTGATACGCTCGCTGTCTGTGAAATTCTATATTTCAGAAGTCTGTGGTGTTATCAGACCGGATATATTACGTATCTTATGATGCCTTTATTTGCAGGGTTTTCAAAAAACAAAAGTCATATCTGACTCCTTTATGTGTGAAAGCTGAGATCGAAATGTCGACTAGCTGTAAGCGGTGATCTTAATGTTTTTGCAATAAAAATTGGCGGGCATCATTCTAATTCTGTTTGCTATTCATGTAGTTCGCTTTCGCATAGCTATCCCGTGTTATTTCTCTCATTCTTGTTGTTTATATTTCTGTTGCTCAGACTGATCCACTTACCTTAACATCTTTTGAACTCTAGCATATCCTACTGAAATCGGAAGCTATTAGTTTTTTTCCTGTGAGGTCCCGCTTATTGTGATCCTCTTTTCTATTTTCGCGCTAGCTCAGACCCTTTAAAGCCTGCATTTGCGTACGGCCTTGTTCTGCCGATAGGGCCTCACGAATCTTGCGTCTTGCTAGCTCGCAGCTATCTCGAATTTCCTTCCATTTCCGCTTCAAGCTTTTCTGCATGGAACGGATTGCTTCTCCGATATTCGGACACGGACTGAGTCCGTCATCGACAGCAGCTTGTCGGTTCCATCCTGATGCTCTCGACTATATCATCACCCTTCTCTGTCCAGGAAATCTCTTCAGTCCAGCGGTGAACTCGCCTCTTACCCTAATCGGGCAATGTAAACTTATCCTAAACTGTAAAAGTAGAGGACGTGGCCGGTTTTCCATAACAACACAATGGGCACCACGAACAGGGGGGCGAATAGTGATTGGGTGTTGAGTAGCACCGAAGGATGGTTGTCAGAGTGAGCCGATCACAATATGGTGACCAAATTATTATTGATCCATTGAGAAACCAGACGACCAAAAGACCAAAGGCTTGCCTAATCTACAGGAGCTAGCTCAAACAGACTCTACCCACCTCTCACCAGAACAACCTGAACTTTATACAAGCCTATGGAAGATTAAAAAAAAAACAGATACTTTTTTTTTACCAAAGGTCATTAAAACTTGCACCCATATATATCTAACCACCCGACGGAAGCAAGTGTAGTACTAATTTATGGATTCCTTTAAAGTCACAGAAACGGAAACTGCATTCAGATCTGATTGTTGGTGCACATATATACAATCTGCGCCAATAAAAAGCGTTTTTCGTCAGATCGCTAAAAACAAATTACTCTCTTTCAGAAACCCATACTTTTGTCGCAAATATGGGTGTCTAGTTTTTCAAAATGTATTCAAATGAGGAAAC
Organism: Varroa destructor; assembly: GCF_002443255.2. NCBI lineage: Eukaryota > Metazoa > Arthropoda > Arachnida > Mesostigmata > Varroidae > Varroa > Varroa destructor. The sequence continues at coordinate 28,953,843 of NW_019211454.1, forward strand.
GACTTTACATTTTTTTGTAACACAATATTATACAAATGAATTGGGTCGTGCCGTGTTTTAACATCCTTCAAAATATGTTGCGATTTACTGGCCGGCACATGCATAAGCCTGTAGCACCATACGCGGAACGCGCAGATGATCCGGTGTTGCTTTATTATTATATACTTTGTTTGAAACTTTAGAATTACCAATGTTCGTAAGCAAAATGAGAAAGGTTTAATTTAAAAACGATTTAACGTTGTTTTTCTCGCGTATAAAACTGATGATGAGTAATTAAAGTGCCCAGTTGAACGGAACGAACGAAATGTAAAACGCAAAAATGCTAACCTTGTTCTGGCACTACTTTCGAACCTTTGTCTGTTTTTCCGACCTCTCTTTCTCTGTAAGTGCAATTCATGTTAATTTTGACAAAAAACTAAAACAACTACTGAGAAAATTCCTTCTATATGTAACCAGTTGTGTACGCGTATGTATGAATAAGCCATAGCAACATTACGGCGAAGCAAAACACACATATGCCACCTTTACGGGTGTACACACATTCTCCTTGACGTAATTAATATTTGAAAATTCAAACCATCACCGATGAACCTTCACATGAAAATTGAACGACAGCGGTATTACCATGACTGATTGCGCTGTGTTACCGACTCTAGAGGATTGAAATATTCAATGAAGGTATGACCGCTTCTAATGAAACCTGTATCATAAATCTCCAATATCGGGGATTCGATCTGGCTTGCAAAGTATCGATTAAACGTTCAACTTCCGTCGGCTAAAGGCTAATGCATGGCAAGGCGTCAGGTTATAAGTCGAAACTGAAGTAGTAACACCGTTTTAGGACTGACAAGGAGGCCTTAGGCACAACTTTCGTTCTGAGCGACTTGTCACGGCGAATATAATTCGCCGTGACAGGTCCCTTGGACTTGCTATGGAAAAAGGAAACCATTGGCGCTGGGGAACTGCCGAATCACTTTCCGAAAGCTTTTAGGGAGATTAGGTATCTCACGCGAATCATCCCGGATCGTTGTGAAATCATTCGAAGGCAAAAAAGGTTTACAGCAAGGATTTACTGGAAGATTTGAATTTCCAGCTATTGCAACACTATCAACAACTGTCTCAAGTAAACTTTGACGCACTCAAAAGAACTGACTCTAGTTCGACGCCTCGTTGCAGGTGACAAGACGTGGGCGCATGGGTATGACGCGGAGGCAAAGGGCAGCTGTCTAATAATCGCTTCTAAGGCGAGCTTAAGTTAGAAAAAGCTGTCGAGATCAAGTTTAAACACCAAGCTTCATCTCATCATCTTTCCCACTGTTCCGCGTTACGAACTCATGCCGAGTAATTTTACCGTCACGAAGAAGTATTGCCAAGAAGTTCACGGCGCTTGAGTTCGTTAAATAAGTCTAAACTCTGCAGAACTTTTTCATTATGATAATACATTGGCTCAGTCATTACGTTCTGTATAACGTTTTTTTTTGCAAAATTTCAGTGCATGTGTTGCCTTAATCCCCGCATATACCAGATGTTATGTTTGCGATCTTTCTTCTTGCAAAGCTGACAAAAATTCTAAAACAAAAATACTTCTAGATTCTAGAGAAGCTACTTGAGGGAGACAAGGATAGAGCTAGATCTTCTTAGGATTAAGTGCTGTTAAAACTGTTTTGACGATCTATTAAAAGGGGCGAATGTGCGCTAGGTGTGGTTCAATGGGGATAACTGAGGTCAGGGTTGGCGTTTGCTTACCAAACTTAAGGAGATGTGGTTGTCCAGGTTAAAATTTACCTAACCATTTTAAGCCATGGCTGTGTACCAAAGGTAAAACTCCAAACATTTATTAATTAAAGTTTGGGCCGCTGAGACAAAGACAAATATCTTTTCTGATTTCATTTGGAAATTTAGTACCTAGGCTGAATCGGGTATTCAGGTCACAACCTGAAATTTTCTAGCGGTTGTAGTAAATACACAATGTCGGGGCACGCGAATCAGCACCACCTCGAAGTGATTTGTATGTGACCTCTTTTAATAAAAATCATGCTAAAATTCTAGCATAACTCATACTGGATGCATATAAGTTGTACTACTATACGCGAAGTTGGCGCATTCGTTGTGAAGGTTTATGTTGAACTGGCGTAGGCATACCACCGATACGCCCATAGCAAGTTCGTAATTTGATTAATCTGAAAATCGTTTTACTAAGTAGTCCATGTCAAAGTTCTACAAGGTATGGTTACTCTTACTTATATATGGCAACAGTGTTTCTCACTTACAAGTAGTAAATTTACAACAAGTAACGTTTGTCGAAAGTTGAACGTCGTACGAACTTTCGTCTAATCTAATATATGACCACACAAAGAAGTCGTCTTTTGTTATTTAAAGAAAAAGTGTGAAAAGTAAAAAAAACAGTGTAGCTTGCTCAGGATCGTTTTCCTATATTTGCATCACGAGATTTCAATAACGATTGTCATATATTTACTAAAATAAAGACTAGACTACTATATATAGGTCTTACTATGAAATAGACATATTCGATCAACTAATCCCGTAAAGGATACTGACGTTTCGTTTCGCTTATTAAAAGCATGAACTTCAAGTTCTTAATCAGATCGTATATTTTGAGACCAGACGTTTTCATAATCAAGCATTTTAAGACAAATGTGTATGCCTTATTAAAACAGCTATGAAAATAGGCAATACACGGACATATCTGTCCGAAGACCTTTTTCGGCTACTTAGATCTTTGTTTGGCGATTTTGTTCCAGCATTTACGTGCCGAGTTCGTTTATCACAGAAGATAACTATAGAAGGTCACTGTAGAGTACAGCGGTTTTGTGTTCCTAAAGCAAATAGCATAGTGGATCCATAGGGGCTAAGAAGTGCTAAACGCTTATTTAGTTCCCGCCCGTATACTTTCACCAGGTGGAGTAGTTATACAGGCCAGGGGAAATCTGTATGAGCCATCGATGATTCTACGCGAAGAAGTCTCTAAAAACTTTGTTTGTAATTGTAAATAGAGCAAAAAACAAATATCTACAGTTAATAAATAGTGCATTTATTTAGACAGCATAACTAAAAGAGAATTATTCTGTGGGATAGTTGGAATGAACGAGTCTATCTTGTCAGAGATTGTCTTTTTGAGAATAACGAATGATCTACAAGCTTTGCCCCTTTCCGCAAGGTGGCAACAGAGCTGGCCGCGACAGGACCTTGACGACAGGAAATTTTCCTTTTCTTAGAATGATGCTGCATAGAGGTTCGATTAGCTTTCCTGACTGAGCTTTTGGTCTGTGCTATTTAAAAGAACTCGCTTTTTGCCATTTTTTTTTAGTCTAACAGAAAGACATCTGTTCTCCAACACTCTCTAAAAATATTAACCATTGTAAATTATTAGAGTACCACTGTATTAAGAAATGTAGCAGGGTTGACATCTTTCTAAAGGCCCAGCTTAATCCCACTAAGGCCTGCATGTATGGATCTTCTTGGTATATATGATTAGCGAGTGAGCCTTTTCCTGGAAGCAGCGAATGGTCGCGATGAGATGCTTAAAACACTAAAATTTTATTCCGACGGATTTGCGAAACCTCGACCGCTAGAGGATGCGCCTAGAGGATGCGAATGTGTTCCTCAAAGTGGGCCCTAGACGACACGAGACAGGTGAAACCCGTATTACCAATTGCGAACAGAAAGGTGAACATCGCAACAAAGATTATTTTTGCTATGCTACCTAATTAACTTGTTTAGCTCTGTTGGGCAACCTTCACTTTTGATAAGTCCGTGATTATAAATTAGGACGTTTCGTCCAGGTTGAAGGTATTTGAAAAAGATCAAACTGTATAGTTCCCATCAAAGTTTTAACACCTTCGAGTTACTTTACCACAGACAGGCGACTCGGTTTAAACAGTTCACAATTCAACTCTAAACTTCCATAGGGTAAAATTTCCAAGTTCTCGAAAGAGAAGCTGACAGCATCGCGTTCGAAGCGCTATCACCCTGCACACTGGTTATGATCCAAACTGTCTGATATTTTTTCTTCGGTTCGTATGCAAACCCCTACGCAGTTGACCTTGTCATCAGCGTGATGCAACATTGCGTGATCTTTGCGCATTAGGAAGGCACGTCGCTCATGTTGTTTCTTCACGTGCACTGCACGCATCAATAAACACGATGCACTGCACCTGTGAGACACGCTCGTTTGGATTACCAGCAGCTCCACGGCCTTGGAAGTTTAATTGCAACGTTGTCTTCTCTCACTAGCTATCACTAGCTAGTACGTATCACTTTTGAGTCTACTACCAACTAAAAAATACATAACTTTCAACAAAATGATGCATAAGATGTTTTCCTTCTGGGTGGGTTGTTCCGAGTGGGTTGTTTATAGTGTTCTCTAGATGCTATGCGTCTAGATACAATCAGCAGCATATAATAGTGTTGCCATTCAGAGGCATGATACATTTAAGGATTATATAAAACAAACATACGTAAATAGTAATAATAAGCAAAAAAAATACGACATTTTAAGTCAATGTGGCACCACATATATGTTCCCGCTACGATAAGCTATTCTGTGGGGCATTTAAGTTCTGTGCAATTAAAAATTGATGTCAATTTATTTCATGTAAACTCGAAAAAGTACTAGCTTATATAGGCCTATCTCGCTTGGTTTGTATAGCCCTTGAGGCTGGCATGTAACTTAGCTTTATGTAGTAACTTTTATGAAATGAAAAGTAACTTGCCTGCAGTCTGCCTAGAAAAGATAGCTTCGAGACTATTGTCTAAGACTAAGATAAGGAGACTAAGTTGATTATTTTGCGTTTTATCGTTTTACAGAAGTTTAATGAAACGCGAAAAATACTTGGCTTTGCCAAATAACCTTCTCACCTGAAATTTCGCATAAGAAAAATATCCAATAATGTGAATTATATTAAATCTCTCTCTGTTGTGTGCGTCTCAAAATTTCGAAGGGAATTTTAAAAGCCAAGTTTCCTCTTTTCGAAAAGTAGGAACGAAGATGCAAAGCGGGCAGTATGGTTCTTGTTTCATATAGCTTCAACCTCCCTTTTATCTTATTTGAGGCATGATGTCGTCCTGTGGAATACATTTGTGGCCGCAAAACAGAAAAGCTTCCTGTTAAAGCCTTGCATATACACTGATTAAGTTAACATACGAATTTTCCTGTTTACCTTAGTTTTTATACGCATAGTAACAGTAGTGGGTTAGGAGGTTTTATATTTTGTTCTAGTTACTTCACGTTCATGATTTCATGTCGTTACATTTTTGAAAAAAACACGCTTCATTATATTTCACCCCACCAAAGAAATAAGATCAGTCGGAGCTGTATCTCTTGCCCTGAAGATATTGGCTTGCTCACGCATACGTCCTTACTACAGGAACGGTAGCGGAATACGGAAAATGTGCGAATACACAATACGGATAGCAGATACCATTTCACCTTTATTGCAATGGAGACCACGACACGGATTAGTAGAGGAGCAAGAAACATCTGAAGGGTTCATGAGCCTGTCGCGATTTGTATGTATTGGCCGGTTGCAACACCTATATCGGAAATGCAACGGATTTCTACTCTGAGTACATACTCAAGCTTACAGTGATTAGAAAAAAGTGAGAAAATATCAGCAAGTACATAGTAATAGTAGAGACTTTACCTGGCTAGAACTGACGTTACGGTCAACCACAATCTCCATGACGGCAGGCTCAGTCTATCTGTAAGCTACATATCCTTAACGCAAGCATAGAAGCGGCGCGCGACTATTTCCTAAAGCAGCTGCCACAATCTGCAATGTCCGGGAGACATGCAATGTTTATTATCGATCCAATCGAATAACAGGTTTGGACAATAAAAAGTTGGATACAATAAAAAAAATAATGATAATAATAACAAATTACAAATGAATCGAAAATTACGGTGTAAAACACCTTTAATAGGTGAAAAAATTTGCTTACTTTCGAATCTAACAAACAATAATATACATAGAGTTGCTAGAGTATTTATTTGTATGATGCTGAAAAATACAATTTTCGAGTACTTGCTGGGCAACGTCAGATGCAGAAAGTGCGTCTGCAGAGGAATTTTCTGGATAACTATTAAACTAGTCTTCTAGTTTGGGCGAGCAGAACATTGGTCTTCTCCGAAATCCTTTGTAATCGTCTGATCTCTGCATGGTATTTGTGAAGCGACCGATATCCGCGCATAACGTAGATAGCCAACGAAAGTAAAACAGTGAGTAAAAGCATCGATGACTTTAATCTGTATCAGAAAAATTGACAAACAGAATGTATAACAAATAGTTTATAGGTAGCTCTTCGTTAGTTTTATCATAGTGTTATTTTAAGATTGAAGTTCACAATTACACTCGAATTCACCGAAAAGCGTAAAAAGGCCAAAAAAAAGACATGGGTATCAATAGTATTATTACAATTATACCTTAGCTGAAATTGAAAAAGTTCGCTGTGAAGAAGATCCCCGACCTCCCCCCCCCTTCCCCCCTTAATATTGTTTTGGCTAAAACCGTTATTGAACATACGCTATGTTTTTAAGTGAATCCCGTAAATTTCTGCATGGAAGCCATATATTTCAAAGCTGACTTTTGCGAGGCATATTGGGTTTAAGTAAAGAAAATCGTAATACTGCCGAGGACCTCCCAAGCGTTCATGAATTTGTAGGTGTTTAGAATAAATGATGTCGTCCATTTATAAGCTGCATTTAAACGAGGACAAATATGGAACGAGGCATGCGTCAAGGGAACATCCTTTGCCTGCGTGTTTGCCCATCCGTTTCAGTTCTTTTTAAACATCCCTCATAATTGACGAATGTTTGTTTCTTCGCAGTAATCGGAAGGAAAACGATATCGACGTATGTAAACTCATAAGTCATAGCGTTTAACCACGCTGCATATGAATATTAGCGGATTTTCATTCAGAGACAGACGTTAGTAGGACAAATGATGAGCTTAAAAGTCAAAAAATACGAAGGACAATAACGTACGGCATCTACTGCTGTTGTAAGTTCGACAGGAGTTTTCTCTTTCTACCCCTCCCACAATAACCAGTTTTCGATTCCTTTATTCTAATTTATTTTTTGCTACATGTTTCTAAGTAATCTTCACGAATTAATAACACACACACATATATATATTACCAATTAAATAGGTAGGATCATCTAATTATGGTATTACCATCTCGAATAGGCAAAAAATGCACAGCTTTTCATCTATCCTTAATGCGTAAATAGAGCTTTCAACTCCAAACGACCACTCCACAGTTTGACCAGAGGATCATAACGCCACACACCATCTGATTCTTCTACTTTAATACGAAATTGCCGAACTGCCGAATTGCTAAGTGCTGTCCCCCACCTTATTTTTCATAAAAAAAGAATTCTCGTAAAAACCCTACTCTTTGAGAAACCCAAGAGAAAATAGTCCAGAAGAGTAAGTGACTATGATATAGATAACGATAGATTTAAGCTGCTGTCAAATCCTTGTCTGATTGGCGTTTGTCAACACCACGTATAGCCAACGTTGTTGATTTTGTGATAACGTGAAAAATGTAAAGAAACAAGTATTTCCGCAAAAAATTTACATTACGATTTATACTACAAGCTTGGAATTGCTAGCTACTAACGGCTTGGAAATAGCAGGATGTTAAGCAACAGTTGTTTGATTTAAAAAAAAAAAAGTTTATCAAGTAACGTCAGAAAAAGACGTACCCCGTAGCAACGCTGTCCCGAAGTAGATGGTTGACGATAGCTGAGCAAGCCCATAGCAACATTAACGGTACTCGGGCCGATTCTGTGAGTTCACCAATTGTTATAGACCAGCACATGGCAAATGGTAACGTCAAACTCAACAGCAATTCAAACAGGTCGCTGTGTTCTGTATTGGACAGAGTTACAGGAAAACGGGTTTGGTACCATTCAGGGACGTCCAATGCCGATTTTTTTGTATAATTTTTTTAGCGAATTTTCGCAATGTCCATTTGTTCATGAAACGAAATCGCGTTTCAGATCTTCGTGCAGTTTTTACTTTCTTTCACATTAACAAATAAAAAAAAACCAAAATGTTTATTGAAATTAGATTATTTTCACTTAAAAAAATTCAAGATAGATAGCGTATATTACCTGTTATGAATTGAACGAAACCGACGATTCGATCGAAAGTTGCAGTGGACGTGTATTTTACGAATTTTTGGAGGGTGGCGGCTTTTGTCTCGAGCGACAAACGGAGTGCATCCCTCTGGGCTGCAAGCGACTCTGCGAAAACCTTTCTCCGACTAGAAGTTGTTTCGCCCAAAACAACTCTTTCATGTATCAATAATGCTGAAACGTTAACAAGTGCCTCACGGACCTCACCTGCCACCGTCTTAATTGTCTACAGATACAACAAGGCCATCGATACTTGTATATTACATTAGTTATATGAAACGGTTTGAATTATTATAAACCGAACAATGTAGTGCTTAGCAAGAAAGCCATGCGAAGTTGTATATTTTTACTACCGAAATGAGTTGCTTTAACTTACTTCAAGTGACGCCCGAGTTCGTTTCAGCGATGAAATAAATCCGCAAAACGAATAGGTTTCATTAAAGAACGATGTAAAGACGTTTTTCGTCTTTGGGTCTTGTCGAAGTAGGGCCTGGACATCACAAAATCTAGAATTTTTAGCACAGGGCACATTCTGTCTTACAAGGCCCAGAAAGCATCGCGATAAATGTTCGGCCCACCGCAGACGGTCCTCATAAGAAAACTTGCCACTTAAACAGCCAGATACGTCCTGTTTTATTCATAGGCACATTTATAAAGTACAATGAGAAGGTAATTCAAGACGATGTTTCCTTTGAGAAACAAGTTCTATGCTAGGTACACTCACACGCCAAGGTTAGACACTGATAAAATAAATAATTAACATCCAGGCGTCTTTATTCACTAATCTAAGCTCAATTAGGATCAGCCAAAACGTACGTACGCGTCAAAAATTTATTTCACATTAAAATTTATTTTTTAACTTTTCTCAACCTAGATCAAACGTACAAACCTATTCTAGCAGTAAGGACGGCAGGTAAAGCAGCATTGTTTCTACACTGTAGTTTACCAGCATATACCTGACTATCAATGTCCATCCAACATGTTCCAAATGAGGGTAGTTCTTGGAGCAGATTATCTGTCTTATCCTCCCAGTCGGAGCTTATATGCACCGCACCCTCACACCGTAATTTCGACTTCGAGATCTCTATGTAAGCTAAGAGTGCTGTTAAAACTGTTAGCGTTGCCGTCATTTTCAGCAATCGCACTCGAGCTTGACTACGCTAGTCAACGGGGGTACTATGCTTGTTTTTCGCTTTCATTCATTGTATGCACAACATCGTTATTGGGCGTCTACTGTTCATTTACTTAGTAACCTTGAAAAGATTATCGCGATACTCTGTCCCCCAGAAAGCTAAAAAGGTCTATCTGACGACAACAGGTAGATGTTTCTACCAAAAAAAAAAGTATAGGTAGTTTTGCTAACGGACACTGAGATATCTGGAAATACCATAAATGTACATACAATCACACGAGTGTTTATAGCGAATAATAAACGGGAATTATAAACGGGCATCGTGCTTTGGATTTTCCCTGATTTGCATACTTTTTCTTAGAGACAGAAGTGACAAAATGGAATATTACGCTACATCGACATGTTTTAGATTTAGAGTTTACTTGTTGCTGTACATATGAATAGATCGATATTCAATCCCTAACCCCTTGTAAAGCTGGTTAGGTTAGGTTAGGTTAGGTTAGGAACTGGAAATAAAACCCATATATGGCAACAAATTAGGCTCTGTACTGTATTGACGGTAAACCACGATAACACTCGCTATTTGCATAAATAATAAGATCAATGTTTTCTTAAAGCTAGTTCCTGAAATTAGAATATATTGGATCTCCTTTAAGACGGCTTCGGTCCGTTGGCTGTTCCTTGGCATACTCATGGTGCTCCATGGGTAGGATATATGTGGCTACCTAGAGAATATCTTCTCTTCATACGGATTCAAACGTCTCTTACTCGTTCACAAGTTTCAGGCTAGTCTCACATTCTATTGGCATCAGAATATCGGAACAAATAAAAAAAACCTCTCTAGTAGACAAACGCTAACACAAAACTTGACCCAGTTGAATACAAAATATGATACAGTATATATTATTAGAGTACAACACTGTTTTTAATTTCAAACGTGAGGTTCAAAGACAAAATTAAAAGTTAGCCTATATAATGATCGATTTCAAACAATAATTTAAAACGTGTTCCTTTAGCCGTTCTTCTAGCGTACTCAATTGGCTGCAGAAATCAACATTTCGTGGCATCCCCTTTTCAAGTAACAATTTACATGTGACAAATCCATTCGCCAACCCCCGACCCTAGTGTTTTAACAAGTAGACGCAAGAAGAAAAACAACAGGTGCTTCCTCGCACGTTATTATTGTACTATACTATAAAAAAACTCACTCTATAACTATTGTACTGAACGAGGCATTGGATCTTGAACAATCAAAATGGAAGCTTAATAATAAAAGGGCTAGATTTCAGGGCTAGTCCTTTTATTCTGCGTAAAACGACTAATCAATCTAAGCCGTACGAGCAAACTTCGGAGGACGAAACCCGCTCATAGTGCTTGGAACGAATAAGAGACTGAAAAAATTCTTAAAATCCCCTGGTACAGTTCAGACCGGGCTCTCGTCTCCAAGATGCAATAATGTGTATCTCCCTGTCTGAAGACGTGCCCTCAGATAAATTATCAAGGATCTTAATAATGTAACGTGAGAACAGTCCATTATTTGGCACCGCGATTTTTAACCGACTAGATCAAAAAAGTTAGCATCCATGTTAAAACATGTTATTTGTTTGAGGGATTTTTCACAGCGGAGTGAGCGGGAATTTGAAGTTTGAATTTTACAGCTGAATAGCTTTTAGTTGTATCGATATGCGATTGTGTTACTGGGCCAATGTGGCTGGCTGAGTATTATGGTCGATGCCGCATCGGTCTTTTTGTCTTAATTCTCCTCAGCCGAGACAGAAACCGCTTGTGCTGAATGGGGCAAACCTTGAGCGTAGATACATGCCCATCCTCATAGTCAAATCCGCAGTTTCATTCTTGCTTTCAAAATGCATTCATAGGGGCCGCTTCTGTTAATCAACATTACATTTTTATTACTTATGGGCTAGACTGATAGCTTATATTAGCTATGAGCTGGAGTTTCGTACGATTATGGAAAAAATGGATCAGGCCATAACGTGCGTTTTGCCCACAGCCCAAAGGAATACCCAAAGCTTAGTATGAAATAGTACATAATAAATACGCTTATCCATGTTGAAGTGTGACTGAATTCATACGCAATGCCCATTTGAGAAGAATGGAGTTTTTCAGCAAAAAAATTGAGTAGCTTTTGGACCTTTTCCAACCCGTCTAACTAACCCAGATCAAAGGGGAAACTTCAACTGAAGCTGAAATGCCCCTGCTCTTCTAAATCGAAAATGAAAGTTACTCTTTTAATAGGTAATGTTTCACTTCGCTTAAACTGTTTAAATATCTTTGCTTTTTGTTACGCGCATATATAGGTGTTGTATCTCTCATAATTTTATATCTATGAGTCTTCATTCTAACACTCCCCTTTGCAAATTCTAACACGGGATCGTGGCGATACCACCAGAATGACGGTGTCCAGTTCTGGAAATAGTAAACAGAATGACAGATTTCGTTATACCGACCGTTGCTTCGATTGGTGTTCGCATTCGCCTGAGAATGAATTAGCTTCCATCAGTAACTCTACAAGGAGGTAATTGTAGGAGACACCGCCAAAGTAGTCGGCAGTCTTGTTCTCGTTAGAGCCGTACGTCATATTATAAGACGGTCAACCAGGCAAGGTTACATACTCGTACATTCTGATTGACGAGTTTAATTCAATTTGGCTAGAATAACAATCGCGTAGTTATATTCTATCCGTGTAAACAATCGATGGACTTGTACAGAGATCGACAGAAACACAGAAAGATGACTAACTGAATGGTTACTTCCCGAACGCCTGAAACGTAATCGTTAATGCTTCACGAAGTTTCTGCGCTACAGAAAGGATCAAAGACTTTTAAATATGAACTTTGAAATTTCAGAGGAACGCTACTATAGAAACGCCTTGCAGAAAAACTCCTACTCAATTAGTTGTTGCCTCCTTGGATAGACGACCGTATACCATAGTTTTTATATGCACGGATTTTATTACCAAGTAGTATAGATGTATTTTTCGTTTCACTTACGAGTGATTCACGTTATTTATATACGCTAACGTAACTCCTACTGGAAACGAAGAGATCGATTAGGCTTCTTATTAGTTCTGCTTAATCGACTGTACATAAACTAGACCTATGAAATATCCCTTCAAAAAACGACTAAAAAACTATTTATTAAAAGCTATGCAGTCGGGGGCAATCGAATGGCCGAAGGCGCTTCTCAACCTGCACTGCGTTTATGGAGCCCGTCGTGGTAACAAGCGGGCTGTGTGCGAGCGACCGGACACGTCTATAGCTATCGTTATGCTCATGTCCGTCAGCAACTAGAACGAACCATCATCATCAATGTATTATATCTATAGCTAAAGAAGATCAAGCAGAATTATTCCCTAGCAAAAGCTGGTATGTAACGAAACCTACAATTTGCTGGTCTTTATTTCATCTGCTTTTGCTCCCCGTGCTATTCACGCACACTTACTAACTTACATGCATTACTTGTGCAGTAGCCCGCCGCCAGCAGCTCGCTTCATTCGCCAATGGTCAGCTTCGTCGTCCCGTTCGCTGCCGTCGGAGAATCGTTATAATGTCGATGTAATGTTATATTACATCCCTATATTTCAGTCACTCTCACGTTTTGTTTCTTTTGCTTTTGTGGCTCACCCTTCTGTGTAATTGTCCCATCCTGATACTATATTCGAGCTATTCTAGCTGATACGTTGCGTCTGGCCAGCTACTAGTGCTGTGGGTACGGGTCAACAATTCTTCATCGTCAAAATCGGCGGCACCGTCGTGCTCTGCCCCCTTCATACTAGGCTGTTTGGCCCGCCTGAAGCTTGGTCGATTATTTCTCCATCTATCGTACACAACAGACAGGCCAAGAGAGACATATAACAGCGTTGGTCCATCACTCCTCGTGAAACAACGAGCATGTCGAAGCCACGATGACGGGTGGATGACGAAGAGGAGATATAGCATCGGTCCAATAGTGAAGAGACACTAGTAGTCAAATTCGACCAGCCTCATGCGCGTTGCTTGCCTTGACGAAGCCGCTAGATTCTTATTTGGGTCGATTGTTATGGGGCCGCCCAGTACTTTACTGGGCAGGGCGGACCCGACTGCGTACACTCACATCCCTTTTCATCACATACCTCCCTGAAAAGACCGCATAGTGAAAGAACGAGAGAGAAGCCTGCAAAAAATTACTCCAGTCAGTGAACGCATATGGGCAACTGAGGGGCTATCGAAATCGTAATAGGAATACGGGAAAAATTAGGTGAGCGTATATGGGGTAATGCGCGAATGAGTTGCCTCGCCTCGAGTTTTTTCAAGTTCAACAAATTGTGGAAAATCACTTTTTTTTATATGGGAGCGCTTTCGAGCAGATCGTCAAATGTTAAATTACAAAAAATCAACGCTTCGGCTCCGATTTGAACCAACGATCTACCAAAAATGAATAGGAATTAACTAATCGAGAGTACTCAAGCCTAGAAATAAATACACGAGTTCTACGATTTTTTCGGTTTTTATAGAAAGAAGTATATTTGGTGAATATTCAAACGCCATGGTGTTTAACCTCTACCTAAAGAATACAAGCTTTCATCTACGCGATCCATATTTCCCTCTTCTAACCCGTTTCCGTCACATACGCAGATCTATTGAAGAGTGTTCCATTACCACATCATGGCTGATATAGATTCATTGGCCGTTTAAATATATCCAATTAGGAAACAATTTATGGATCTTCTCGAATAATATGGATTCTACTCTGAATGTGGCTATCTCAAGCACCTAGCCATTATCATTGGCATGAGTATCGGCAGCTTTCTTGATTCGTATAGAAGCTTCTCTTCACCAACAGCGTCACGATAAAGACACAGTTATTAAGACAATCACATAGTACAAAACATATACATTAATGGATGGAAGTCCTAAATAACTATTTAACAGTCCACAAAAACTAAAAACTGGCAAAAAACATGTTTCTACTGTTTACTTCGAATGTGTCTTTTTATATGAAGACTTCGAGTTCCCGTAGATGCTCAGTCGCGAACCAAGGATGCCGTGGGGTGATTATGCTCCCCGCCGGAGCTCAGCCCGTGCCCGACGTAATTCGCCTATATATGTATACGTATGTATACATATACATAGGTATGTCCCAAAAATAACAAGTTCTTCGACAGGCGGATGGAAGGCACAACGTGTGGGACTTACTGGTTGTGGTCTTGTGGCTTCTCCTAGAAGCAACCGAACAGTGAGTTCAACGGGCTCATCCCTAATATTGAGCATGCATACATGAATAGACTGGACGCGCACAAGCGCCATCTTTATTTTCTTCACCGCTCTGATGTATACGTAAATTCAAGGTGATATTTTGTAGCCGCCGTTACGAAACATGCGCAGCGAGTTCCGTTCGGCAATCATGTTCTTTGATACAAGCGCGCATCTAATTCGCACCGGTTGGTTTTCTTCTGTGTTCCTAATGTGCCCTGTGTGCTAGGACGCGTAAGACAGGGTCATCGCAGGACAGGGCGGTGATATGATACATGCTTAACCGTGCCAGGCGCTGCGTGTTTATGAATGCTGAGTGGTGGACTGATTGTCACTTAGCCACCGATTCAGTCAGTTAGTAACTTTCGTGATGCAGTCATTTGTGGGACGCAGCTCCAGGAGAACAGGGACGGGAATAGGGCGTTCGAGATGTAAATCGACGCATACGGGTAACTTTCGGCAGACCTCAGCCGCCAAGGATAAGACGAAGTAGCCCTTCAGGAGTAGCAATTCAGATGATGGCAATGATGATGATTGCGGTGATGAGAAATCGACAGGACGGAAGAACGACCGAACCGAAGGAAGAGAAACGACGTCTTGCGGTTAGTGTCGAACGTGAAGATGAAGAGCATAAGTCCTAAATAGCAGGGAGCACCGAGAGGACAAGAAGATTCTACGCTCCACGAGCGAATAACAACGAAGTCAAACGACGAGTTGAACTTGTGCAGCAGATGCGATTCGCTTCTTGGCAATTTTACTTTTGCACTGATAGTGACAATGATGACGACGGTCGAGCAGAATGGAAACGATGGTCTGAGCACCGGCCGGCTTCAGCTTCAGCGGTCGGCTGAATCGAATCAGCTGGTGGCGACCATTGTCCGCGATTGCCATATCTTGGTGGTCTTATAATATTTTGTCGGCTATTTGATCGCGAAGGATCGCACACGTTCGATCGGGTCTATCAGTGAGAGCAAAACTAGGTAGAATCGAAGTAGCTAACCATGAGATTCAGAAACTTCAACAGAAACTTGCAGAACTTCAACTGACTATAATAATTGAACTAGTAAAATGACCGGTAAGCTGTGCCTCACGGTGATGTTTGGTTCACCTTACTGGTGGCGAAAGTCTTCTGAGTATTACGAAGCAGATAATGAAACTATCATCAGTAGAGTGGTGCTTCTAGCAGTGAAGGCACTTCAAAGATGCTTGAGGTTATCAGAGTTCGCAAGTCACAAACAGAAACCTCATCTGACATTTCTGATACGCATTCAAGTTGCATAGCAGTTCATCCGAGTTGGACTTGTCCCTGCTTGGATTTTACTACTAGAATACAATTTTAGCCTAATATTACATTTCCCTAATTTAAATTTTTTAATCCTACGTAGAAAGACACACCCGCGTGTACTCATGCTCAGAGTGTCCAAGTGTTCAATTCAAGTTTTCATAATCAATTCTAGTTTTACCCCTTTGCTTTTCTTTGCATAAGCCAACGTGGTATCTTTGGCAAAAACTGCCTTTGTACTGTATCGTAAACAACAGTGTACACGGCGCGTCTTTTTAAACAAGTGCCTCTTCGATTCCAGCACTCAAACTCTAGCTTTGAATACAGCGTCTGCTTGACTACAATCTGGATCATTTATGGCCTCAAACAGTACAGATTTTATCGATATAGGAGTTAAAATGATTAAGATTATCTGTTTTAAAATCACGTTTTTAGCGTCATCGCCGTGTCACCTGTTAATTCACCTGTCATTTACCTAGACTGCTTAATTGAGACGTAGGCTTAATTAAGAATGAGGATGTTGGCCCTCTATCTAATATACCTAACGTTCGTAATTTATTTTTGTCAACTTGCGTTAAAGTTTTAAGGTGGTTGTTCTCATCTTTACCCAAAACCTTGGAACTTGAGAAGATTAGTGTGAGTGACAAAAAAGCCTCATCCTTATAAGGTAGGATTTTCGTTCCCGTTTTCGAAACGGGACAGTTTTGATTGCGACGGGCGCTAAAACTATTTAGTTGAACGACTTCAAGTTAGAACAACAAGAAGTTAGTTGTAGCAGAAGGCCATCCGTAACATTGTTTACTACTTTCACCCCGGTCGACATCGACTTGTTACCCACAGTGGGGCAATTGAGTGATTTTCGTTAGGCGTTCGAATTCTGAGACACACAGGTAAAGCGTACTGGCTGTAAAGGGAGTGCATATATTCTGCGATTTTTTCCATCCTGGCCAAATCCTCTTGGGCATACTACAGTTTTATGCGCGTTTAACGGTTACTACGGTAAAAAGAGTACACTTTTGTTATTCAAATCGCACAATTTGCTAGAGGAGCTAAAACTACCAGCTGCGCGGAGTTGATTGCGGCATCAGCCTGTATAGTCCATTTTACTAATTATTTTCGAGTGTTTCTCTGTACCGCCGGGCTACCTGTTAACCGAAAGCTGCTTAGTAAAGAAGATTATGTTTCTTCAGCTTCCGATTGTTATATTCAATTTCGGCACTTTTCACAACGTTGTATTTTCTAGTGGGACCAGCCCTTACGCTGCTATTTTGCGAGTCCTATTTTTTCCTACGTTCTACTACTATATTCTGACGTTATAGCTCAATCGTACTTCAAGCGATCCGCGTTTCACTCAGCTTTTTGACCAATTTGGACATACGCACCTTTTCCGAAATCATCGCTTGGTTCGGTATATTCTTTGCTACAAGCGAACAAAATGGCGTCAACGACGACAAGCTTTATTAGCCACGCACCATCTACTTCAACGGCATTTCGGTAGCGCATGTTTCCAGCGACTTGTTTATCACACGTACGCTCTCCCCTCCCTGAACAACACCAGTTGTCAGCGAACCTTTAGCAATAGTTTTGTTCTACAAATCAGGCGAGGATCTGTTCTTAGCAGTAACAGTTGTATAGGGGTGCGCTGAAGTGCCATTGCTATCGTTATGAAGTAGTGCAAAATAAACAGGATGGAAATGGAGAGAGGGGCCTAAGGGCAGGAGTGGGTACTTAAAAGCAAAAATGACCATAAGCGGCCGTCGGGCGACTCTGGTTTTTTCACGGTATCGCACTGAACTACTTATTATTACAACCTTACGCAGGCACGTAAGCATGCATAATACACTCATCCGACATGAAAGGGTAGTGGGGGCACGCAGAACGAAAAGAGCCAGAATGACTAACGGCCAGTCAAGACGGTTGCTTTCGTGGATTTGCGCCCAACGTATCCAAGTGAAACAATGGCACGCGTCGCCGAGTACGCAATCTACATATTGTCGGAAACACATAACAGTATTTAGAAATATACTGACCTATTCTCAAATTTTTCAATTACCTAAATATACATTTTACGTATACTGCATAAGTATCACAGACACGCGAAACACTGCTTGTCTAACACTTCAGCACGGATCTAATCATCGGAAAGTCGTCTCAAGTGTACGTTCGAAAAGGACTATTTTAACTTACAGATGTACGCTCGTAAGAAAGTTTGCTTTCTGCAAACATTTTCGATGGCGCACCGAAAAATAGGATTTGCTAATGTAAAGAAACGCCGAAATTAGTGAAATGTTTGCTACCTAAATTTTTTTTATAGATCATCGTACGATTCAACGTCAATGAACTACACGGCCCGCGTGAATCCGTTCCTTGTCACGATACGGACTCGCTATTCAATATTACTTGTCATTGACACTCGCGAGAATCCTAACGTCCAGATTCAGCTCTGCGATCTTGAACCCTATGTAGCAGCTTTAAAATAGCACGCCCTTTTATGAAGGTACACCACTCACCCTATGATGCACTTACGAAAACAAAACGATTTTCCCTATCGGACCTACGCTCGGCCTAACAGCAGTTCTTACGACAGGAGCCAATGATCAACACGCTGCTGGAACACCCGATCCATGAAACAGAACAGAGCACATAACGACACGATATCACTTGTATCACGAACGCTACCATGACTTGATAAAAGAAACAATATGCATACACATACATTATTTATTTTAGGAAAGAGAGTTACTGCAATTGTTGGGATCTTTAGCTTTCCTTACTATAGCGTGAGCATACACGTACATAGAGATCTCTAATTTTCTTTAACACGTTATCCGTCTGCTGCAACGTGTCTGTCTGCTATTTAGCGGTAGTACCGGCCGTAAAAACGAATTGTTGGATTTTACACGATGGTCACCGTGTATTGTGCTAGATAAAAATAAGGCAATTTAAAAAAAATGTTGACCTCTTATCGACCAGTCAGTCTGTAATATATTATTCATTGATAAAAATTAACTCCGCTTAAACGCTTTTTTGACTTATTGAAAATATTTTCTCCCTGTATTTTAGCTATCCATCTTTTTGCACTGAATAAATCTAGCAAGGTTAAACCGTATACGACGAAACCTGGGCGGCAAATTAGTGCACATTCTGCACGTTTTCTATGATTTTTTTTACTCGATTACAAACAAACAAACATCATTGTACCTAGCCGACGAGTCGGATAAGTCCAGCGGCTAGTTCCGTATAACGGCTTTACACGGACGCAAGGGAGAGCCTGGCCTAAGGGTCTGTTTGCCCAAAGGAATGACACGACTGATATTTAACTATATTTTCGCATTTCAGTGCCCACATTGAAATTATCTTATCCAACACTCTCACATGGGATTCCTATGGAAGGCTGTGAGCTGTCTAATAAGGGAACAATGTTTATGTATAGTTCGGATTGGCCAACCGACACGTACCAACAGGTTTGAGGAATCGAATTATGGGGCATATAGTAGAAACTCCTGAACCTTAAACTGGACACGTCAGGGCGATAATTAGACATAGTAGACTGTGATGGCATGTTGTTTTGCAATGTTCGTCGTTCACTACACTCGGCCAGCGTTTAAACACTAAAGCTGAAAATATGAGAAACTCTGGTCCCTTATACACTTATCATGTCTTATCTATTTACGTGGTCACTTATTTAATTCAGTGGGGATTTTGGCGTCGAGCTCACATTTACTGATAAAAATTCGTCAGTGTTCGGTCCTTTTTCTTTCACATATCGAAAAAAAAAACATATTACTAATACAGTAAAAAAGCGACTGTCGTTGTAAATACCGATGTAATTCTTTATTGAAGATCATGATGTAGTCATGTCTGAAATAATTAGGTCGCAAAGGCTTTATGAATATAATATCCGTCTTCCTTAATTGAGCTTGACGAACCATTTGAGCAGTCGGCATAATGACTAAACGGGATCTTTGCTGACTAATGAAGTGAAATAAGCCTATTCAGGACTTAATACTCGCGATGGAACTCTTATTTAGAACCCTAGTAACAAAGACCGAGTAAGCAAATGGCTACTTCCCTTCAAGACGAGATTCGATACTCAAAACAAAAACATAGGTACACTGATTTATACTCTCCATAGTCCTAGTCTTATTATGTCTGTCTCTCCTGCTTGTGCCTCTATTATGTCGATATTTTTCCTGGCTGAATTGTTGTTTATTGCTCACAAAAGCAGGCTCGTCAATGCGACGAAATGCTTTTTTGCTGATTGAAGGACTAAGTAAGAAGGGTTAGAAGGGCAACGCTTCGACCATCCAGCCCTTCGCCTCTGGCATGTGCTGTTACAGCCGTCTCGACCCCGTTCCTCCGGCATGTGCTCCCCTCAATTGCCCTTAACGTGTTAGATTCTGGCAGCGTACATGCAAACACCCTATATATCTGTATGTATGTCTACGTTGTGTGAAGTAGAGCTGACTCTTACTAGTTTGCTGCTGCTGTAGCCGCCGCCCTGGCCAGGCCACTCGCGCTTGCCAGATGGATCGTTATCATCATGATTATAACTATTCTTACGACTCCTCAACGGCAATCATGGACACGTACACGTAGATATGCCAACGCAATAGAGTGGTGACTTAGGAGAGTAGTAGAGGTCCTAGTAACAGTTGCCGTCGTCGCTCCTGTAGCATTATATTTAGCGTAAGCGGCCCGCCAACGGACGCTTTCGTTCTCCAATAGTGCCGGTTTTTCTGCGGTCATTAGCGATCCGTCCGCCGTTTTCTCCCCTGCTCGCACTCACCGGTCGCTTACGAACAGTGGCCACATGCGACCAATGATGGCCAGCAGCGACCGAACAGACTCAGTCAGCGTAACTTTCTTCTAATGACATTAGAATGAGTAGTGCGGACGAAGTTAGTCAAAGAAGTAATCTACTGGACAGATGAAGTGAACTTTGAATAGGGAAAGGTTGAGCAGAGAAACAGGGGGCACAAGTGGGGAAATAGAAAGGGATGTGGTGACCGTTCGTATATGCACTATTATGAATCTACTATGATGAGATATCGGAATGAAGTTAGACAACGGAAATGAGGCAGTACGACTGGACATAAACAAACAACTGGACGAAACTGGAAAAAAATTCGTTCTAATTCCATAGAGGAATGATTAACACAGTTAGATAACGGTCCAATAGGATGAGCGCGGCCCTAGGTAATAAGCACATCGTGGATCTTTATCGGTACGCCAAGAATATATGCAAAAATCAAGTAGTAAATAAAGTTCTTTCTCTGGTGATTGATAAGAGTGTTTAATGTGATTACTTTAGTTAGTGATTTAGATCAGAAGAAAAGCTAGGAGAATATCGACGTCCTTTTATCATCCGCGTTTGTTTTCATATATCTTTGTGCTAAATGGGTACCTTCGTCGGTTGTTTAATACAAATAGACAGATGCTCACATCTAGATAAGGGCCTAGAAAACTCAATTTACTTGTAACGTCCCTTAAGTGAAACTCCTTGTGATTTACATATCTGCCGGAAAGGATGGATTAATCCTTTTCCAGCAAGTAAGCTAGCTGGCGAACGTTCAGGATTGCTGAATTGTCATCAACATCTCAATGAAATCCGTAGAAGTCCGGAAGTACAACTGCGCATCCAAATTACCATACATTATATTCTATGAAGGATCTACTCGTAGCGGCATCGTAAGCCCCTGGTTTGAAAAATTCCTGAGAGGAAATTTTAAATTTGTAAATGAGTCTCGTGGGAAATTTCTTGCAAAGGTGAATAACAAACAACAGTCACGGACGTTTAGGTTTGGTACATACACAAACGCCATACTTGTTCACCTCAATCAAATTAGTAAGGTAGCAAATTGGATAAATAGGTTCTCATGATTTGGACGAAAATAAAAACGAAGACTAGAGAACTTAGCTTTTTTTTGCGCCTACTTAATGCCAATGCCCTATTGGCTCACTGAATTGCCCCTTGTGATGGATATGGGTCTCTTAAGGATATAGATGGCCGCGCCAGTGAGTGAATGCAACTAAAAGAACGCTTTACCACCCTAAACTAAATGTACAGCTGGACTAGCTTATTGAGTATATTTAATAGTCTTGAGATGTACCGCGGTAGAGTTTCATGGGCCGTGCTTCATCGACTATGGCTGAAGTACACCCTTGACAATTAGAAGAGACCGGGATCACATCATACGTTCAATCACAGTCACAGGATGGCAACACTCACTCTCATACTGCAACAATTACGTGTTGCAGAAAAGCAAGGGTTACAGTTGAGAACTTTTTGTTATGTTCTGACCGTATTCAGTGGAAGTTGTTTCGGGACGCTACGATTCTTTTAGCTCTCGAAAACTTCCTCATAGATAAATTGATCAGCTCTACATTCTTATAGGACGAAATCAAAAAATTAAAATCAGAATAGCAGGGGTTCGTCTGACACTGAACGACCTTACGCGTATCCAGTGTCCCAACTCTAGATCTTTTTTCCGGCTATGGGATGTATTGTTAATATAAGCCTCATTCATTTTAGTTGATTTTTCATAATGGTTCCCTAGATCTCCTAGATAAGTCTAGCCAACGGCCGGTCAACAAAGCATTAACATTGAAGAGTGGTACATGCGACGTCAATAAAAAAAAGGGGTTCTCCGTTGTCGTTCGTAGTTTTACCCTCAAATGGTATGATAATATATGCCGCCTTTAGACCTATACAGCTTCCTGAGATCCTCCCTTGATCTTTACATTTTATAATCTGAAGTTCCAGCGAATGCATTAAATACGATAATCTATTTTTGTACTTAACTGATGTTGGTCCTAGCTGCTATGTCAAAGAAGGTCGTCGCGCCTGTTCCTTACCGTTTCTATTATAAAGTCAGAGTAATTAAATGAATACCTATATGTCGTTCTTCTCATCGTAGAAGTGATTGCCATAACTAATGATTGCTCTAATTACTATATATATATATATATATTTGATTTGGACTTTTACGTAAGCTACCTTAACATATTTCGATACGATTCATTTTATCAGATTGACTCACCGATACTTATTTTTTTTGTTTCCTTTTATGTTAAGCTATGAACATAAGAATTACAGTAAACTCTACACGGGTCGAAGGAAGCTTAAGCACACATTCAATGGCCAGACCTGCTTATTGAATGTCGAAAGTGCTACCGGATGTTTGTTTCAGGGCCCTGGCTATGTTGCGAAGAAAGCGTTGTAGACATCTTTGCGAGAACACTTAAGTACTGTTTCAGCACGATGAAAACGAGGTAACAAATTAACATGCTATTCAGAGTAACGCATGCATGATTTCAGTCGGACTCTATCGAACGTGACAGAGAAATAGGGGAATCGCAAACGGGACGTTAGCATCAACTTCGTAGGATGCTAGCGTCCCGTTTGCGATTCGTTTTTGCGACATATAAAACGATGTAACCGTTGTTCATCACTCGTCAGCCACAGATTGAATTCGAAGTCATCGAGCGGATGAACGGATGTATAGCGGCCAAAAGATTAAACCATAGGGAGGCAACGGCGTCGCTGTCGCGCCGCCTTCATTCCCTTTATCTGAACGTCGTTTTTAAGAGAACGATAGAAACAACGACGACGACGTCAATGAAGCGGAAACTGAAGCAAAATGAAACTGAAAAAAATATCTATGAAGAACTGAGCAAAGTAAAACTGAAAAGCTCGCTTAATGCAGGCAGTGACAACACTGGATGGCACGTGGAACTCGACGAGTGCGTGAAGCAAGCAACGAGCGGAATGAGATGTACTTCTTGATAAGTAACATTATGTTCATTATGATGGACGGACTGAAGGGCTGACGCATCGACAATGGATAAGATAGGCGGCGACGGCGGGAAGATGATGCCCAGTCGGGACAAGACACAGCTGAATGAAACTAACGAACTGACAGATCCTGCTCGGACGGGCTGAGTGAGCGATTCTGAAGACATTTGTTGTTTATCGCATTGGTCAGTCAGTAGCTGGTCGGAGGCAGCCGAATTTGAAAAAGCAACGAATGGTTCTCCTCGTTCTTTTTCGTGTTCATGGCGATGCAATGCGGTCGTACCGAACGCAGTGGAATCAGAAGCCAAGTAGCAACGGTGTCCGGTCCGGTGAACGATGCGAAGCAGCAGCAGCAACGCGTAGGCCTTCAGAAACAGGGGACGAGAGGGGAGAGACGGGGGGTAAGCGTTACACAGACGCAAGCTGTCGCACAGCATAGTATCGGCACAATGGCTCTGCGCTTACCAGCATTCCGAATGCGAGGAACTTGAAGTCAACCCAACTGACAGTTAGTTTCGTTACGCGGCTACGCAGAGCCACCTCAACCAGAACCAGCACTACAGCTGCTGCTGCTACTACTATTACCATTTTGCTATAATTTGTGCCTGTACCAGCTCCTTCCCCTATTATTCTTCTCCGCTACTTTCCATCTAATGCCCGCGGAGTGAGTGAGTACCAAGCGTAGGCCAAACCAGCGAGCAACATAATCAAAAACACAGTTCACTCACTGAGCAGTGGACTAACGACATGGTGGCCATCGAGCATCAATATTTCTATCTAGAGGCAAAAGCAAAGATGGCCGCGACAGAAGCAGCATCGGCTGCAGCGGTAACTGCCTGTTGTCATGTCATCCAGGAGAGCGTTTAGAAACGAGAAGTGCGACTGCGGCCTCGATGGCAGCGGCCGGAACCGGTAGCGGCGGCGTAAGCGTGCTGCACTTCGAGCGCATCGCATTATCCGCGATCCAGAGACGAGCCAACATCATCGAAGCTGCTGAGGCGGCTGCAGCGCGAATCATCACCTTTACTACGATCAGCGGCATTCTCAATAAGATCAAGAAATCACCAGCATCAGGTTCAGAATCAACAACGACAAAGTGGCCACGGCAACGCCAGTAACAGCATCTGCGCATCAGCTCTTACAAAGGCACATACAAAGACATTGGAGGTCATCAGCTAGCTCCATAGACAGACACGGAGCCACATGTCTATTCCAAGTTGTCGTCGCCGGCGTTGCCGTGACGGTGCGGCTGGCGTTACCATCAAGATTATCTTCTCGCCACCCTAACTCAGTCCAACTCGCTGGCTGTGCCGTCGTTGAACCTTCCTTTGCCTTCGTTCATCGAGCAAACATCTACGATGGCAGACGATGTACCCTTTCGAATGGCTGAGACCGATGGAACGGGTCTGGGTCGTTCTGGCGACAGTCACTGCCCAACCAGCAGCACGGACATCATCATAATCTAACCATCTCCGGGTATTCTTTTTTCCATCATCGTCATCACCTTCGTCATCTTTTCTTTCTTTTTCATTTTTCTCTTTTCTTTCCATATATCCTTTCAATATGGTCAATAAAGCCGGGCGCTGTGCCCACTCTTTGGGCAGAAATGGCAGCGATCGCAGCCCTGCGATGTCAACGACGACGACAACAACAACAACGACAGTGCGTCATAACCGACCACTGACCACTAACCGATAGTTCTTACCCTTTGCTGCCACTCACCCCAGCTGCTCCCCCCGACCTGCGCTCGCTCTCTCTCTCTCTGTTAACAAAATGATTTTGCTAGAGGGGAAGAACATAGTCATACTTCCAGCTCCCCTGACTCAACCACAGGACGCAGCTCACGCTACGTCTAACTGTCATACCGGTGCAGGTAAACAATATTTTACGTTCGAACTGACGAACAACAGCCATAGGCAGCAGGTCGACGGCAACGAAGATGGATTATGCGCGTTCACAGAACGTCCGCTGCGAACAGTCGCCCCCCTGTTGCTGTATGATCCCTATATGATAAATATATAGTATGATGATAAAGGGGGGGGGGGGGGGGGTAGGTAGGTACTTGTTCGGCCGTGTCTTTGTCTTTTTGGTTTTTAGATTAAGAGGCATCCACTGGCTGAAACTGAGCAACACCTGCCTTTTTTTTTCTTCGAGTCTTTACGGTTCATAGTTTTGATGTTGGAAAAAACAAGTGGGAACATTGTTACTGATCATCATGATTGTCTTAGACGACCACCGCTTACCATGGGAATACGGGGAGGGGGGAGGAAGGGGGCGTTAGCAGCTAAATTGCTTCTCTGCTGATTTTCTTTATGTCATCCTGCCGCATCGACTGACAAGTATCTTTTTATTCTGTTTTATATCTATATACCCTATGCTAGCCGATGCAATCAATGGTTATTATTGTGCGAATTGTTGGCTTCCTATTTAAATGGACCCGGTGCTCGTAATAATCATTATGTTTTTTCTAGCTCTGCAAACAGGCGACTATGACTAGGCTGGAGGGTGTATTGACACGCATAGCCCAAAATATGGGTAAAGGTACATTCAGATAGAGTGAGTTCATGCATCCGCACGTCGTGCTCGAGTTTTATGTCTACCGTTGTCGATACAGCCAGCTTCAGACACCTGACCGCTCGCAGCTAGAAACAAACCTTTTATTTATTTTTTTTTTTAATACGTTCGGCCTCAAATACAGATCACTGCACGTCTATCTAAATGTTCCCAAAAATGTTATAGGAGCACTCGACTGAATACCGCAAACTGTATGAGAAGCCATTTGTACAAATCGTACTAAATAATAGCCTTATAATAATCATATAAGGCTCTCGTTTATAACACTGTAGTAGTTATAGGTTAGGAAGTCTAAATAAATGTTCCATCAATGACATACGATGGCTCCATTTGTTCGAACTCGCTAAATCGTTTAAAAAGAGAAAAGAAGCCCATAAAATCTACAATGAATTCTTCATACGGACCGCCGTTCATATGACTCAATAACAATTGTTCCTACTCATTGGGTTGCATGAGATTGAAAAGATAACATCTGGCGTCGTTGTTCAACGAAACTAAAACAAATGGAAAAAAAAAAACTAGAAAATTCGGTTGCCACATTTACCTGTATGAACTGTATTATTTGTCAAAAATTTCGTCCATCGTTATGCTATCTATAGGACAAAGATATCTGGGTACAATTGACTCCAGCCGCACAAATAAGGATTGATATCTTTATTAGTTAACGAATACTTCCTTAGTTAAAATTACGGATTTAATGGCGGACTGAAGAGGACTTATTCAGGCAAAATGTTTCACTTTGTTAATTGATGGTCAAATATTGGTTTTCTGTTTCGATCTCCCATTTGCTCAGGCTCTTAATATCATTGATTAATATGAAACAAGCTAGCGATCCTTGTATTAAATAGTCATTTATTTCTCACGTAGACAACTGGAATAATAACGTAATCTTGGCGGTTTTTCTATAATACTCTCAAAGACGGCCGCAGCGTCTCGTCAGCCTGCTGCTAGATCTCTTAAAGAACCAACGGATAATCGTCCGTTGCTTACCAACCTACTTACCTGCCCTACATTGAAGCTTCAAGCAGTTTCGCCTGCTTGAGAATGGCCATTTTAGCTTGTCCATGGCAAGCTCGCGATGGCTGTACTTGCATAGCTCCACATCAGTGTCTTCTTTCATAATATTTTCATTCTTTCGCAGTCCGCGAGGATCGAGCGATTGAGTAAGCCGGCCGGCCAGCCAGCCTGCGAGCGAGCAATCTGAGCGTCTGTGTCGAGCGTCTGCGAAGCTCTCGCCAAAGCGACCCACCGTCTTGTGCCGACCATTAGCGGGGGCAAGTCTGCTGGCAGACAGGGAACGAAGAGGTTGTAAAACAATAACGACGCTCCCGAAGTTTCCCCTACCCCAATAGCGCGTTTTCCGTAACCGTTTGCAGGACCGCCACAGACAGAGACGTACTGGCCTCTCGGCGCTACGCAGATTTAGGCTTAGAAACAGGGCCGATCAAAAACTGCATCATGTCGGTGGGTGAAGGAGAGGCTGCTGGTGGCAGTGGTGTGATGGGACGAAAACGAGAGGGTCTGTGCATGAGGCGGCCTGCATGTAGTTTAACCGGCAGCTTTGTGAGGTTCGTGTCGTTCAATCCCACCTGGCCCAAACGAACCATTCAATTCTTACCAGTAACGAGTTTCTGGGTCGCTGCTGCCAGAGATCGCTGGGTTGACTACTAAAGCAGTGAGCTGTTGATATACAAGTATTATATTTTAGCATGGTATAGCCGAGTTGTAGGCTAGCTAGGGTTATGCATATACTGTACTGTAATGAAAAGAAATTAAAATTCTGCTTTTTATATAGAAACTAGGCAAAATTCAATGCATCTCCTCAAATAGCTTCGAGATCAATTAACTTAAGTGCACTGGAAAACACCAATATTTTGAAAGAACAAATAGACCCATAGAATTTCCTTATGTATTGCAATAGTGTCTGTTTAACAATGATATTTACCGTTCGTTTTGTGTTACAGGAAGACATATAGAGTCTTTAGCTTCCATCCATCATTGATATTCTGGCTACCAGCTAAATACAGTAACTCCTCTTGTGATTAAAAAATAAAAGCAGAATCGAAAGAAATCAGCTTTTCGCTAACCGATTTTTCGATTCCCGCTGCTCTGGTAGATACTGTTCATTTGCTAACAACAGAACCTGGCAGTTCGACAGGAACTTAGCTGCTTCTGTTGTTGAAGGCCATACCTTACCTATATATAAGGTGCATAAGAAGCTGCTGGCTGGTTTCTATGAAGAGAGATTGTCGCTTAAGGTAAGGGAGGCAAGTATCATATGCGGAAAAAACATTGAGGCAGTTGATGAAGAAATTCGAATGAACTGGCCCACTTTCAGTAAAATGAAGCCGAAAAGGCCACAAACCAAGTAATAGTATCGCTGCAGTGAGGAGCACTAAGGATGCTACTCTAATGACTTCAACAGGACGTAGTGTTCATCAACTTGGTCTACCAAGAGGTACCGTAGAAGAACGAAGAGGCAAGGGTTGCATCTCCATTCTTCTAAGATACAATTGACATCGATGATGCTTAGTTAGTTCAAGACCGTGACCCTTTATTTTTAAGCGCAATAGGTGTATTAGCGTCTTCTTTAATTACATCGCCTTCTCTGATAAAGCTTATTTTTTTGCCGAATGGCTACGTAAGTACATAAGGTCATTACATTCACAGGTTAGAGAACCGAAACGGGGGTATCGAGCAATCCCCTCAGTCTTAAAAAGTCTTTGTACGGTGCCGCTTTTGCTGTGCGGCAGACATATCATTGGAGCCTTCTTCTTTGAGGACGATGATCGAACTTTACTGTCACATGCCGCAAACCTTATCAAGAGCTGAAAGAAGAACATTGGATACAGACAACTTTTGGTTTTAATAAGATAAAAAAGTTTTGCCATAGAACGCGGAAAACAATTTACTTAAAACCATGTTTCCAGCTCGGCTGAGCTTGATTTCTCCCTATGGGAGTATGTAAAGGACAGAGTCACCAAAACAATGCTGAAAATAATCGACGACCTGAAACACAGTATTTATGATGTGATTGGTAAAGTTTAGACCCTAACTATGGACAGAATTACGTGCAAAGGATCGAATTATTTTTTGGGAAAACATTTGGGTGACAATGGTTTTAATGTGGAGTACAAATTAGACCTTTTTTGCTGGACTAGGGTAAAAATTCGGGAGCATTTTTGTAGTCACTTCGAAGGTATTGAATTCTCTCATCGTGCATAATGAATGATTGCGCTGGCACCTACGTGAATTTACATAAACTTGATACATACGTAAATCTACAGATACGTATAACTATGTGCACACGCACACGTACAAGCCGCGAAAATGATCAAGTCAATCGAGTGATAACTAGCCATATATGAGACACTACACTCTTCACAAATAAGTACACCTTTACTTTTTTGGTTGAGAGATATTGTACAAAAAGGTTTATTTACATTGAAATCTCTTCATATTTCTTCCCGCAGGTTAAGCGCGATCACATACCTCTCTCTCTCTCTCTCTCTCTCTCTTTGCCTTCTGTTCTTACAGCTTCAATCGCCTGCAACGGTTCCTTTTTTTCTCTCTCTCACAATTTGATTCTGTCTCTCTCTCTCTCTCATTAAACTCGGAAGGAATCTTTTCCTGTTTCTCTCCGTATCATCATCACCATCAGCATCACCGTCTATTTTTATCTCCTCGGTCCCGTTCATCTTCTATGTCCCATGGTTGCCGTTTTTATTTATTATCATCACTTAGTCTTCGCTCCGCTGTTCTTCACTAGCATAACACAGCAACAGGCAAAATAGAATGTGGCTTTGCTCAGATGTAACTGACGTCCTCCGCTGTCATTGCCGTAGTGCTTGGTGTATGATCCTCGTATTATCTATTTCTTTACTATTATTTATATACGTGATAATCTTTTCCTCTTTTTGTTTTATTATCAACTCGATCGAGTTCATCATTAGCGTTATCATAATCACTTTTATTTCTCCACTACAATTGTCTTCACGTTGTTGTTGTGTATTTCTATCTGCAAATCCCTTCTCTTTGCATTTATGTATGTACGTAAATTTTTGTGTGTTCGAAATGTTTTCTATTGTGTTTGGGCATGTTTTTACGGCTCACCGGTAGATGGCGCCGCCCCGATCGATAGGTTTTTCTGCTCCTCCTGTTTCTGCGTTTACTCGGCAAAATCGGGTGGGGCCATCGTCACATGGCTAGAGAGACACACACACACACACACACACACACACACACACACACACACACTAGACACACACACACACACACACAGACACACACACACACACACACAGATACACAGATCACACAACAGACGCCCATTTATTCACGCACTCATGCCATGTTCATGTTGTGTTCCATCTTTCAGGAGTGGATTTTTGGGTGGGCAGAGGAAAAAGCGCTCACACAAGAGCAATTGCGAATATACACCAATATCATTACTTGATCATTATCATTGACAGTTCTTAACATCATTTTCATTATCATTATAATAGTAATTATCTATTTCTGTCTCATTAGATTGCTTAATATGTACACGGCACTATGGATTTATGTTGGCCGGACGGGCTCGCTGTTCAGTGCAGCGCGTTAACGTGAGCGAGTCACGCTTTGAGCCATTCGAAACACACGTATATTACGTCTTTCGTTTTTCTTTCTTTACGCTGACAGTTGTATCAGAATCAGTTTTATGCTTTTCTGTCTGGTATATTGAATCCCGAGGAGCGCACCACTTAGTAATTGTTTCTGCATCAATCAATCAATCAATCATGAAGAATGAATGAAGGGAGAACGAGTATTGGTTAGAAGAACTCGTCCACGCCAGCAAACGTCAAGTACAGCGCCTAGTTGCAGTATTTCATTGATGTCTACCTAAAAGATTGAGGACTCGCTCCCTGTGTAACCTTACATGTTGTTACATATTTCAGTACATGCAGCTCATTTCCAAGCATTTCACCTGTGGTAGTTTTTTGCACTTTTACGCGAGTAAGTGCGCAATCCGTCCGCTCGAACGACTAGGCGCCAATCGCAATTTACCAGGAGTAAATGCACTCAATAATTATCGTAGACAGTTACTTTATAGATATTGACGTATGTCGTCAAAGTTACGCGTGTATGTTATGCGCTGTCCCCATACGCGTGAGCGAAGGCGCCGGTGTCAAGACAACCAGCGCCTTTGCCCACGGTGTACCCGAAGCCAACGCGGCTCGATCTGACCGACCCGTTCGTCTCTGTATCTGAGATTGCCATAGGAACTGTTGCGCAATCAGATACTGCTGGGCGCTTGGCTGTTCAGCCGATCGGTCGTTACGATCACCGTAGTGGACATTGCCTCGCAAGTACTTCGAAGTCTGGTACACACGTTTGAAGATAGGCAGATAGATTAGTTCGTGGCTAATCGTCGAGATTGAATGATGCTGATCCTTCGTTTTATTTATACAGAATCATAATACAGCAGAAGTCATATAACAGCCGTAGTGCTCGAGATTAGATGCACGCGCACGTCGTTCCGTTCCGCTGCGCTGCTGCCACCCGCTCCTGGCAACTGTTCGCTGGCTCCGATTGGGACTTTCGCTGGCCGGCGAACGCGACGACAAGAAAAAATGTTCGTAATAAATTATTAATATAATATAATATATATCGGCACCATGATAATTATTACAAATTAATATTTGCTCTGCAATTTCCATTCCTGCTTTTATAATAGTCTGTATTTGCATTGTATCTGGAGGGTTATCAGCCTTTAGAGTACTACTGCTACGATAATTATCGCTATTACTAGAATAATAATAAATAAGTTATTAATAATATAATCATCACCGTGTCGTTATTCTATATAATTATAGTATTTTCTTACACGTATGTATAATTTGTCAGATCTTCTCGATTTTTTTTGTCTACAGCAGTCTCGAATGCCGTCGCCGCCTCTACCGATCTCTATTTGCGACTATTTGACACACGAGGCCAATAGACAAAGTAACGCACTCGTCTATGTCACGGTTACATCATTTGTCATTATTAATATTATAATATATTACATTGATATTATGGTTATTATAATTATCGTTAGCTTACTTCGCCGTTTTACCATGCTTCATCCCTAGCCTTCTCCTTAAAATTTTTATATATATATATAGTTCATCCGTTTCAACTCTGAAGCTAGTCGTCGAGGCAACAATAGCCATTGCTTTTTCATTTGTTGCTATTTATTGTTACATTATGGAGGTGTCCGACTTTATTCAGCCTAGGGCATCCCGAATCGACACCGATCGATCTGCATAATTTTCCTAAGTCTGTATAAACTAAGATCTTTACTAATTAGTGACGCGTCAACAAGAACAGCAAGATTTAAGACGGTTACACGATTCCTGTTGCGTATAACAGTACTTCAATTTTATGACAAAATTTCAATTTCCCACCTGCTGCTAATAAATTTATTTCAGTTTATTTCAACACACTTTTTTTTAGAAAGATATGTAACGCTTGTTGTTTTTCTTCAGTAATTGCTCACCATAGCTTTATTCCTTCAGTTCAGATAAGGAAAACGAAAAAAAAACAAAAGGAATAATGCACATATCTGCATTGATACAACACATCGATGCACATCAAATTAGTACATTTGTATAGATATATTATACATAGTGGCTATGTAATGTTCCGTAACATAGCGAGCGACACCGAACGTCTCAGCCTGATTTTTATTAACAGCGGACAAAGTCTATAGTAAGCCCATTCAGGGCCCCTTTCGACGTCCTGTGTGTAGGAGGTCATCTGAGGTAAGTTTCCGCCGGATGACAAGAATTATTAAAATTATACAATACAATAGCGTCATTATTATTAAACCTTGCCTAAAAACTTGCTCCGGCTATTGATAATTAGTTTTATTCGACCTAGCTGACATTCGGCTCGCACAACTTCGCCTGGGGCAATGGCCTATGCCTAGTGATACTTCACCCCTCCATGTCGTTCTCTCGTGTTTCTGTCCCTTCTCAGTCTCGGATGTTAGTAATGATGAAGAAGACTAAGGGAGTCCGCACCGAGCAGCGACTTACAATCACTCTCTACCAACCTAACAAGTTGCCGCCGCTGCCACGGCCGTTGGCCATACATCAATATGGCCGGACCCTGAAACAGAACGGGCCAGAGAGACCTAGGAAGTTTGGGCTCGCCCATGGTTCTCACTTCCACATATATATAGATCTATATATACGTATGTATTTGTCCTAACTAACATGAGTGGGTTCTAATAACGTTTCAATTGATGCGAGCTATCTGCCCGATAAACGTGGTTATATCCACAGCCTTTTTATTGCACAGCCTACCGTTAAGCCCGGCCATGCCGGGACCGTCCCCAAAAATAACTCGAGCCTCTCTGAAGTTTTCGTTCATTTGAATGAAAAGGTGGAGATGCTAATGGGTCGAACGCGAGAAAAACCACAGACGTTCAATCTATCCCGTATGGCAGTAGCCAAAGAATGGGGTAGAAAGCGACCAGTAAATATAGCTTTTGCTGCGAAAACTATCTTCAGATTAAGCAAAACGTACATTTAAGATGCACCAATAGCTTATTCCTATGAATTCTTTGGACACTCTTCAAACACGTATCAAAATGTATATTTGAATGAATTTTTAGCTCTGCCTTGTTATCGCTTTAGCTTTTTCTCAGGATAATAGATAAGAAAATCTGTCAAAAGTGCTAGGGCCCAGCATATGTATCACCGCACATACACATGTGCTGCTGTTTGGCCAGTATTTATAGAAAGAGACACCATCCCGTCTCCATCTGCTCACCCTGGATGGTCAGACAACGATCATATGACCACTCGAAAAATAGACAAAGCTCACGCGTTGATTGTACCTTCCTAACCCAAACTTTGATCCTGGGTCTATACCTAAACATCCTGACGTATGGCCCTCAACAAATCTTCGAAATGCAAGTTATAAGACAAGTTGTTTTTTTTTCAATATAAGTTGTTAAATTATAGGGTTTAGCGTGTGGTTCATTTGCACGGTTGAATACTAATGAGGGCTTCGTTTGTAAGAGTTTTAAGCGTTCACACAGCTGTTTAGTCCGATCTGCATGTAATCTTGCTATGCTTATTTCTACCTGGTATGTTACGCGGATACGTAAAACAACATGACGCATAAGTTGGTCAGTCAAATAGAAATTTCAAACCATGCGATGATACGTCTGGCCTTCAAGCTTGTACATATATCTTTTTAGCACTTCTGCTCTGCATTACTAATTTGTTTTGCAGTGGTAGTTCTCTGATTAAACGATATCAACAATAGGAGGCTAATGAGACTATATGGATGTAGCTTTGCGGTTGATTGAAACAGAATCTTGCACCAGCTTTCACTCTTTTACTGCTGTTGGGCTAGAGTGAACTGGAGGTTTACACACATCATGTAGACGCCACCAGAGGGCAATGCGTTGCCCCTCGTCCGTGGTTATCGTTGATAGATGGTCTCTGATTTCGCATCTCCTCTTACCACCTTCTTCGTTGAGGATCTCCCTTCGACGGATTCCAGTATGCTTTATTTGTTTAGCCATATGTCCTGTAGTCCTCACTAGTTCTGTTCTGTCTCTTGTTGTGGCTGAAAAGCCTCGCTCGTTGTTCGTTCTTCGTCAAACACACTAGTAGTAGTAGCAGTAGTAGTAGTAGTAGTAGTAGTAGTAGTAGTAGTAGTAGTAGTAGTAGTAGTAGTAGTAGTAGTAGTAATAGTAGTAGTAGTAGTAGTAGTAGTAGTAGTAGTAGTGGTAGTAGTAGTAGTAGTAGTAGAAGTATTATCGGGACTAATATTCCAACGTTCGTCTTCGTTCTTCTGTTCGGCCCCATCTTAGAGATCATCATCCTCATCGTCGTCGTCATCATCAGGATCATCGGGAGACACGTTTGCCACAGCGGAACCGATGCTACCTAGGGGCAATGGCGGAAGCAAGTGGTGGCCGATTCGGTTGCTGTTGCTACTGCTGCTAATCGAGTTGTTGTTATTGTTGTTTATAGTGCTGCCACCGGTGCCCTGCAGGGGTCCAATAGGCCCTAGCACCGAACCAAGCGAATGACCGCCTTGGCCCATTTCAGGCGGTCCGTGTCCACCTACAGGCGGATGATACTGCAATCAGCTGTAGGGCCCTCCGTTGAGCGCGTGGTGAGCCTCTAGCGATGTAACAGGCTTGCCGTCAGCCAAAATGGCGGTCACCTCGGATGGTGGGCATTTATTTAGTCCCATAGAAGGAATTAGCCCGTTCTGAAGCTTGCTTTCTTTTTTTGCTTTCATGCGACGGTTCTGTAATGAGGCAAAAAGCCGAAATAAATAAAAATATATACGTACGATATTAGTTGAGTCGTCATTTAGCCTCTAAATAAAACGATGTCATTTGTCATTATATAGAAAAAAAAAAACTTTTCCGTGTTTTATACTAGGTACTTAAGCTATCTTGTTTTCAACACGAGACAAACCACATCTACACCCGGATTTGAGCCTAGATCACCACGTGCTCTCTAGTTTAGCAGGCTAAACACATTACTCACTACACTACCATAGAGATCTATACCGAGAAAAGCCTTTAGTCATCACCATAAACAGCATTCGTGATTAAGATGTTCGACGAGGCAAGAAAAATGTACAACGGATACAAAGTTATATGAACATATAATACGCTTTAAGTTAGACACAGATGTGCCCATGTTCAGTTTCCAAAGTATTAAGGTCGATTACGATGATAAGAAATCTTTGAATAAGTCTTTGACAAAGCGGACCCGAAATTTCACCAGGACAGTGTATGCGCTTGCTAAGTGAACGCGTATAACACATTATGTAACTTCTATCTACGAGAACGTTGAAATTGCTCAGTGCACGCTAAACGTGACAACATCGCAAAACTGAAAATGTGAGTAAAGTCCTAAATAACAAAAGTCTGTCTTAAAAGTTAAATTACTTAATGTATGTTATATGTTTCGTCTGTCTTCGTGATTGTCCGACGAGAATTAATTACTATACCAAAATTAACTGTACTCCTTTTGGGAAAACAGAGGAACTCCAACGCTCTTATACGCATGACCGTTTTGTTACTAGTATATTTGCGCTCTGTTTCGTCCACGAGTTTCAAGCTATCATGAAGCGAAAATTCGGGATAGAAAGTCATATATTTCTCATAAATGTGTTCACTGCTGTATATTGTATGCTAGTTGGGCTCTCCAGCTGAAAAAGCAGTTCCCACTCACGCAAATCTCCAAATTGTCCTCGCCTTTCCTAGGGTAACTTGCTCTTGCACTACTTTTTAACTGCTCAAAGAAGCAAATGGACAGACAGGTAGAACAAACGGTAAGTTCGGCTTGAATACCCTTGAAAGAGTCTCTTCTTGCCACACTCTCTTGAAGAGTTACACGCGCTTCTGCACCGCGTTGCTGTTGTCACTCTTGTTGTTTCATATAATCATTGTTACTACGATTGCTACTGGCATTTCGATACTGACTAGTACATCCTTCCACTGTGTTTGATAGACGTCCCCTGGCACACACGTTATTGCCATGATATTGCATCAGAGAGGGCGGATAGGCAAGTGCTATGGCCAGCTTGGATTTCGTTACTTACACGCGCAAGTAACGAAACTGACCCACAAACCCAGTCCGATTAGACTTAGGATAGATAAAACACTCTATTGGAGATACTATTCGATATGATTGCAATTAACGTACGCGTAAGCCTATTATTTCCAAAAGTACTATATTTGTGTATGGCTTGCAGTTCAACCACAGATGGAAGACGATCGATATAGCGATCTGAAATCGGACCATTTTTGACAGTTGCCGAAGCTCAGATGATTAATGCACAAGTAGTCAGTGGCTGATCAAAATGTCTGAAATTATCAAATAGAGTAAACAAGATTTGTTTAAGTATATTTCGAACGAATCTACGCTGGCTGAAATTGGTTCCTCTAGTGCCTAACACACTAAAGCGTGCACTCTGGAAAGTTTTAGTGCTAGGGAATTTCTGGATTTCGACATCGTGGAAACGCCTCCATTGTCATTCCAGATGTCAGTGATATAATAAGATCATATATACATAAATAAAAACGCTCGTCATACAAACAAAACTAAGACGAAATATTAGTTAAAAACACACACACACATATATTGGATCGAATTTTCCATACATTTCGACATCTTTCGGCCAGCAAAATAGCGGATACAGCTTTAGAAACTGTATTGGCAGGAAGGAAGGAAGGAAGGAGCGTGGTTGTACTTTTCTGCCAGGTTGAACAACTACGTAATAGGCGTAATCAATCATAGTGGCCAGATCGGCATAAATCACTGTAAACAAAAAGAATCAGCGTGACCTGAGATGTTTCGGCCTTCTCCGACGTCGTCTCCAGCACTTGTCTTAAGGCTCCGCTATTCCTTACACAGTTTGCATGTGTACATTGTATAAGTCCGACAATGATAGCGGATCGAGTTCGACCTTTTCGTGAACTGATTTGAAAGCCAATAACGGGAATTCATATATTTAGGAATATTACAGAATGATCTGGTCAACAATGCTGGATAAACGTACGTTTTCAACCATGTAACCTGGCTATTTTTACAGATCTAAAAATTGAGCCATAAGATCGTATTGCATTGGCTGAACGTATTTCAATATTTGTTCTGTAGTGGAGATGTTTATGGAAATTGAGTAGTGCTACAAGGTATCGCAGGCGTATTGCGTCTCCTGGATACAAATATCTGATGCTACAATGAGTTCTATATTTTATAGCATTGCTAGCTATAGTAGCTAGTACAGAATACCGTGATTTCATCAAAAACAAGGAGGATATCATTCCTGAGCCAACTAACGCGGTCGGGAAGATGTTTTGCCTACTACTTACTATAAGATAAAAAAAAAAAAAAAAAAACTTTAAGAAACTCCTATGGAATAAAATTCGTATTGAAATCAATATCGCCTGATTGAAAACATTAGATGGCTTATAATAGCTTGAAATACATAAAGCTTTTTTTCAGCTCAGATATTTTAGCACATAGTAATACGACTGTTATGCAAGGCTCTTCTAGGAGAGAGCTAGAACTATAATACGTTCGGAGAATAAAATAGTTGCCAATCCACACAAATAATTTTTCGGGTCTGAATGAAATTATAAAAAAAAAATGATGTCGCCATAAAACTCAAGCATTTATCACTTTCTGCTTATTATTCTCGGGCTAGCAGTATATATATATACACATATATGTGTGTATATATATATAATTGATCAGTTGAACTGAGAGGTCCGTGTTCTTGCTGGCAAAAATGGGGTTCTCTGACGGAAGAAGGAGAGTGACCACGGGCATAGCAAATCGTTGCAGTTTTTATGGCCACCGACCAATAATGCAAGCTTTGACTATGGAAGATAACTTTTGTCATCGAAGTCCTTTTGCCAAAGTCAAAGACGGATATGACATTATTGTAATGATTATTACTGGTCTGCAATAGCGAGCACGGCAGCCGCGGTAACAGACAAGACGACAACGAAGCTCGTAGTGATTGTTATAGCAGCGGCCACATTGACCACATCTTTATTACGAGTACTCGGATAGACGGAAAAGAGAAGAGGGGACAGAGGAGAGAGAGAGCCGGCAAAATGCGTTATCTGTCCAATCGACTGGACGCGCGATACGACACGAAGGGTCCGAAAAGCCGGCTACACACAAGTACATTTATCCATCAATACACTCGTCCATCTTTAGTCATTCCGTAAGTCAGTGAGTGGTCTACAAAGTTGACGATTCGAGACATACTCACCTTTGGCAGAGTCAAACAGCCCTGTCTTTCTGCGACGAAATGTGTGAAAAACGTGACAAGGCTGAAAATACAGTGGGAGAACGGGAAAAGGACTTAGCAGCAAGAGCGGAACGCAGTAAAAGTAAAGAAGGTGCACAAAGCAGGCAAAGTGCATCAGCTGCTGTTACCGTGCTTGTAAAAAAGGCTTGGCAGATACTGAGTCGAAGTTTCTGCCATCTGCTCGTTGAACTGCAGCAACAATGTTTATTGCGTCGGCTGATTTGTTTTGCCGCCATTACGCATGTTCAGTACCGCTGCTGCACTACTAGCGGGTAGGACCAAAGAGGCCGGAGTGGTTGCGTGAAGTACGTACGTCTGGCCCCCTGTGCACACACACGCAGCTAACCGGCTACATGTCGGTATATATTTTTGAAACTGGGCAGACTTGGATAGACACACGCAAAGAGGTGCACGTATATGTACACGTTGACAGACACATGGCTCCTACCTATTGTCTACCGAAAGAGTTGCCGGTCCTACCCTCCTTTGGCGTCCAGTGGCTACTAGTTCAGCGGCTGTTACGATGACATCAAAGACCGCTTTTTTCTCAACATAATCATCGTCATCATGACAAGTTGTATGTCTATTGCATTTTCTTCAGCTGTCATTCGACGCAAATGTCGTTCACTCTCTCGTAGCCTTCCGTCCGTCCTAACAAGTCCGACCATTAGTCAGCCGGCCGGCCAACCACGTGAGGCGGCACACGTAGACAAACCTGAAGTTGCGTAACCGCTTCAAAATTACAATGATTTAAATAATTAACACCACTATCAAAGCAGTAATGACAACATCATCGCGGTCAAGGTGCGCGTGAGACAATCGTCGTCGCTAATTCTTCATCGCATCTGTAATAATGGCTGCCCCGAGCTGGCTACTCGTTCTACTGCTCGAGGTAAAAAGTACAACTATTACATACGTTGTGATTCTGGTGCTAGAAAAGATATTATTGTTTGTCGTTTGCACCGTCCAGTTCATTCACGTGCATATATCTTGAGTATGGGGCGGCTCGAGGGCTACATCGACAATAGCAATGCGGCTACCTACGTATAACTGCAATGGCATTAAATTATTCCGGTACGGCTTTCAGTGGACGGCTGCCGCAACGTCATTATCCATTCGTGTTATTTTTACAGTACTTGTTATTATTAGTATGCTATGAAGTGTTTTTTTTCTTCCTAGAGTTTGTTCGTGTCGGCTGATACAGAGTTCTGACGACGCCAGCCTGCTCCTTAATACTATGACCATGCTTGATCATCGCTACTCCTTCATTTTTTGATATTGTCGCTGCCGCCGCTGTTATTATCGTTGTTAAGGCCAAAGAAACAACCATTGCGAGCATGGTTTTGTTTCAGAGCGGAGCCTCGTTAGAGTTTGCGTCTTCTTGCGAAGCAGCGGTACGGCGGACGGGTTCGCTGGCGTCATCGCTGCTTAGATGAAATGTAATAAGGTCGCTCACACCTTCTTTAGCGGTGGCCTATAATGAAAATAATCGCCAGTCGTGTACCATTGGAATATTCTCATAATGAAAGATTTCTCTAACAATTAAGCTTTAGTTGACATTTACACAGATCTCGTCTCTGACTCTGGACTATTCACTCATGTTAGACTCTGGCCTTTTTCCTTTCTCAGATATTCACATACACAATAACAATGACATAAAAGTGCTTTTATAAATCCTTTACGGACGTAGAATTGATTGTGAGTCGTGGTAAAGAGCTATTCTAAGTGCTCCGCCGAAAAACATAAGATACCATTTTCACTAATTTACGTATTAACGCGTAAGTAATTATGAAGCCAATCTGATAGTCTGAGTTTGACGTCCCGTATTGCCACTAGGCGTTGCTTGTGACGCACTAAGCTTCGATCCTGAACTATTTTTTAACCAAAATGCTTTTCCCAGACAGGCAGGCAGGCAGGCAGGTATGCTATGTGCAACGAATGACTTGACCGACTAGATGACCTATATATGCGTGTGTAACGACTCTGTTCGTAGTGAATGCTGTGTTCATCGACGTAGGCGACCATAGACCTATTTGGACATCATTTGCTTTTAGCTTCGATCAATCCGCTGCACGATGTGTGTCATCATCCGGTCATCTGTTCTCTGTTCAGTTGTCTGGCGACGCTGCCATTGTCGCCGACCGTACTACATGAACTAGAGAGCTACGAGCAAGCAAAGTAAGCGGGTATAGAGCAGAATGCACTCGACCCTGATGTACCGATGACGCTCAATGTGTCAAACGTGGTCACTGGCCGCACGCCGAGGGGTGACATCCTCAATATGGCCACTTTCAAACTCGCTA
Organism: Varroa destructor; assembly: GCF_002443255.2. Classification (NCBI taxonomy): domain Eukaryota; kingdom Metazoa; phylum Arthropoda; class Arachnida; order Mesostigmata; family Varroidae; genus Varroa; species Varroa destructor. The sequence continues at coordinate 28,995,176 of NW_019211454.1, forward strand.
ACTTTCCCTCCCTTCTACTATGCTCCTTTCCCCTAGCTCTGTTCCTTCATTCATGATGATCCTCCTGCCAACGACGATGTGATTCGATGGCTCTATATCGACGAGGGTTGAAAGGGATAGATGATCGACTTAAGTCCGTGACTGGTGAATGAAGCAGCAGCGGCAGAACCGCAGCACAAGAGCTGGCCAGGCGGACGCAGCGGTAGCGACAACCTTCGGCCTGCTGTTGAGGCTGGCGAAATGATGATTATGTGTGGCTTTGGGCCTGGCTGGGTCTAGTCCGGCTCTGGACGTGCGATTGCCCTGACTATGTATGACTGCTTTGCTAGCAGCAGCGGCGGCAGCGATAGGGGTAGGACTAGGCGTAGTTTCGGTTATCTCCGGGTGAAATGACATGAGTGGACTGGTTGGTAGTCGACTTTATGGGCTGACGGGCCAGAGGCATGAAGTCGATCCCCCTGTGAACAACTATGATCATCCCGCGTCCGTGCGCAGGGTCCGTGTTTGTAGAGTGTATAGACAACGGGACGAATCCGCTATGGCTTTTTGTGGCGTGGCAAAAAGCGCGACAGTGGTCTGTCTGAGCGTAGATACCAACGATCCGTGGGGTGGATTGTTACATTTGACTGGCCCGTCAGTACTGCGGTCCGCGAAGTAATCGACGGTAGTACACGCTGCCTCATGACCTGTCATTGGCGATCGCCAGCATCCGCCCTATGCTTCTTCCGTCCTCGCCACTTACGATATACTTGCGAATCCCTTATAGCCCTCACTGGTCGGTGGCCGACTGAAGAATAGGCAGTGTGCGCACGTCATGATGGCAGCGGCGCTCGAGTGCTGCATCGAATATCATTATGACACTGCGGAGGATAATTCCCTCTAGGTGGACTCGAGCCAACCTAGGTTTTCAAAGTTAGCCAAAACAAAAAGACCCTTGCCAGGTTCGTTCGATTGTGCATATCTTCATTGTCGGGCCAGTCCTGGGTTAAAGATGTTTCGACCGTTAGGAGTGTCGAGAACTTGTAAGCTTGAATAAGCATTGCCAACTAATTTGTGCTGGACACTAACATATGTATAGGGTATTTTGTTTCAAGTTGTGCCCATAGGTAGGGAGGCATTTTAGTGGAACCTTTAAGGTTGTGTAGTGTTATTTTTACCTGAAACCAAATTTTTATTTGCCGTTCGGAGAGACAGAGTGCGTGGGCGATCTCGATCCTTCGTCGCCGCGTTAAATATCTGAAACCACCCAGAAAAAAATCATTTCATTATTATATGAAATATTGTTGGATCTTTCTGCTGCTAGAAGAGCTCAAAATTGTCTGTAGTTTTAATAAACTATTCGAAATTGATTGTTGCCCAAAAAATGGCGTAATCGAGCGCAGTTTCAAAGCGTATAATTTGTAATTTGCAAGTCGAAACCTTTTAGAGATAATGGTAAACCCTCCTCGTGTTTTTATTCAACCTAACTGCATACTCCTCTAGTCAACCCGAAGCCATCAAAGGAAATGAGTGTCCTTTGAGGATATCCTGCAGTGCCGACTTCAATTACACGCCGAATTTTCCATTCCCCTCTGTAAATACGCACCCGAACTATAATGCCGAGATCACACGGCTTTTAGCTGGATCTGAATTTGCCTATTCGTTATGACGATTATGTGCTTCCATGTATCATCCTGCCTGTAGATAGTGAGCAGACGAGCATCAAAGCTTTTCCCTCGATGCTAAAAGTTGTCGCGAAATAAAAAAAAAAAACTACTCATCTAACTTTACTGCGCTTTCGTATTAGTCACTGTTGTCATCGTAACATCCCGGAGGCATATACAGTTTTTCGGTATTGCGCTTCAAAGTGGCTGCTAGACAAACAGAAGATCGACTTGGACGCGCTAGTTGATTGATCTTCTTCAAACAAATACAACTGTCTGACTGGCCTTATCAGGTAGACGAGCTATTTACCTTCGCCGACAGACTCAGCTCCAGATCCGAGGGTACAAAAGATAACCTCGCTATCTGCACAAGCGGATTCTCACACTGAATATCTTTAAAACAAAAGTTTAATGAAGATTGAGTTACTATGTCGTTTCGTACTGCGTCGTCGTAAGACTACAGTCTTACGACGACGCAGTACGATTGCTTACAGAGCAATCGGCCTGTACTCAAGCTTGAGCGGCTAATGTCAGATACCATATACGTTTCACACCCTTTCGACTAATGCTGAGAGAGTATTGCCGACACGTTAAATTCTACTTCACTAAAGAGTGTCCCTCTACAGATACGTCCGAGATTCGACCCGCGTGTCCATGGCTTCTGTGTCTCAATAGAATTGCAGAACTATCGGCCCACTTAGCAACGGCGCATACTCTGCACTTCCCTATCGCTCTTCATCGATAGTCGAAAGCTCACTGTCGTTGCGGCCTCAAATAATCGCCGTTTAGAACACTTAAATGCTTACCTGGTGGTTATATTTTAATTAATCTTAGATTCCGAATATATTCACTTGGATACAGACTGACATTTTTTGGATGCGAAGCTCTGGTCTTCCTACTTACATACTTGACGTCTATAAAGTTTTCCGGTGGATAATCGCCATAAGAATTATCATACAGCATCACGATATAATAGATGAACATTGTACATAACGGCTATACGCCAGTGCGCAGGCGTCCCTTCGCCCAAAAATGAGCATCATACATAAAATTGCTTACCGTGACGTTCTTCAAAATTCTAGAAATGAAAAAAATGGCCTATAAAGACACTACAGTGTATGTCTGCAGTCCGTACTGTTGAAAGATACTAGCGGACGTATTCGCAAAGCGATCGTTGCTAAGTTCGCTACTTCGAAGCGATAGTAATATTCTCAGACAGGTACGGTAATCTACTGTAAACGATAAAATATAAACTGGATCATGTTTGTATCAGAAGGTTGTTAACTTCCGCATAGCCGCCGGCCTTAACTTTGTGCCTAACGTAATCCTTGCTAACGCAGTTCGGTCGGCTTCACCTATACCAGGTAGCCTCAGCGGGCATCTAACCACAATAATAGCGGAAACACCCAGTAACAAGTGAAGGCGAACGAAATGTCTCTCGCTGGCTCGAATCAGACATTGTGACGGGCTGGAAGGTGTTTCGGCTTCAACTTCTGACGGCACTGTGTTCATGTCGAACGATTGTCTAGCGTTTGAGAAGTGAGAGATGGCGAGTCGGTAGTAGGTCCGATTTCGCCAAAAACATTTTTGGGGTGGCAGATAGGTAACTGTTCATTCGATTTAGATCTAAACCACCTAGCATCGAACGATCCGAAACGCAAGCGAGAAACACTGACCGGCCAGTGAGGTCTATCCGCCAACAGCGGTATAGTTGCCAGTGCATCTAGCCGCTACCGCTTGTTGAACAGTAAACACGCTGCTTGAGTCACGAACCATGACGCGGCTGCGGCAGCAGGACGATACAAGACGAGAAATCTGACAACAGAATAGTTGCGGTTTTTGCATGCCCATTCATTGCTATCGCTACACCGAACACGCTGCCGTCAATCGTTCTTCCTGTTCAAACCGCAGCTGCGAGGATTCGATAGACGGACAATTCCTTCATGGCGCAGTTGGTCATAGGAGAAGAAATAGATAGATAGATGCAAATATGTGGTCCGATATCGCGGTCGATATCGGTGAATTTCTATAGACCTACCGACGCGGTATTTTCCGTGGTTGATCATGTTATATTCTTCTGCTTCGTCATTCGGCAGCGCGGTTAGGAGTTCGAATTTTCGCCCAGAGTTCACGACGAAACATCACCACGCGAAATTCTACCTTTGCTCAACAAAAACACCAATCGATTATTTAACTTTATAGAAATGATCGCACAGACACACTGAGACAGCTAATTTGTGTCATTCGTTTTGTGTGTATGTTAATTGGATACATCTGTTTCATAGTATTTTTGTAGAGCAGTTAGTTCATGTTTTTGACGGAAAAGCCCGTTGGGCATACTGGACCGACATGGAGAAACAGCTGGATCTTGCTAGAGACTCGGCAACCTTTTGTCGACGACTTGAAGCGTTCACTAAGCAAAAAAAAATAAAGGACGCACTCCCATTCCCTTTTTCTCTTAGTTCAATTGAACTTGCAGACAATTTCGGAAGGCAGTCTGAACGATTCTGTTGACGGATCCACACCTACTCCTAGGACTGTCATGGCAGGTAGCTGGCCACCTCTGCACCTTTCCGTGGGTAGAACATCGAATCGAATAAGCAAAAAAAATTGAGGGTAGCAAAAGTTTACGCGGTTGAACCAAGTAGAAGCGGCCATTTTGGTATTGCTTCTGCTGAGGCAGCAGCCGAACGCACGCTGCAATGGCTAAAACGGTAGCAATACTCACAGTGGCCCAGCTACGAACTGCCGGGATGGCGGATTGCGATCACCACTCGACGACGGTACGGTGATCGCTTCGTAACGAAACGAACCGTGAAACTATCCCTAAAACCAGTTAGGCAGCCAGCCAGGGAGCTTTGCAGCCATCCTTACGTATCGCTGACGCTAGAGTGCGGGTGGGCCGCTGGAAAGAAGGGATAGACTTCTGTATATTAAGCGTCACTGCTAGCCGCGGTTTGTGAACTGTCGAATAGAAATCAGCTGGCGAGAAGCAGCGAGTTGACGACTGCGGATGCAGTTGGTTCACGGAGAAGATGCAAATATGGGGGTAGGAAAGTTGCAGGCGGATCAGTGAGTAGCGAAGCAGACGAATGGCAAAAAGACCCAGAGAGAAACCAGAGTAAACTCGCGTCAATATTTGCGCCAAGACAAAAAAAAAAAACAATCAGATAGGACATTTGGCAATGAAAAGCGTTGAAACGACCTAGAATATTGTTCGCAAAACGATACGACACCAAGACCAACACATTTGCGTTAGAGAATGCAACGGGAAGACACGAGTGGCACGGATTTCTGTGAATGATATGAACGTAGCTAATAAAAAAAACTCCGACTGTCCAATTCCTTTATCCATCAGTCCGTCAATGAGTTACTTTATTGATACACTTTTTAGGCGGCTATCAGATTCTGTCCCAAATTAATTTTTGTCTTGCAAAAATCGCAGCCCTTTCGTATTTTCTTCGGAGCGCCAAATGAGTGTATGTTATTAGTGAGAGCTGTGTTACATGTCTTATAAGCTTGTTGTCAATCTGAAATGTTTATGTAGATTTTGTCTCTCTTTTTTTTTGTTTTTAGACACGCAGCTTGTGTAGTACGTGCACGAGATTGTACAATCGTGTCTCTTTCCGGCGATATTACACTTGTACGACTGACCAATTATGTAAGCTATGCTTGAACGAGGCGACACAAATGAGTAGCCTACATTCGACAACTGAATCGTCGTTTTCTCGCCCTATCTGCTCCCTATGGCCATACAGTCGTTGTATTAGCTTAATTTAAGCGTGCGTAGATACATAATGCATGCAATACAATGGATTCATGCCTTTCCAATATTCATGTATATGTGTTTCGAGTGGCACGCATCGGAACAGAGGGCGGACTGCGTAGAGCTATTGCCAGCGAAAGGGCACATTGTTTTTGTGAATACATTGAATATACTTCCTACACACTTTTTACTTTCTGTAATACCATTCACCGTTAACTGAGTGGCTACCGTCCAAGCGGCAACATTGTCTCCTAACTACTGTGTCTGCCTACGATAATTTTACACTCGCAGTTTCCGCCATCGTCTCAACATGTGTTATCAACCTCCTGACACAGTTTATCTTCAGTTGATTTAATCATTGCAGTTCACCAAATGAATCGTGGTCTCAGTCGCCATTAACGGCGTCGGTGCCCAAGAGGTTTTCATGTAAGTCTAGCACAGTTGAGCAGAGCCTCGTGTCCGGCAACCGCCCAGCCAACTCATTGTCCACTTGCTTACTATCTATTCATCTATGTACGTGTGTATGCTTCTATTTCGCCTGCTACTCGAAAGTGTCGTCGAGAGCAGCACGTAATGTCCCCGCCCTATGGTCTTATTCACTAGGCCACTCAGAGGGCCCTTCAGTTTTTTTTTCGATAGCCGCTAGCTGCGCGACCGAAGGGGGCACTGCTTTTGCTTTTCTTCGTCCCCGTAGAGGGCACTGTAGTACAGCCCATGGTTAATATTTAAGCAGACGATGGGCTATAGCATACTGATACGACTACTGTAGATAGAGCCAACGACACGTCAGCCTCGGCGTCAACAGCAGCCGAAGCAGTAGGGACCACAGCCAGCATACGAAGCATGCATAGACATACAGTCGAATACAGTGGTCAGCAGTTTGGTGATCATACAGCATACACAGAGGTACTCTGGGATAAGAGAGAAAAATAGGCTATGAACGAAAAGGACAAAGAAGAAGGTCCGTCACAAGCCTCGCAGGTCGTAGATTCCTCAGCTTCTCGCCAAGGCCCGCTACCTCAATCCGTAGCAGAGCTAGTCATTCTAACCAGTCTTATGAAGCGGTGCCTCTAAGAAGGATTACAGTCAGGCCGTAGCAGTTGGTTAAGGAGGTTCGAAGGGTCACGAGGTTCATTGTAGGCGGAATTTTAGCCTAGCAGCAGCGGCAAGCGAAAGGTGGAAAGGAGAAGGAGCGTGTGAGGTTGGCTGAGGGCAGACGTGATAGAACACGTGACACATACAGATGCCGAGAGACATTTGCGCCCCTCGTAGCTGGACGCGCATAGGGCTTAGGTCGATGTATCTATGTCCCTGCCAGTTTCGCTCAGTGACGAGAAGGGCACAGGACATAAAACAGGTTGTGAATTTTTAAGGTATGCCTATGATACGCTAGATGTACCACCCACTCGCAAAAGGAAGTAGCGGCAAAAGTCAACAAACAATGACTACAGAGCTGACGTTGTTGGTGGCCGGACTTCAAATATATAGTGATCCCCCGCCCCATCTTCTCCCCCATATCCAAGTAGAATAATTGTAGTAGGTATCTTTGCCTTTATTATACTATCTGTACCTGTTAAATTCTACGTAGTTTGCGTTATACATAGACTGCTACTCATTATCTATACACGCTTGTATACACCATCTTACAATGTGAGGCGATTGAGCGCCCTTCGACTAACACAAACCAGCAAAGCCACGTTTTACAACTGAAAACGATTTCAAAGGCAGTTTAAGCTGGAAAGATGATTTGGAATCGTTTATTGAAAAATGCGTTGTTAATATGTTAGTTCATCGACACCTTCATGACGGTTACCACTGTATTCATTAAAAGCGTCCATCTGAAGTCTTGTTTGTACCAGGGTTATGGCAGATGAAAACCGCATTGCAGGGCATGTGTTACGGGCAACCTGTTTGAAAATCAAATGTATCAGTTCTTAATATAATCGTTGCGGGTAGAAGGTGAGCGTCAGCTATGGTGTATCAGCTCCGTTGAACGGCATGTACTCCCCTGTGTAAAGTATCGGTATGTTGTAAAATGGACCAGCGCGGATAGGGACTGAGCTAAATGTTGCAACATTTTATTTTTAGTTTTTTCAATAGCCCGCAAGATTGATCAGTGCTCTATAGAATTACGGAACTTCAAACACGACGTATATTTGATACGCTTATCAATGCAAAAGTTTACGCTTCTAGCTATAGTTGTAAGATCAAAGACATACCCGATACGCGCTTGCGTCAACTACCCAATATATCGAAAACTCTTATTATGCCTATCGTGACTTACAATCTTTTCGGAGACACAAGAGCAGGTAAGATCTTACCGGGCAAGGCCTTCCGGGATTTCAGTGCAGTATGACGCTCGTCGATTTCCCTCGGCGATTTCGAGAAAATCGCCATCGCAAAACAAGGAAACGTAGCACACACTATATCCTATCGACGATTTGGTAGGCATCGGCTATGCGTGTCTGTATATCCCTGGCTACGCATAAACGTCTATCGATACTTGTGTGAGCGTCTGTGATTATGCCGATCCTATCGTACAATCGACATGGCACCGCTGGCCGTTGCGTTTTTCTGCGGTTATGTTCGACCCCACCTGTGAGAAGTCGGCGACTCTTAACGGCATCCACCGTTGACTAGGAACAACCGAAGCAAACAACGAATCTGTCTGTTATTTCTACCGCTGTCGCCGGGGTTGGTAAGTGTCATAATGGCCACGTCAGCCCCTGCAGTCCTTAATCCAATTTTAGATCTCGTCCCGTCTTCCCCTCTGCCTCGTCCCCTCGCTTTTCTCATCTTCTTTTGGTGCTCGTTTGTGTCTCTCAACGGCTGCACGAAGGCTTGTTCAATCTGCTGCTGCTGCTGCTAGGTTACTGCACCACCACTCAGAGTCGTCTGACCCGCGGTTTAGTCCGAATACAGTGCGCGGCGGCTGAGGCGGCGACTGTCGCTGCCAATAGGCATATAATATGGTATCCTCCCATCGATGGACGGGCGGACAGACAAGCAAGCGAGACCATGATCTGAGAAGTAAAGTCACGGGCTTCTTCTGCACAATGTCGCAGTCTACATTGCCGCCGAGGCACACATTGATTATGCTCATTTATCATCTATGCTTTCTGTCTCTTGATCTAGCACTTTTTCGACCTCTCTTCTCTTGAAAGGTTCGTTCGGAGTCTGGGATTTGTCCCAGCAACGAATCATTCTTGGTTCCTGAATATCTCCATGGCGGTGTCTGAAGCTTCTTCAGGACAATCCGACATTGTAGTGTACCTACGATAGTAACTCGTCGATTTCTTCGATACTACGACTTCGTGTCGTGCAATGGGGTACGAATTTTCAGCTTCAGACCTAACCTAAATGAATGCAGCCTCACGATCACGCGCAGAATTGTTGTCGACAGACACTTATTTTAGGCGAAGTGGAGAATCAGGCGAATAGGCGCGCAGTAACATTTCTAGTAGCTGTAGATGGATGGACAGATAGATGATCAAGCTAAGTTATCTACTGTTAGATAGGGGATAGCTCAGGTTAGATCTACGCTATTTACTATTTCTCTTCGTCCACGATTTGCTGCTGCTGCTGCTGCTGCTGCTGCTACAATAAGTGTTAGGAACGGCAGCTTCGACAATACAAGTACCTCCGAATGGCATCCATAGCGGTGCACTACCCCTGCACCCCTACGATTACCTAGCCATAACACTGCCACCATTAGCACTACAGCCAGCAGCATCGGCGCAGATGAGGATCGACAATGAGATCGAGGCTGCTCTACCACTCATAGCGTACGAGAGATGTGTGGCTCGATCGGGGAAGACATGTAGCTAGACATCTACTCCGCTGACGCGGTCTGCATTGAGCCACGACTGATGGTAATGTGGTTGAGTTTATCGTTGTGTGAGTGTCTACTTAAAATTACCTTCTCGTCTGGGTGCAAGCAGCGCTTCAATGATGGGGAAAAAGGGACACACTGGGGGAAGGCCACGTTTAACCAAAGTCAAAGCAGCGTCGACTACACGACTACATAGTTCAGCCTAGACTAGCAGATATGCAGTCGCCTCGGCCATAAGTGAGCTTCTAGGCAGAGAGTGAGGGAGAGCGAGAAATATGTATTTAATGTGAGAACAATGTTCCCTCGTTCGAGAGCTATTTCGCCACTCATTTTTCATATCGGCGTAGCTTGAGTTGGCCTGACTTGGCCTGTTTTCTCGACTTTTACAGCAGCAGCAGCAGCATCAATACAGAGAAGTGAAGAGAACAACGATGATAGAATACTTCTGTGTTTTTCACTCGCGTGCGCGACTCTCTCGCGCTTGCTTGATGCGTCATGATTCTCTCTACGGCCGCCGAGAATTAGAAGGCCTATGGACGGACAGATCTACCGCAGCTATACGCGACATGCAACGGAGACAACGAATAAGCAAACTCGAAAACAGACGTTGATACATCGAGTAGGCGTCTGCGTACCTTTTCCGGTGTGTGGCACTAGCCGCGAAGGAGGCAGTATCCGCTTAGTCCCGGGTTGGCATGGATCATCGCGCACAAAACGAGCGGCAAAATGGATAAATAACAAGGTAGTGCAGCTAATATTATACCTATGCAGCTAGCTAGCTAGCTAGCTAGCTAGCTGATGAACTGCATTTCTATGATGTTACGCCGGAAATAAGATTAGCCGGAGAGTGGTGAGAAAAGACAGGATTCAAAAGGTGGATCATATGCTTTCCATTACGCACACACTAAGACACCGAGCGTCTAGAGATAAAGGTAGCAATGACAAAGCTAAGAGATAGAAAATGGCGGAGACTGATGTATAATAACAATAGTGTGTGCACGGAGCATCTGCTTTGGCGCCTCCTGCAGTGACAGGACGCGGCATCGACTTCGTCCTCTTGAAACGGCCGCTGCAGCCGCTAGCGGTCTGATGTTGGCCGACTGTATACGCGACCATCGATGTATGTTTGGGTGACGTGTACTAGTGGCGTAGCGTAAGAGTGTTCTTTTTCTTCAGGCTCGCCTGTAGGCCTCGGCCATTGCCTCTACGGCTGAATTGCTACTGCGACTTCAAATCAGTGAGCTGACTGGTTGATGCCATTTTTATAGTGACATACGCACAGGCAGTCCTTACGACGGCGAACAGCTCCACGGCCGTTTGGAAAGCCCTGACTGGAGACAGCTTGCTGTCTTCATAAGACAAGGAGGGGAACTTAGGTGGTAGCAGCTACTGATAGGACGACCCTACGTGACGAGAGCTGCCTTAGGCGGCCGCTACTCCTGCTGTCCTGCGACATAGGGAGTTGATTGTTGAAACACACTGGGTATCCCAGCGTCGACTCACTGCTAGTCAAGTTGGCTTTTCCCCGCATCTGTTCCCTTTTCTATCTGGGGCGACGCACGGGCTATCAGCTACGTGCGCGAAGCCGCACAGCTGGCCAGCTGCCTCGTTCAATATCCGAGACAAGACAGCTATTTCTTAGTCTTCTCGAGTAGAGAAAAAGGCGGCGAAGAAGAGCAAAAAAAAAGAAGATATTCTTCCGCCCTTGCTGCTGAATTTCTGAATAACAATCAGTCAGGCAAGCGGCCGGCCGGCAGGCAGGCAGGCAGGCCTATGCTTGCAGACTTCCGCTATACTACCGTAGATCGAAGCCGTCGCTATAGCTTAGCGTAGAAAACTGCCCCGGACCGTGTGGGGAGGAGGAACGCGCCGATTCAGGGGCGTACTGTTCCAAAATTTGCTACGCTTACCACAACTTCCACCGCAAAGGGACGATAGTTGAGCTTCTGCTGCAGCTTACGCTTGAAACTGTAGCAGCAGAAGCAGCAGCAGCAAAGAAACAAAGAGCGGGACCAAGCTCGAGCAGGAACATTATGCTGTTTGTAGAAAAAACTACCGATACACATATATTCCATACACTATACGAGTCTATACGGAGGCACAAAGAGCTGCCGAAGAAGCACTGATAGACCGACAACACAATCGTCACAGAGGTTCGTTCGTCCATTTTTCATCGTTGTCATCGTCATCTCTCCCCGTTTCTCCCGTTCGGTGGGGAAAAATAGACAGCGGGACAGGAGCGGCTGTGGCTTTTGCCTACATTCGCCCACTGTCACATAATCCTCTTCCTCCTGCTTCTCCTATCAGCCGCCACCGTCTACGCCAACGACCACCACCTCAACGCAAAGCGGGAGAGGGTGTTTGTGGAATTAGAAATTTTGCATTTCCGAAACAGTTTACAGTAGCAACAGCCGTTGCGGCAGCCGGAATATCCCTCCCTACTGGGAGCTGCAGTCGCAGCAGATCTCGGCCACGGCTCCGAAGCTACTTGCTCGGCGATTTTACTACGATATAGGCTAGCATCGTTCTAACGTATACACCCTACTTCTTCGCAAGCGATATCCCTCGATGTCTCAGTGGCAGCTAACGCTAGAATATAACATATGAAAGGATAAATATTACCACAAGGGGCAGGTCATTTGCCTATTGACTCACATCACCGAAATGATTAATAAGAACCATTAAACAATTTTAGAATAGGAAGTGTTGTAGCTTCATTGCTGTATGGCAAGTTTATCACAGACCAAGCATTTATGGGCCTTGCTTACGTACGTACACCTTTCTCCTACCGTATATATCAGTTCTATTCATGCGTAGCAACCGTTCTTGGCCATGATTTTAGTCGTAGTTAACGGCCTGCTCAGCTCTCGTCCATTATATACTAAATGTCAACGTCCTGTCGCTGTTGTTTTATTCGAAGGGCGAAATGCAGGTTCGTTTTAGCTTGCTACTCATCTCGACTGCTTCCATTCCTTGGCTGAGTAGGGGCAGACCTGGCTAAAACGGGACGAACTCTTCCGATTTCCCTTCGCAGCAAGACATCAATTAGACGTTGCCCTCCTGGTGTTATCAAATCACACTGTGTGACTAATGCGGAATCACTGAACAGCTAGTCAGTAGGCGGCAGTTACATTGCTACATAGGGTCTTTGTGTGTCTGTGTGTAAACGTGCGCGTGGAAACAATGTTACAGGATGTAGATGAAACGAACCCTCTGCCGCTGGCTTTGTCTGGCCATGTTCGTAGGGAAGAATGTCCATTCAAAGCCTGTGCTGCCGGCTTGCCCCAATGCTCCTGAAAGTAACATCGCATAAAGGTCGCATCCGCCGCTCCGTACGGAGAAAAAGACATCGATCAGGATCTCCGCTTTCCTTTACCCGTCGTTTTCGCCTCCTCGTTCTTTTTCTCCCCCAAGCTCCGAGTTCCCTGGCATGGCAGAGGAAATGGGACCCTGACAAGTCATTCAATACTATCTTCGGACACACACGTACACTCAGCGAAGTCGGAACACTACAGTAGGCTTTGCGGGAATTGCGAGTTAGCACTCCACATAGAAGTCGATAGCTCGATAACGATGACCGATTCATAAGCAACTTATCAGCTTAGTTCGTACACGCAATGAGTCCAACGACCCGGGCAACATTGACCCACTATATAAACACACAAGCATACACACACCGTGCTCGCATACACTCTCACATAAATTTATGGAAAACTTATCACTTTAGCGGACCTATTCACAAACGAAAACAGCTCTAGTGCGGAATCACTATCGATTAGAAATAACTGTTAAGTCGCTAACTTCAAAGTGACCTGAGCATTTTGTTGCGTTTTGTTCTACGTTAATGTATAGTGCTCATTATCATTTCATGGAGAACTGCTGTCTACTAACGTGCACTTATGCACGAGTAAAGAATATCTCGAAATTTGCTCTGACACTGCATGTACCGGACAACCTCTTCCTGGAATAATAGCCAATACTTTCAATCGGGAGCGTATTCGGCTTACGCAAGCTTTACGTTTGCTCATACAGAATATCTTCATCGGCATACCTGTTAAAGTGGAACTCTTTCTCGAGTTCTAGCGTCTGGTACCGGGTGTATGTCTGTCGGGTCCGCTTCGGGGCACTCGTCGGACATCCGCCCTGGCCATCTGAAAATGGGTAGAAAAAGAAAATATTACTTCACACAGGCTGACAGGAACTACACAAATAATATTCGGCGCATGTGTTATTTTAGACGCCTGCTTCGTTAAAATAAGACATTGGAAAAGGTTGTCTTGTTACGCTAGCTGAGCTGAGAAATTCGTGATGTGTCGATTGATGTTGAGTGTTTCGTAAAAATGTCCGTAAACAATAGCCAGCGGCTAGCCGAAAGTCCATTTAGCTTTCAATAATGTTCCTTCTAATAGAACGTCATGGTTTAAACGGGTACACAATTACCTAACAACATGATACGTCTTATTCAGACCTTTCGATTCTGACAATTCTGCATCATGCACCCGGAAAATCTATAACAAGCCGGCGTTAAATTCGCGCGTTTCGGTGCGGCAATGAGGTTTCATCTAAAACGAACAGCGTCGAATCAGACGCTGAGGATCTGTGCGACTAGCCTGAAACAATATCGTGACCCCACTTCCCTCCCTGCAATGCTTCACAATTTTTCAGCTTCACCAGCTCTATAAAGTAGACTGTCAACCGGCCGACCGGCTATCATCGGAAAGGAAGGAACGCATATTTTGGTATGAATAAAGCCGACACCGAATGGCCTTGGAGTTAACGCTAAAATAGTTTTGCTGCTGCTACGGGCTTGCATTGAGCATGCCCCATAATAGAGTTGCGTAGTGGTCCGAGCTAATGTTACGAGCTCCGATGGTTTCGACGCCGTTTGAATTGCCGAAGTTCCGCTCGACGCCCAACGAGAAGGCTAGATGGTCCTGGCCGGACAGGGTAGTAGGCGGTGCGTGCAGCCTAATGGCTTTCAGGCACGCTTCAGGCCCCCTTTGTGGTTGAGCAGCAGCAGCAATGGCAGAGAGAGTCGTAGCAGCAGCGCTGTCGGGTCAATGGCACCGCATCGAGACCTCACCGATCAAAGACTTCAGACCTGACTTGCCTAGCCTAGCCTAGCCTAGCCCAGTCCAGCCCAGCCAAGCCCAGCCCAGCTAGCCATCTCTGTTTGTCTGGCACAGGGCAATCTCTGTGAGTCCGTCTCTATGACGACTAGCTTACCTCTAGCTAAAGGGCACCTATATCATCCCCCGTTAGCACGATTCTACTAAAAGCTGCTATACAAATCTGCTGGTTGACCGGCCGGTCTTACAGCTTTCTGCCGTCTGTAAGTAGTACCGGTTTGAATTGTAATGCTTCATATTCTATACAACTACCAATGGGCTGTATGAGATACGACGCATTTAGAATACTGCTCGTCATTGTCGATATAGTAATATCCCTTTCTTGGAGTTTGTAGTAACTAAATTGTTTTGTATTAAGATCATGCACCAAAAACGGTAAGCAAATTTGTGGTCCATTGACGAAGCGATAATGCGAGAGAAGAGGATGCGATAATTGAACTTGCTTGGTCAACTATCTTGATTAAATGAAGATCGTAAATCAGCAGTAGGCAATTTCCAGTGGTGACATAAAATGGTCTGCCTTCTGCACTGTTCCCTATGATGGCACTGCACGCGCAACTCAAGTATGGCGCTAGTTAGATGCTTATACTGTTACTACTTGTACTATCGGTACTACGACAACGGTTAGTGTGACTATCCCACAGAATCGAATTGGCACATTGTATCATAGCCAATGAGGCACATTTTTTTCGCGCCTATCCTACCCTGTCCTGCCAGTTGAATGCTTCAATCGCACACTGCATTCGGATGCTGGTTCTATGGATTATGTTTTTGTTGAGCATTCGATGCGTCTGACACTTGGTGCTCAGATTTCAGGACTCTCGGCTGCGGACAGCGACCCGGTTATAGGGGTGGCAAGCCTCCGTGATATAATGCCGCTTATTTGGCAAGAACATCAGTGTCACGGAGCTAGTCGAGATGATGACGACAATCGTCCCCAAGTCGTAAGATCCTTCCTTTTTTCGACTGATCCTGGTCGTTGCCCATTGCTTCCGTTTCGTTCGCAACCAATCCGAACCTCTGAGGCTTCTGGTTTTCCCTCAGGTTCCACAAGTTCATTATTGTCGCATACACTCTATGAGGTGTCACGCAGCGGGCTGGCCCTTCCGACGCCTTCACTGCTGCGATATGATATCGGTGTAAGTCAGCGATGACAACGACGGCGACCACGACGATTGCTGATAGTGATAACTGTGACAGGTTCCTTCCCATGCGGCACACAACCTACTGCTAACAGCAGTATAAACGTAACAGCTATATATATTCGTCCTTATTCGTTCCTAATTTTATTACCCGTGTATCGCTCGGGTTCCCTACTTCTGGAAATATCTTCCAATCAGTGCTGAGTGTGCCATGATATATTCACACTAGGCCACCATTGTCTATCAAAATATCCCATTCGTTCACGCTTGTTTCATGTCACAAATGAAAGGAATAGGTATCAACAACGGACAGTTCGCTGGAGGGTTATCGCTGGCTTCACTCTAGCTCGATTTCGAGGCGATAGGTTTGTCGCTGCCGTCGTCGACCATCACTGGACGCATTTTGGGTCCACCCATGCTCGCTAGTACTGTTACTGTATACTGCGTACGACAAGTCCAGAGATCATCACATCGCCTTTTGGGGTCTGGCCTTCTAGAGTTCGAACTCCAATTAACCTTAAATAAAGGAGACAGAGTACATCGGTACAGTTAACATTCCGTTATGTTGGCCCACCAGTCCCGGCATCCAGAACATTAGCAGGTTAAACGAGTCCAGTTAATTCCCCATTGCAACGTCCCTCGTATATGAGGGTTATGGAGGTTCTTAAAACAAACACAGTCGTTTATAAACTCTGCTGGGTAATTCCTCCTCAAACAATATTTGAAAGTAAAAAAAACTTCAACGAAGTAACATTCGTCACCGGTCTCGCCAGCAGCACTGCCCAACAAATGTCACCGTAAGTTACACTTCCTGTAGGTATTACATTCGTTTGCGCTGCGTCACCTGCCACCTTTATTTTTCGTTCGTTGAATGCTATCATCATCACGATCATCAACATCGCTCATCATAAAACCCTTATCGGCTTGATAAATCATTGCAATTTGGTCGTAGAGAGTAGGAAAAATGGGCCGAGGCCACTCTCACCAAGCCAAATACTCGACCCTGTTTCATCCCTCTACTAACTACTTCGCCTTCTTCGGAATCTTCGTTACTCTCACACGTTATTGTGGCATTATTGTCGACAGTTTCCTATACAAATAGCTTCCTAGTTCTTTCGATCCTTACCGATCCCACTTGAGTGGAAGCCTGTATCGAGGTGCTGTCCCGCATGCTCTAGTTATGGAATCAAACGAACAACCATTTCGTTGAATATTGACTTGCTACGTTTTTAACCTTAAATTTTTTCATATTCAGCTACTCACGAAAATGGTTACAACTTATTTCGTCATTACTCATTAACGGCTTCTACATTTACAAGATAACTTCTTCAGAGATAGGCAGTGCTCTACCAAGCCCGCTCGCGATCTGTAGCATATTATTTCTGTCAAATAAAATAAATGAATGAAAGAACAAATATTCATCTGTCAACTGTGATGACAGACCTCTAGATGCTAAAACGAAACAAGTATTTGTATCTAGTAGATCGCTAGAGGCGCACAAGCCATAGTTAGCCATCTACGTTCGGTGCTTTTCACCGCGAGACTGGCCCCTGATGATGGTAGTGGTCGTATCGGCGGTGATGGTGGTAATGCATTGTGCGATGCGTCACCCCCTCGTCTTCTTTAGCTCCTCGTATTTCTATTGCTCTTTAGCTTGTCTTTGCTTCTTACTACGTATATTCCGCTCAATGCCTAGGTCAGCCTGCCAAACAGGCGTGTAGTCGGTCTGCTGACCGGGAAGTTTGCCTCCTTCTACTTCTTTTCAGGAGGAGAGTGCTTAGCAGCTCTGAGATGCGGCTATGAGGAAAAAGGGGAGAGGCTGGGATTGCCCCTGCAGGAAAAGACGCTCGCTCGCTGCATGACCCATGGAGGAATACAAGGACGGCGACGGCGACAACGGCTGGTGAACTTCGGGCGTATATGTAGCAAGTAGCAACGGCCTGTGGACGGCTCGCCAGTCAACCAGCAGCGAATAAGGCTGATTCTAATTAAATGAGATGATGGAGGTAGGAAAGGAAACGACCGAGCAACCCCACAGTCCTTCCCTCGCTCTCTTCCCTGACTATCGCCAAAGATCCAGCGTTGGCCATCATCCCAAAGGCCTGGGCATGGTCGACCCTAGGCCACACCAGGCTGAGTCGAGTCTGCACGACCCCATCTCGCCCCTTGCTCTCCCTTCTACAACCGCACTGGGGTGGGGTTTACGCATCTCACATGACCGCCAGCACCACCATCATGGCGGTCCTCCATCGACACCCATACTGCCGCTAACTGGTCCGATAAGGGCTTGCCTCGACCTTTATGTCTCAGGCACAGAAATAGCGATAGAGTCAATCGGTGCTAGAACAGCAGGGTTGTACATAGAGCAGTAGCGGCAGCGGTAAGGAAGCGCATATAGGGAAAGAGAAGTGGTAGGAATTGCCACAGAATGACACTACTGCGACAACAGCTAGCCACTATAAGTTCCTTCATTTATTCCCGATGCGAACGTACTACAGGATTGATATAAAGACGAACATATTATTGCACAGCTATATGTACGACCAGATTCTGTAAGCTAATATTGTGTGACCACATCAGGGTGTTAGTCTGAGCTTTTTTTGGATTTTCAAACATAAACCTTTATTATGTTCTGTATGGTAGTTTAGCATGGCGTCATTGTTGTCGTCACAGAGCTACTGTAGCGCTGCATCAGTTTAAAGTGGCGCCCTTGTTCATTGCTGCCATATTGTCTGCAGCTGGCTACAAAAAACAAGTCCAGCAGTTCTTATCGCATTCACCGGCATTGGCCACGTCAGGAAAATTGCATCTGAAGCAGGAAACTAACGCAGAGGCAGAATTCTGAGAATGCGGCTCTTTGAGTACGTGGCTGTCGTTGTGGTGATGGTATGTTTTCGAGCGTGCACCAACATGACAGGTTATATAGAATGCCCTAGCAGCACTTGGCCGATGGAAATACAGGCACTAGCGACGAGCGCGACCGCTGCTACGGATCTGTCGGCCTCGTCGCTCCTGCTACAGCAGCGGCAGCAGATGCAGGCATTGCAAGGAGGTAGTCATTTCTTCTCCATTCCTTTGAAGTAGAAGCTCGTGAACGTAGGGGAGGGGTATGTCGGGAAAACGAGGAGTCAGGAGTATGTCCGGGAAGCGGATCTTTACAAGAGAACTGCGTAGCGGCTATTTTAAAATCCACCATGCGATGCCACGCAGATTCAGGCGCAGCGTTATCTAAAAACGAAGTTATCTTTGTCGCTTACCAGCGCGTAAGGGGACCCTGCGTGCGTAACCATCTCGAGAAAAGAAGTACCATCAGCAGATTCTCCAGACGTGATCATTGGGGACCTTCTTCACCGCCGCTGTTTTGCTCGCCATGGTATTCTATTTTTATTTTTATCCTCTGTTGTTGTTTCATTTAATACACGCCGAACCCCTTTGGCGAAACCCCTGCGCATTCCGCACGCATTTTCTAACATGTTAACGACGCGTCTAGGCAATAAGTAGCCGGTTGCAATGTGAACTTAACCTACTTTATCGGTACGATCCTCTTGGCCCTTCTATCTTCCTCTATCTATTTCTGTATAAACAAAACATACATTAACAGGCCAGTCGACTTGGTTCACCTCTAACAAATTATTGTCAATGTTATTCGTACGCAGACATATATCTTTCTACTGATCACATACACTCTTTAGAAGTAACTTCTCTTGTATAAGGGGCAAGCTAAGCTAGCACGACAATTAGTGGCAGAGCAAATGAAGCAATTTGTCTGATTACTTGCAATATGTACGTGAGTGAGGCATCAGTCGGTGTTTTCGCCCTGATCATCGTTCTGATATGCGAGTGCCCAACCGCTCACGAACAGTTGTACTTAGCTTCTAACTGTTGTTAGCAGTGTGGCCAGTCGCCACACTGCTAACAACAGTCGCCACGACATTCAACGTGTTGGCGAACCCGATCAACGTACCTCGGATACAATATAGCCCAAAAACATTCAGTTGAATACGATTATCCCTATTTCAAGCAAAATTGCCAAGGTATCTCAACGGTATTCGCTTGTTCGTCGTCTGCTGGCGACTCGTTTGTATGACGCTCGCATGCTCTACCCTGTCCTGCTCTAGTGCGGCTATTAAACCCCTGTCTCTCCCTTTTAGTGAGCAATTTCGGGTAAGTGTGAGTGCCTTCTTTACCTATCTCATCACCCCATTCGCTATTGTTAAAACGCAAACTCTTTTCATACAAGTCTTTATCATGCGGCTCGTTGTTCGCCTCAGGCCCAGCCCAGTGCTGCAACCGAGTGTATGTAGACTGGCCTAACACGGCCTGGTCTATACGTCAGTGCTCTTTTCTATCCTACCCGATCCCTTCCTGCGCCTGCGACTCTGTACGGCTGCTCTATCTATCTGTGACTTCTGCTAGCAGTTGCCGCGGCCGCCGCTACCGTCATCGTCGTCGTCGTCGAAGTAGTTGTTCCCAGTGGCCGACAGTGGCGACTTAGCCGGGTCCCCGCCCATTCGTCGTGTACCTAGCGGGTTGAACGTAGCAGATGTTGGTTTTTCTCACTCTCCCTTTCTCTAGCTGTGCTTCTCATCATCTCGCTCGCTCGCATACATAGCTTCTACGGCCCGCAGCTCAAGCTCGGCCCATAAATCATCAAACGACCTGGTTGGCTGGCTGGCGATCTCAGCCGTCTGCCTTCCCAGCCGAAAGCCCGCCAACAAGAAAAGCCGCGAGCTCGCCGAAGTTTGAATCAGCCTGTCCCGTACCGCTCGACGCTGCTATTGCTGTGACTAGCTGGCCCGACCTCTCATAGAATAGTGAAAGTAAAATAGTACATACTACATTCTGTGCAGCCCTGATGCCCTTGCTCTTAGCGCTATACACATGTAGAACCGTCGTCGACGCATCCAAAGACTTCAAAGCTGTTCTTACCAACACGGCCGTTTCTCTAAACGCCACCTTCGAGGACCGTAGTTCAACGCAGCGGAAATAGTTCGCCCTTCCTACAGAACAAGACGCTGCCGTCGCCGCTGCTACAGAAAACCTTCGTGCTACGTTTTCTCGGCGGTCAGTTAGTAATATAACAGCCATATCTCTCTGATGCGGCGACCATCTCCATCTCTTAAGCCATCATGTCTTTGATCGCTGAGATGTCCCGATGACGTCATAAAGCGACAGAGTCCTAATCGATGCGCCCAAATTATTCCCGAGCCACTCGTCGACACTATGCTGCTATTAGCATTCAAGCACAATTCTACAATGGAAACAGCCGCAACATTGGCACAGAACTATGAACCCCGAAATCGCCTAAAAGCTTATATGTATATATATATATATAACGATGGTGGTAGGGCGAGCGGTGGTAGTGGGATTGGTAAACAACGGCGAGCTAGCCAAGTCTATGTACTGTTGTTTCGTAGCTGATGCTAGCCAATCTTCTTAGCGGCAGGACGTGAAATGCTGAGTTCGTTACCAAACAGATGCACCAGACATCATCAGTTGCCCCTCATCGAAGTGATCGGCTAGTGACTGCAGCGGCAGCAGCAGCAACAACAGAGTGAACGGAACATCTCACAGATCCTTATTGTTCTTCTTTCTTTTGATAGATTAATGCCCACAGATTAACCTACAGTTCGCGTTCACGTGCAGTGGCGTGCAGAGGAAAAATCGACGCAGCAAGGTCGAGTGACGATAACGTCCATTACTAATACTTGCAGACAGGACGTAACGCTGGACGCCAGCAGTGAGCAAAGACGATGCCTCCGTGTTCGTGCTGACCCCAAAACCACAAAAGGGCTATTTCCAATCTCCGAGTACTATATCGTCAAGGCGCAATAGACAAGCTTACCCATACACACACATACACATATTTATGCAAAGACCCAAACACAATCGGCGACCGGTGACGGCCCACCTATTGGAATGTTGGCGGTCTGAACCTAGATGATTATTTTTACAACCACTTCAACTATTGTCGGTATAAGTACTCTATTCGGTGAGCACTATATCCCTCCATATGCTGTGCTACCATGGTGCAATATGCATTTAAATCAATATATATACGCATATGCGTCTCCTTTAAATCACTACTATAACATGACTATATATAATTGAACTTAAGCTGCGGCCCGTTTGATTCTCTCGACTGAAATATGGTTTATACAGTGTCTTTCTTTGATACTCATCTGTGTGACTTTCGACTTCGATATCAGAGTCAAACACTAATTCTTCTTTGGCCAATATCGTCTACGTTCATATATACTAATATGAATAATAATTATACATATATGACTGATACATATGTTGCGTTTGTTTCTCTGCTCTTGGCTAAGTGGGTATGTGTACATATACGTTTTTACAATGCGCCAGCTGTATATCGTTGCTTATTTGGACGGCTTAAGCAGCATGTCGAACCAAACAGCGAATGTGTGTGTGTGTGTTTTGTTTATCACCAGTATCGACGCTTATGGCTCCCTCTCTCTCTCTCACTCTCTGTCTCTATTTCTTGTTTAGATTCGTTTGTGATGGTTCAGACACAGAATGGTGATGAAAATAATAATGATGCTAATGGTGATGATGAGAAGGGGGTGTACGCCATCCAAGACCACAGCTTCGTTTTGTGCTGGTCGTTCTATATGTCTGTCTATCCGTTAGCGCGTTGATCGGTCCTATTTCTACGCGTAAATGTTGAATGTGCAACCGCTGCTGTTGCTGATCCCGTAGCCTGTTGGCCACAGCAGCGCAGCGCGTCGTCGTAAATCTTCTCCATTTCCCGGCATAAATTCCGCCTGACGACGGCGACGACCGGCGGCAGGAGGGCAGGCAGCTAGTTAACTGACTGGCTGGCTGGCCGGCCGCCTGGATGGCTCTCCAGCTCGGCAGCTCGCCGGGTTAAGCGATACCGCAACAGGCGCTGTTCCCGTTGATGCTTGCGTTGCCGCCGCAGACGGCGGCGTTTCGAATGCCGCGGAAACAGCCAAACGACCCCACTGATCGAACCAACAGACGCATCCGGAGAGACTACCACGGACCGCCATTAATACGACTACGACGACGGCGGCCATCGACGCGACGCAACGACTACAGAAGCGCAACAGCAACGACCAGCTTCACCAACTCCATCTAGTCACACAAACACCACATCGCTGCTGCTGTTTCCATCGTGGCCTGCAGCACCGACAAGGCTACGCGGCAAAGTCGTCCCACCTCGCATCATCGCTACAAAGCGGCAACAGTACAAATGAAATCAACATCGGACGCCGGACGGGTTGCGGCGTTTCCAGCAAACAGACAGGCAGCTAAGGCAACCTGAAATGTGCGAGCAATTGAAGGCGTCACCGTTAAGACGCCATCCCCACGGCAACGGCATCAGCGTTTGCAGCAACAAGAGATTTCACGTGTATCTATGTTCCTATGACCATGTCAGCAGGAGTCTGCTGCGCTGTACAAAGTGACAGCGGCTGGCGGCTGCCAGAGCCCCTTACTGCTGCCGTTGGCCTGATTGACCGAATCGTCGACTCTAATAGCCCATCTAACAGCGATACATAGTTGTAGCAATAGACGATAGATGGACAGAACGGAGTGAAGGGCAATTCATTCGTTTGTCATCATGCCAACATTATTATTTCATTTTATACGCTGTTAAAAGGGCGGAAGAGCGATAGCACCAATTAAAGTGGAAATGCGGTACACGATAGACAGATCTCAGGGTGAAATCAGGTTCTAGGATCGAATTGCGGTGCGGATGGATTGTTACGGTCCCAGCATACATAGCAAAACGCTACTGTTTGGTCAAGCGGTAATATGACCAGGCAAGCCGATTCAATGACGCCCTAATAATGTTACACACGCATTGTCCCTGATGAAGCCCATTAATAAAAGTGACACTGCTGCTTCCCCATGATCGTGCTATAGTTATTTGTCTTTTCTGTATATATATATATATATATAAAGTGTGTTACATTGAGAACTTTTGTTGTATTAAACTATATCTGTTTCGAGCGACATAGAGATCCGACCGTAACTGTGATAACCTACAGCAGGCTAAGCGCGTATCATCTTAAAGTAAACAGTTCATTTTTATACACTAGGCTAGCATTTAACTTTGCTCATTCTGGTACAAATCCAAGCGCAGATGAATACGTTGCTACGCAGAAACCAGGTGCGCAATAGTGCAAGAGCGTCTTTGGCGGGCTTA
This sequence comes from Varroa destructor, assembly GCF_002443255.2. Lineage (NCBI taxonomy): Eukaryota > Metazoa > Arthropoda > Arachnida > Mesostigmata > Varroidae > Varroa > Varroa destructor. The sequence continues at coordinate 29,018,882 of NW_019211454.1, forward strand.
GCTCGAATATCGTCTTTTCATCGCTGATTGGCTGAAGAGCAATTATGCCGCACCAGCTGAGTGGTGCTGCTGCTCTGCCGCTTCTCGATGTATATGAGTGGATGGATGGAACAGATCTCATTTCTTGGCCCACGTTCTGCCCCCTACGCGCACCACTGGCTGGTCACAGACCCTCTTTCTATCTCTTCCTCTCTTTCGAACTCCTTGTTTCTTCTTCCCACCTCAAAAGCCCATCTTCGTCCGTTCCTTTTTTGCTTGCTTCTTTCCTCGTTCCATTCCCTCGTCCAATTGCGTTTTCTCCCCTCCTGTCCCTTTCCTCCCTCGGATTCTTGCTACGACTGATTTTTTCTTCACCGCCCCCACTGATCCTTCCCTCTTGCTCTGCTCGTATTCCTTTAGAGGTAGCCCATGTTTTCGGTTTGCCCCTAGTGTCTCTCTGGCTCCCGTCTCTATCGGTGGCTTGCATCACCTCACAAGAACGGGGAGCCAGGCGACCAGGAAATGGAGACCTAGCGCTGGCTTTTTTTTCTTAGCATGGCTGTGGGCCGTCGCGGCTCGCGACGGGTATTCGTCGCTTTTGCCTGTCCGCTCGCTCGCTCTGGAACACAACACCCAACATCCCAATAGCAGTCGGCTAACACCTGCTAATGTCGTGACATCAATCTTCCGTCTTCTTCAGTCTTTTCATGCTTTCCGTACCCAAGTCCTTTCCTTGTCGTCCCTGGTCCCGTTGGTTGCTCTCGCTTTCGCTGTACCGATCCTTTGAAGGCCTCCTAAGGCTCGACAGGCCGCTAGCATCTACTAGCTTTCTTTTCAATGGCGTTTTCGCCGCCGCGGCCGCAGAAGGAAGATAGGGGAATGTAATTTTAGCGCCACCCTCCTACAAAACCACCCCACCCAATCCAGTGCTGCTCGTCGTCACCCTCATTCGTCGCTGCAGCAGCAACTCGCCAGAGGCAGCCTGCTCAAGCTGCGTCGGCAGTCTGGTTGCCATGAGGACGCAGAGGGAGGTGCAGCCGGAGCCGCAGGGTGGGTGCCTCTAAGAATTTCCCCTGTCCTGTCTTATACCCCATCGTCTCCTGCAGGCGGTTCGTTCATCGGCCCTCAATCCCTAAGACCTTCCCAAACCACGCAGCCAACTCAAACCATCCTCGGCTAGGCACAGTGCCAACGGTCCTGGAGAGCAGAGTACAGCGGTAGCGGTAGTAGCGGCAAAGGGCCCGCAAAGAACAGCTCTCGGAAACAGCAGCTCGTCTCCTCAAGAACAGAAGCTCCTCCTTTTCATCCAGTTCGTCGATAGGAAAAGAGAGCAACACGCTTTGTCCTTTCGTTCTCCTTGCTTTTAGTTTCTTCTTGCTTTTCTTTTCTCGCTCTGCCTCCCTCTCTCTCTCTCTCTCTCTCTCTCGCTCTCCGGCCTTTTTGCTGATATCTTGAGTTTTCCTTAGTTCGGTCTTCTTCTCGTCTTTTTCGTCAGGCTGACCGAGAGAGGTCCTTGTCCGCCCTGCGTGTGGATCGTTCGATCCCTGTCGACGCTGTAGCCCATAGCTGGCTGGTGACGAAGTGCTGAGGAAGAAAAGATCTATTCGCTTATCGTGTATCCCACTATCCCCACCCGGCAGCGAGAGCATTCAGTCTACCTAGCCAACTCCAAGCTAGCTAAGGTTGAACTAGGACACGAAGTGAACGACTAAGCCCTAGCGACTTCAGTTGCGGATCAGTGCCGGCAGTAGCACCCGGTGGTGGATGGCAAAAGGGTCGCTTTGGGCAGGACTTTGACGCGCCGCGCTTAGGGAAGATGAGCACGAAGCACGGTAGAGGTGGAAGCGGCAAAGAATTCCTGGAAACGTCGTTTTCCCATCTCTCCATTCATTCGAAGAACCAGTGCTGCTCCCATCGGCCACTTTACCTATATCAGCCCCTTTAGATGGGTGAATGTGCCCGCAAGGATGTGTCTGCCCACTCAGACTATGACCGTCTCCACATGAAAATACTGGATGTACCATGTCAGTTATGTGAGTCTGCCTACGTAGTGATGCCAGCTATTGCACCAACGAAGCATGGGAAAACCCCGTACAAAAAGAGTATCCAAACGTGCAGTCAGAAACATCAGATACACGCCCACACAGACGCATAAGGAACAGCGGGATGCCTATGCCATCTTAATCTGGCTGAGCTCCGGGTCCTGTACTCTCAGGAAGACATCCTACGCTACTAGCATAACCACCAGCCCTCCTACCAGAACCTGAGTCCGATGAGATAGCTTCTTATGTAAGACTCTAGTTAGCCTCCAATATCTAGCAAGTCAAACCCTCCGAAGCGAATTCCCGAAATACGAAGCATCAAGTTCTCGAGCAAAGGAGCTAGAGCCTTCAATACCGACCGTGTGCAACTCCCGCGTCCGGATCCAACAACAGCTAAGGTTTTCGAGAAATATATTGCGGCGTATGGTAGCGTGCGCTAGGTTACCCTAGCCTGTGTAGGTGCGCTACGATCATCCTGCTGCAGGTGGCGGCTCTAACTGCAGGTGCCCCCAGAAATGAGTGGCGATGGCAGGCATGGTTCCAGTATTATACTTTCACTCTGTGATGGTAGTCAGAAGAAAGAGCAGCAATTTGGCAGCAGCAGCAGCCCTCTACGGCGACTGCGTCGTTTCTGTTTCTATTTAGTTCTCCCCAATCAGCGCAAACAGATGCGTCTTAGTGGCAAACAGCTTGAGCATACCAGTAACCTCGCCCTCATCCTCATTTGCCTAGGCAAGCATTGGATGCTGAAGCAGCGAAAAATCGTACGGTTCTGGAAAAGCTGGTGACGATAGGCTAGCCACTATCATTACCGTGATTTCCGACAGCGCTGTACTTCTACAGAGTTGCCGCTATTACCATGACCGGAATAGACGAACAGTATAGAAAGGCAACGTGAAAGTTTTTTTCAAACGACGAATAGGCTCAGAGCTAGGTCAACTTGCGACAGGAGGGGGAAGGGGGAGGGCTGCTAAATGAGGTCTGAAGCGCGCTTGAAGGAAGAAGGCTCATAGGCTGTAAGTGAGTGGGGCAATGGATGTCCCGGTACGATGGCCCACAGCAGCCGCCTACAGCTTACCCCGCCGCCGTGGTCGTCGTCAGCGTCTTTACTGCAGACATCGGTTCTTGGCTACCGTAGCAGTCGTCGGTCGCAGAAAACCAAATACAACACAGCCATACACACGCACACAAATATCCAGAGACGCAGACAAACATACACAGAGGCAGACACAGCCTCAGACCAGCCCAGCGAGCGACAGACAGACACACGCACGCTCCTGCGACCGCTTCTTCTCAGATCCCCTTTTTCCCTTTTCCCTTTAATCACCACTCGCTGCTGCTGCTGCTGTTACTAGCGGCGGTTGGCTGTTGGGAACAGGGCAATAAAATCAAATGGCGCATTATATAAATGACTCAAGGCCTCCTCCTCTGCGCGCCGACTCTCCTCCTCCTCCATCCGTCCGTTCATGTGCTTGTCTCATCTGCTGGCTGTTTGCCTTCGGGTGAGCAGGGGGCGGCAGTGACGGCGCCGGCCGTCACCTGCAAGACAAGGCGGGGCCGCAACGTTCTTGAGACAAAACGGGTTATTTGCATGCGGTGAGGTGCGCTCTTATTGTTGTGTTGCGTTGGTCAACGTAAGATATCTTTTCGTCGTCGTTACCGGCGACGGCGGTAGCGGCGTACGACAACACACAGTAGAAGGGCAGCAGCGGCAAAGAGGCGTCATCCGTCATCAACAACGGCGGCAGTAAAAGTGACAGTAGGTACAAGTGCCTGTTATTTTATTTATTAAGAAACTAACTGGAGAATAATGTTCGTTATTTACATGCCTAGTGCAGTATGTTAGATGTTTACATCGCGTATACGATCATGCATAAAGCATTACACGGTATGAGGGACAAAAATTTGAGATTTCGCGCCCTGTCGTTCGGGCAAAACATTCGCATAAATTACGCCTTATTACTATTTTATGTGTTACGAAAACAATTAAACACCCGGCTTTTTCTACAGTAGAACAGAAACTAGATTCCTTCGAGCTGGTGAAAGGTGGGTTGTCCTCGTACCAGTATGTCGAACATAATTCACTCTGTGGGGGCTCGTTTATCGATCGAATGGCTTTTCAACAGCATCCCTACATTTAATTAAACCTAAGATAGTGTAGCAAACAGGAAGCACGCATATGACGTAACACAAGTAATAGGAACGTTCACATGTATACGTGTGTCCAGCCATTGACTGCTGGCGTGTGTTAACATATCTTAATATTGAGTTAATTGTAAGCTCCATTTTCTGGTTTCAGCTTTCAGAATCTGCGCCAAGCTGCTTTGAGCATTTCTTCCGATCATCAGATAATTAGCGACTGCTACGAATAACATCTCAGCATGTGTATTTGGATTTTAGTAGGCCATTTCGGCTGTGGCCCGCCTCGTTGTTCTTGCAATCCTAGGCCTACGCGTGAATGAGATGTGTACACAACAGTTGCCCCCCCGCATCAGCGGTTCGATGAAAAAGGGAACTTCTTCCTAATTTTACCTGATTTGCACATACGTGAATGAGTTACGTTACTAGTAAAACAAAAGGATCTATTCATATTACCTGCTTTGCTTATCGAGGTGGGCTGGCTTAAATTATGGCTACGATTGGCTCAGCCTATATTCATGTCAGTCACCATTTCCCGTCTCATTGCGTCATTTTACTTTATTGGAACGGAACAGCTGTTTCTAAGTGAAAACGTAGCCTACTTTGAAAGCCTGCTGGACCGCTTTCCCTAACTGTCCAACTTCGTCTCTCTTGGCGAGTCTTTCGTTCGGTCCTCTCGGCCTTTTCTGCTTCTTTATTTTCTTAATAAAGCACACGACACGATTTTATTGTTGCACCTACGACGCTGACGACTCGCAATCCAAGCTGTCAAGATTTTACCAACGTATACGGTATGATATCAGCAGCAAGTCACCATAAAATGGCGGAAGCATACAAAGAGTGCTTGCGAGTGTTAAAAATCCAACATAGCCTAGACGGCGGCCAGCGAAGTCACTAATCCTCACATTTCCACAAGGTGGCACTTGTATGAAAGCTGAAGAGACAAGATCCTGCTTTGAAAGACAATCAAGACGAGCGAATCTAGCATGATCGTTGTCCAATGCGTGTAACTGGCGGTGCGATTTTTTCTTTTACCGTTTCCCCTTCGACCCCTCCCCCAACCACCCCCGTCCCCTCGTACTCGCTCTATTTGGTCTTTGGTTGGGTTCTGTATTTCCTCATTCTCGTTTCTACTAGTATAAGCTTTTTTCTTTTCTTTATTATGTTTTCTACTTGCAGCACTACCCAGTTATTCAGTTGATCGTTGCTGGCCGAATTGAGAGATCTAAAACCAGCAGCCCTATTGCTGACCGTCAGTCATCACAGGCTACCCGCCATAGCTAGGTCGACGATCGTCTGGTACCATCATAATCACGAGCATCATCATCATCGTCGTCAAGCCATCCGTCCGATCTTCAGTCATAGTCATTGTATGACCCCCTATCTCGCTCTTCCAAATGCCTCCGACTGTTTTCTCTTAAAATCGCACTACTGCCTCTATTACGACTACTGCTACCACTAGAAGATAAGGCATCGAAGCTACAGTCAGCGATGCGGCGACTGGCAGCGCCGAAGTATATTCTCTGTTTTTTCGATGATGATCATTGACGCCGTCACAGGCTTATGCTGCTCTCAACAGACACAGACCAAGTTCAACAACTGGGGACAGATAGTAAGGCCCGGATGAAAACGTACAAGAATGATGCAAGTGAAAAAGGGAATCTAATTGAAGATCCGATCTCGCTTCCGACTAACCATGCCGGGCAATGTTGTTGGAGACGCCCCGAAGTACGATCAAGCTCACGAAACCCTCACTTTGTTGTCGTTGCAAGCTGCGTCAAGCCCAAGGTAGTCTTCGCTCGAGCCTCTCTTCGTCCTCTTGCGCATTTTTTGGGGCTGTTTCTGTTATCGCTAACTTATTATCGACGTTGTTCATTTTTCATGGTTTTCTTTTCTTTTTTGACTCTTTGGTCGTCATCATCACAGTTAGAATAGTTGCCTTCATCGTCAATCGTCAACGTCTCCGGTTCCTCGTCCCCTTTTCGTTAACCCCTCTGGCCTTGTGTGGTGAGCGTCGCCTTTCTGTGGCTTTTCCTCAAGCTCGCTTGCCAACCAGTGTGCCAGTCTTTTGCTTTTCTCTACAGTGTCATTGCTATCATTGCACAGCAACGATAACAACAACTTCAGACAATAACAACAACAACAACTTTGACAACAACCTCGAGTTTAAGTCGGCGTCGACTACGGCACCATAACGGCAGGAGCATTAGTGGCAACGAGAAGCAGCCACGATGACGGCCACACGAATAGTACGGCGTCACTGGCGACGGCACCGATTGCTCTTGCTGTAGATATGACGACGACGGCGACGGCGGCGGCCGCGGCACCAGCGATGGTCGTTCATCTTCGGAAAACGGTCTTCGTTCGGGTTCGGGTTTGGTTTGTCGTCGTCGCGCCGACTGTGGCCGCTGCAGCCGCCATCTTTCCCTGAGTCGTCTTTTTCTTTTTCGGCTTTTTCTATTCTTCTTTTTCTCGTGCCGCATTCGCTTTGCTGTAACTGTTGATTCTGCTTCTGTCGGAGACGATGACGACGTCATCGCCATGGTCGCAGGCACGCCGCCACTGCCGTTGATGCTCTACCATCACCACGACAACGATAGCCGACAGGCGGAGCAACCAACAGCGACGTCTGCTGCCGCATGGCCGTACGTCTTCGTCGCGAGTGGCAACGGTGCCTGGATGGCTCACGGCTGGTTGCCCGCGCGCGCAGTCCCTTTTTTCATTTTTTTTTGCTTTCATATTCTGTTGCATTTGCTGATGCTTCTTCTACGTCTGCTGAGCGTTCTTCGCTGCTGCTGCTGTTGTTGTCGCTTGTGGCCACTCGTCGTTGTCAGTGCTACGGCCGGCTGTGTTATGTTGTGTTGGCCTCGACCGACGTTTGCCCGATCCGCCGTTCCCACCACATTGCGTTCATTCTACGGCAATTCTGCGCCAGTCGGCGGCTAGTTGGGGGCTGAGGAAGCACAGCAGCGCCACCGCCATCACGCAGCCAAAGCAGAGCGCAGCGAATGACGTCTATCCGAGTTGCTTCGCCTGCTCACTGATGCTGCTGCTGCTGCTGATGATAATGGTGATGGTGATTGCCTAACAAACACCAGTTGTTCGATGTTATTATACATTGAACGTTGCATCGGCAGTAGTGGCTAGCTTGATCGGCAACCCAGCCCAACGCCGGTATCCGATCGACCCATGAGCGGATCTAGCAAGTCCCGGACAAGCCGGGATTCGCAGCATGGTCGGACGCAGTGATCAACAGACAGATGAACGTACGTACTGGAAAGAGGAGAACGGATGCAGCAGGAGCTTATAATGTTACGACTCTAACTGGTATTTTATGTAGAAGCCCATCGTGGATGGTATCCTCTGTATTGAATGCGGACGAGGTGGTAAGATGGGGTCGAACGGCGCGACCAAATGTACAGCGAAAAAGATCAACGATGGAGACAGCATCGGAGCGACGGAAATAGCCATGGCAACAGCAGCGACAGCAGCAGAAACGAACAAAAAGTGTAGTCCATCAAGAGACAACAGTCAGCCCGAACACCGCTGGCCAGTCGCACGGCCGGCCATTTTATCACTGAATAGCATTCAGACTTTGACTGTGACTGTGACGACGAAACACGAGTGAGAGCAGAACAACGCTCGAGACACTGCCGCTTACTCTGCCCAGACAGAAGGAAATAATGAGGTGCTGCTGCTTCTGCTGCTGCCGCTGCCACAACAGTAGCATCAGCAGCAGAGATCGCAGAAATCGCTCTGTCGTTCGCTGAACAGCCAGGACGACAGCCGATTCCGAACCGAGCCATCAAGCTACGCAAACAGACAAAGCGCCAGCCAAACGCGCATGGACAAACAAATACGAACGAACTTACCAATCGGCAGTCCTTGCTTAGAGGGCTGTCAGGACGTACCAAAGAGAGCTGGATCCAGTGGAAAACTTACAGCGTCACTGGGGCAAATGATAAGTCTATGTAAAAGAGTTGTACTTTGATCGCCAATGAGAGACGAAGAGCGAGGGCCACAAGCCGAAATCATCAACGCCGCCATAACACGACGCCAATGACGACAATAACACAGCGGACGAGTGTCACCTACCTATAAAGATGAAGAATTGAGGTGGACGATGAAGGAACTGCTCGGCGGATTCGAGTCTAATAATACGCGCAAGCAGTGGCCGATATCGAAACATGGCATACGCTGTTGCAGCGATCAGTACAAGCACAATCACCATTATGAGCACTTCGGATAGGAGGAAGACGTCGACGATAGGCGGCGATGGAGTTGTTTCGACATCAAATGGCTAGCAGGAGTCCGCGCGTTCCCTAATGATCTGACCAAAGACAACGGCCACGACGACAAAGGATGCGACTCGTGTATAACAACCAGGTAATAACAACAAGAAAATAATTCATTTACGAAGCTCCAAGAACGATTGGATTCGCACTCAGATCAGTCCATCTAAATGAAGCATCCGTATATGAGTTAAAGGAAAAGCGGCAAAAGGCATTCAGTGTTAAGTGTGCCTAATGGATGGCAAACTTTTTCGGCTACCTCTTGATTGCGGCAAATTTTGGTAGATAGAGGTAGAATTTTGTTTGTTTTATTTTTACATAGCGATCATGACGAGATAACAGACACATCAAAGAGGAACCTTTTGCCCAGGCTTGCGGCCCAGCACGTACCTAAAATTAAAAAAAGATTTCTCGACAGGTTACGCAGTTACTGCCAGACAGTTTTCCTTACCACTCGTCACCCAACAGTTCATTTTCTGCTGTCATGAACACTCTTGAAAAACAATGATGTCCGCTCTGAACAAGCAGTCGACGCCATCATGTCGCCGTGTGGTCTGGCCCCCACACGCCGCTAGCAACAAAGCCAGCGAGGGAGCGGGTGGGGAGTCTGCGCGGAAAGGGGAAGGTGGGTTAATGACAGTTGGCGAGGCGAGTGCGTGCCGATTGTCACCAATGTAAAGTTCCAAAAGTAGTTAGGGAACGAACATTGTCACTCCTCATTACGATGTCGTTACTTTAACACAACCACCAATGACAACGCTAAGAATATCAGAAGGAGCACAGTTCCAATGACAATAATATCTAGTATTTTAAAGATCTTGGTTGAGTCAAGAAGTGCGACCGTTAAGGGCCGTTGGTGCTGCTACTAGTAGCCTGTGGTGCTGTTCTTCTACCTTTTGATTGCTCCTCACCATTTCAGCTCCTAGTCGTACGCACGTTCAGAATGATGATTACACCGGCTGGCGTCAACGTGAACCTGCGCGCAGACGGCCCTGCCAATCGGTGATAATAGATGTCACCGATCTGCTCCAGGCAGATGCATTGACATCTTCTCCCCTCCCAGCCCCGTTTCCCCTCATCAGACCGTTTTTGGCCCTTCTAGTTAGCTAGTTCCATTGAAGACTTCTTGGTGGCAGGCAGGCAGCTCTGCCGAGATTGTACTTCGGGACTGGTTTTTTTTAACATTGTTCCACATATTTTTTCTGGTCAACTCACCAGTACTATTACCATTACCTCTACTACTCCTGCTGGCCAGTCAGGAGAAAAGGAGTCGAGGAAAAGACAACAGCAGAAGCTACGGCTTTGCAGCAGATAGACAAACGGACAGACAAGCAACGAACGCCATCGTGGAGCACTGTGCTATTACTACGACTTTAAGGGGAAAAGTATATAAGCGCCCGCCTATACCACAGTATATTGATCAGTAGTGGTAGCCGCGCAGAGTTCGTCTAGAGCAACAACAGCAGCAACAGTTCTTCTCATCATCAGGCGGTCATCGCACGCGTCTCGACGCGCGTTCACCCCATTACACCTCCCTCTCTCCCCTTTGAAAAGAAAAAGCCGAAAAAAAAGAGAGACAAGCAGCAATAATATTCGTCGTGTAGTTCCATTGCTAACGTTGCGTCCGTTTTCCTTATCCTAGCTTACGCTGCTGCCGCTGCCACCGATGCTAATGCAAACGCTACCCCGCCAGCATACGTTGCTAAGGGGATTGGTGCTACTATTGAAGCTTCTGCTTTTGCTGGTCGGACTATTATTATTATTATTCTCGTTGGCGTTCGCTGGCTGGTTCATTCTTTCATCCAACCGTTCTTCCGTCTCCCAACCTCCCAGCTGCCCGCCAATACGATCATCAACCACCAGGCCAAGTGCAGCTAAAATGGTGGGTGAAGATGGTAACATTGTTCACCCCAAAACGCAATCAGAGGAGCCTAACGCACGACATCAGCGGCCGTAGTAGTAGCAGCAGCGGCGGCGGCGATTATGGTGGAGTAGCACGGCTTCCTGACTCGAGTCGAGTGTCATTTACCGACCGATTGACCGACCGACCGACCGACCGACCAGCGAACCAACCAAGCAGACAGGCGCTAGTCTGCAGACACCGTCCCTCTTTCACTCTCGATATATTATAGATTTAACCAGTTTGAGATTTTTTCAAGCTAGTCCTCTTGTTCTCCCAGTCTCCCTGTTTGACCCTTGGTAAGTTTGCCTTCTTGCTTCTAACTTTTTGTCTCTACCCCAACACTAGTCTACTGGTGCATTTATGATTTTCTCTCTCGTCTTGCCGAACTGTCTGTCACCATAGGGCCAATAGCCCGATGATGGTGGCCATAACACATGCCGAAAACAAGAACCGCAGTCGTACCGAACGCCTTTATAGCATACATTTGCATGCCCATACTCGCACATCGTCCCTATACTATGAAGAATGGTAGCGCCAACGGTTGTTTCGATTCACTTATGGTGATTTCAATTCAATCTTTGACGCGTGTATCTCCTACCAGCACAAGCTAGACGAAGAGTGCATAGCTGAACAGAAAGTCATTGTAAGTACCTAAGAACAGCACCCTGTTCAAGATCGGTAGAGAGACTACACCAGTGACGATCTCTAGTAGAAGTCGCGCCCAACAGGATCCAATGGGAGGCTTGACTTTCGTCGGCTTGAACTTGGCTGCGCTGAGACCTATCAAAAACAGGACACTGCCAAACACGCTTATGTACAAACTCAGTGACTCAGCTCACACACAAGACATGCCATATATGTCCTACTTTTGCTGTAGTAGTTGATCCCCAATAGCCTAGGGAATCCATGGTTCCACGCCCTTCAGTGGTAAGCGTTGGCCCATCTGCGCTGACTTCGCTCGTATACGAGAACGATCTCAAAATCATAAGCGAATCGAGCACCGCCTCAAACGAAGCAAGGATTTCGCGATTAGGTCTATGTTTTTTCCTGTAAGACAGCATTCTTTTAATGAACCTCATGTCCATCTTCACATAGACGGAGCACCGCATCGATTATATTAATCATTGAGGTGCCTAATACTCAGTATTGATGCGACGTTACTGTGCGAGTTAACAACCGGCAAATGAGTGATGTAAAATAGGAATGTAGCCATTGAGTTCAAACGACGCATCGACTTTATGATACCTCTTCTCTCTCACTATGTTGGTTGACGCTATTGAACCCTGCGAAGATATGCCTGTCTGCTGACCGCACGCCTGTTAAAAAGATGCGATTGGACAAGCCGTGAACAAGATTCAAATAGCAAGGGCGATATAGTAGAACGGTACTAACGGATGCCAGGCTATGGTAATAATTTTCACAGCCTGACCGCAATACTGATTATTAGCTGCTACTGAAATAAGTAGAGTCTGCTAATTTGCGGTACGTTATAGAAACGTATTGCATCTATTGGGTTTTTCAAACGCTAAATTATGGTATGACAGACATCAACGAAAAATATAGACAATATCTGGGGCGTTTTCTGACGAATTTTTGATTGGCATTCACGGAAGTACACCTGAACATTTTCGCAAAAATAGATATTATAGAACTTAACCTCTATTATGTTGTGGACGCGTGTGTCGACCTCAAGCCTAACCTCAGGCCGCTCCTGCCTCATCTGTCATAATAGCGGGGAGCGCGGAGTAACCAGGGAACAATTCAAGTGTAGCCAGTTGATAACAGCACGATGGGTTACCTACGTTCATTGCCCACATCTAGAGTGCGGCCAGCTTTGTGCATCGTTGCCTAAACAACATTCGAAAGGACAGGCAGTAGTACCGTTGCATCTGTTGGCAGATGCAACAAGCTTATATCTGCCTGTCCACGTTTCATATCGTTCACCAAACTTCGCATCCAATATGACAAGTTAGTCCATCCGTCCCACCTACCTCCAAGATTGTTCCGACATGAACGGAATGGCTCACACAACTACATCGCTTCGCCATCAGTACCATTTATTGACTAAGCGGCAAAAGACAGCGGTGAGATGGACGCCTGTGAATCCACAGCTCCAGAAAGGCGCTACTGGCCAAATACGCACAGTCTCTGCGAAGGCTACCCAGTTAAACTCTGCATAGACTAGAAGCATATCTACAGATCTGATAGCTACCAGCAAAATTCTGATCGTAGCGGTTCACGCAGCCGCCGCAGCCGCTGATGCCTACCGCATATGCTAGCCAATGTGTGGCCGGCAGGCGCTGCATTCGACCAGGATGGCTGAGTAAATAGAAATGATTTATGCGAATCGACCCATCGACCGGCAGACTAAGTAACCAATCTAGGACTGACTGACTGACCTAGCTGACCATGATGGAGGCGGCGGTGGCGGCTAGCTAAGGCGATCGAGTACGAACAGGGAAGATCCCCGCATGGCTGGACCATCAGGACACGATCATCATCGCCATCATCCTCGACAGTCCATATCCAGCTGCATGGAGCTCGAAACTCGTGTAGGCGAACATTGCGGACCACCAGGACCAACGCCATTACGATCTGGATTTGGTCTACATAGACTTAGAGGATGGCGAGTGTCGCTGGGCTTTTTGTGTCACACAGAAAGGAGTGTATCATCGAGACGACCGCATGGTACCAATAAACCGAGAAAGAGCCTCATAGATCGTAAAGGTATGAGCAAACGAGAGAAAGATGCTGCACAGTGCCGATATGAGAAGCGGGAGAGAAAGAGAGTGGGGAAAGCACATATGAATGGCGCGAGAAGTAATACTGAACTGGAAATGAACCGTTTGACCTATCACCCCCCGCTCCATCTACAAAGCTATTATTCCTAACTGGACAAGACAACGAAGGTTCCACTGATTGAAATCAGGTGACTGGGATCGTAACTACATCATCAATCGATTACAAGCTGATTGAGTCAAGCGATCGATAAGATCGTGATGCAAGCCGGGTGGGCTGATAAAGCATTAACGAGATCGAACATGAACGCGCCTAATCTCTTCACTATCCTCAAAATAAGCATATTCAAACATATCTGTCTAGCGGCAGTATAACGAGAAACAATATAGCAAAATGTTCCCTATATTCATGTAAGTTTCATGTTTATATCGAGAACCTTTAGGGCAGCAAGAGGCAGCGACGGAACCACGCGATAAATGTCAGTATATTATGTTTTGATATTCTGCTCAGGGCTCCTTCAGACATTCATTTTATAGTAAATAATAATGATAACAGTAACATCGTTATGGACGTATCCTCTTTACAGTTTGGTTAATACTGACTCTGCCTTTCTATTCCATCTTAGTCGAGACTGAGAAAAAGAAAAGAAGCCAAAATCAACGAATGTAAGCACAAAATGAAAAATACAAACAAGCACCTCTTTTCGATCAGCCCCAAACATGTACGTTTCGAGGCTCAAGCATCGGCTGCTTTTGCTGTCTGAAAGATGAATGCCTTGAAGGAAGGTCTGAAGGGCCATGAGACTACGATACGTATGGTTGCAAGTGGATCGTACGAGGAGTCCGAACTTCTTAAAATAAAGGGTCGGATACTTCACAAGAGTGGTACAACCCCTTGACAGCTAAGCGATATATGTCTTCTATATAAAAGCACACAGACGAGCACCAACGCTGAGATACGATCGTAACAGCTAAGAGCGCATAACATGACCTAGGTGGTTCTCTAGCAATTCATCACGTTGAAAAAACCGTATGAGTTTGTACTCCTGAAGGGCCCGCTAAGCAATGCACGATAATCACAGTGTACTTCTGGCGCAAGTGCGGAAAAAGCAAAACAAAGGACCTGTAAGTGCGAGATATATATTTATTAATGCTATTCTGACAAAAAGCGCTTAGGGATATTTGTTGTATCTTAGCTTTACGGTCCACAATGGCGTGCATTGTTAGTCTGAAATATCGACGATAATCTGCATTTTTATCGAACGTAACCGAAATACTTCAGTTCCGAAAAGTACAAATGATGTCCCTCAAGCTTAACTTACCATCATCTGTATTAGAGGCCACCGGTCACTTGAACCTGAGAGGCCTAAGCGAATGTTAATCAGGCTGTCTGCGGACACAGCAGACGAAGAGGGATGGCAAATAAAAAAGATAATAGTAATAATCATCATGTTAATCATATACAATAATACGTGGCGCTCAGGTTTGCTGGTTCAGACCTTTGACTTCCTTTTTTTGTTACTCTGTCTAGCTTTTCTACTAACGACAACGATAACAACAACGGCAACAACAAGTCAAAGATCACAGCTATCAACTTAGGTCCGTCAGCCTGCAAGATCACGAACGGATCCAAAAGGCATAGATCTGTGAGATGAAGACATGCCTACGATCCCCTCTAGGAGGTTAGATATAATGTATGTCTAGCTAACTACGTTGCGTTGTGATTCGTATATAATCGCCCTTCAACGAGCCTTTCGATTCCCCTTTTCTGTTCAACCAGTGAGAACCTGCCTTAGTTGATACAGTTGGCTGGTAACCAGCAAAGCCGGCCCAGTGAAAAATTAGTCAGTCAGCTAGCTACGTAGCAGAAGACCTTACCTTCGATGCGGCCTGTATTTGTTCTGACAAGTCACCCGTATACTCACAATGGCCCACATTGGCGCCTACTTCATTAGTCACTCGTTTTTGCGTTTGTTGTTGGGCTCGCGCTAAATTTCAGTTCTCCTCTAAGACCTGGCCAGATCGAATGGTCGGCTAGCCTGACAGAGAGCAAATTACTGCCACCCGCCGCAGCAGCGTTAGCGGTAGCGACAGCAGAAGCTGCACAAGTACCGGATACAGCTGAGGCGTTTGACGTCCACTATCACGTAGCAGACTCGACGGATAATATAGAACGTACGTAATGAAAGCTAAGTTGATCGTGTTAACGTTCTAACCCACACGTTCGACGATAAATGCACTAGGCCCGTGAGGTTCCGCTCCAATGGATAAACAATAAAGATAAAAATTAACTCATAACGACATAGCAAATTGACTTAGGCTCATGATTACGGACTAGTGGCGAGATTTGGAAATATGTAACAGCTGTTAGCGCTAAGTTGGAATAAGAAGTTTTTCCACTGTGCAAGGTTGTTGGATCTAATTAATACGTGTCTGTTGCTACTTTAGGGAACGAACACATAGCAATATGAATCTGACTCCTGATGCTATCTGACTCAAAATTCGGTTTGGTAAGTCGCACGATTACCCATACGGCTATACGGCCTTTGGTAAATTTAATCTTCGTCAATACATCTTTTGCATGGAAGACTCCTTTATAAAAGAAGGCCTTGAAACGCTTTTAAAGACAGCTTTGTTTGTCTATATTTTGTTCATTAACACGCAGTCATTCTGTCAATAGTGATCTCATTCAACGAGCGCAAACAAATATTAGCTTAGTTCCGTAGGGTAACAGTTTCAGTAAGAGAACTAACGGATTCAAAAAACAGTTTGCAGGATTGATAGCGACTTCGGCGATACGGGGCTTGAAGCAAGGCTTTTGAAGAAGCTCGGAAGTTGCAAGAGAAGTGCACTAAGCGGCGAATAATTACAATTCAGAATGGACTTCTTGACCCGGTCGGACTCCTGGGGTGAAGATCGGAGGGCCGGATAACGGGAGTCGTCGTGTCTTTAGACGCACTGAGGCGCTCATCCACTGACGGTGGTAGTGGCACTGCGCGGAACACAGTTTATGTCCTTTGCCCCCGTCTTCCTCCACGCTTTACTCAGCCTCCGGGAAGTTAGCGGGAACCATCGACGTGTCATCAGATTCGACGCGAACCAAGCTCAGTAGTCTCAGCAAGGAATGATCGGGCGTCCAACGATTGGAGCTCAAACGAGTAGCAAAAAAGCGCCGGCGTCAGACTTTCCTTAGTTGCTAAGTATCAAGCAATGCTGCGGCTAAACTTGCTGTGATTGGTGCGCCTCTATCCCTTTTATCGAGTCAACGACGAGCTTCCCACTCTAGCTGACTTGCTTCAGGACCGAGCAACGAAAAAGAAAGACAAAGAAGAGAGTGATTGAACGAGAGTAGGCGGACAGAACCGACTGGGGGGCACAAACAGCACAGCAGCCAAGCAGGCGGCAGCAAGAGCTGCTGCTGCGTGGGGCTCGTCCGTTGGGCAAGAGCAAAAGTGCACTTAAACAAAAATAAAAACATCGTTTGGGCCAAACACCAATCCGCTTTGGGGTTTCAGGGGTACGAGGACAGCACAGTGCAGCGCGATACAGCGTTTGGTTTGTGTTGTGTCGAGTTGTCTCGCCAGTCGGACTGGCTGGATCTTTTTGCTTTCCTTAGATACACACACTGTTTGTCGAATACTAGTACCAAAGCACTCTTTGCATTGTCGCTAGCTACTTTGCTATACCATCTAGCGCTTTGGCCGTTGCAGACAAGTACTGAACAGCTGCTGTAGTTGGACGGTCTGCCTCTTTCGGCCGCATGAAGAAACATACAAAGACAGACAGATAGCTACAGTAAAGACCTCTGGATATTGTAGGTTCGTGGAAAGTCGCCTTCCGACACTGCGATCTCTTCGAAGCTTCTCTTTTACCTCTTTTTCGTCGAGTATTAGAGCTTATAGAGGTCGTCTTTTTCTCTCTTACGCTGCAAGACTCTATGGCGTCTCTTCTAGTCACTTTTCGGTCTGCCTATATCCCATCTTTTTCCTAGCGTCTAGACAAAGGAAAGCCAACTGAAGAAGCATGACATCGAAGGGATCCTGTCGTCGAGCTCACAAATCTGCTTCTCGCTCGTGATCTATAGCCACCATTTATTTAGTCCTACTATTCGCTTGATTTCCCCTTTACTGATCATAGCACCCACAGTACATGTGGGTTGTATGCGTTTTTCAGAACACTCGGCGTGTTACACAATCGAATACACTTTGAAAGAATGGGGGGTGGCAAAAAGTTATCGAATTAATAAAGGCTTGTGTAATAGAAGTGATTGCTCGTTCTGTTAAAACAAAATTAGTAATTAAGTGTTCAGCATTCCGATTCAAAAGATTGATTCCTCCAGAAGCATTTTTAACTTAAATCGTTTGTGGCAAGGCAAGTAAGTTGAACAACTGTAAATAAAAGCATGCATCAGATTAGAGGTTGCGTTGCCAGATATTGTTTGCGGTAACCCATTATTTGTCCACACATAAAAACAAAAACCTACATTTTTGATAGACATGACTATATAGTGCGACATTAAATAATTTTTCGATAGGATCATAAATAAAAAAGATGATACGCTCCGCAACGGCGGCGGCGGCGGCGACGACAAAGCGTGGTAAGAAAACAAATGCTTCTTTGTCTAATACGTTTGTTATTCTCGGTTCGTTGCAGCCTCTGCTTCTCTAGCTGCTTCTGAAAGCGACCAGCCAATTTATGTTCTTTGTATCTGAATCGCATATTCTGTCTGTCGATATCTACCGATTTCTGTATAGTTATTGATACTAATGTTTCAGTGCGCTGCTACCGCCATCAACCCCAACTGTCCGCTGACTATCCACGTCTATCTCTACCTGTTCATCTTATTTTTCCCCCCTCTCTCTCTCTCTCTCTCTCTCTCTAGCCGTGTGCGTGTTTGAATGTACTTCTCTACTACCCATCGGCGTTGACGTCCTCTCGTGAGGTTTCTGCTTAAAAACATGACTTCGACAAGCACTTCTGGTATTTCTTTTTGCTTGCTTGTAAGAAATGTGGGTACCGTCACAACTTGTTCTTTGTTGGCCGCTTGGAACGGGCAGGCCGCTATTGCCTTTTGCTTTTTGTCGTCGGCTAAACGGTGACTTGTAGTGGCCGTCGTGACGGTGTCAGTACTTCTACTACAGCTGCTGCTGCCTTACGCTGGCGATTTTTCTCTCCGTTTTTTTCTTAGTTCGTTTTCGCGTTCCTCGTTCGGTTTTTGTTCATCATTTACGATTGCGCGCTTGTTCGCGTCGTTCGATTGGTTGATGCTGATCGCGGTGACGGCGGCGGCGCCGGCGGCCACTGCAACGATTTCTGTTGCTGCTGCGGCAGCAGCCGACGCCATAGAAGTCGCACGACGGCGCGCTGAAAATTCCTGAACCGTCTCTGCTAGCCCCAGCAGCAGTGACAACCACTTTTCCACTCCGGATTTTTAGCCGACGCTGTTGTCTGGATCATTTCTGTGTCTTCCTCTGTTCGTGTTGCCGCTGGCGTCGCTGCTTTCTGCCTTCAATTGCCCCTGATGCCTCTCTAGTTTCGGTTGCCTGCTTCATCCCTTTTCGCTTTCGAATTCTTTACCGCCGAGAATTGGAATGACAGTGTAGTTCGGCAGACTCTGCTAACCCAGAAGCTGGCAGACTATGCTTATGGGGCTGGCTCTTTTGCATCCGTATTTGAACGACAACCAATTCGGCCATCGCTTAGGCCACAGCCGAATTAGCTAAACGACGAGACTCTCGGTAGCTAAATGTGGTACAGTAACTTTTCTATATTTCGTATTGATTAGACTTTCTGCTCAAGCTTTTGATCCTTTATTTCTTTCGAATTTTACAAATTAAATTTATATATATAAATTTAATAAAGAGCTCGGGGGCTCGTACAGGGTTGGTGTGACTCATTTGGTAGCTCGAACACGCATAGACCCTTCAGAGCCGTACCGCCATCACCTGATGGGAGCTTAGCGATTCAAACTGACACAAACAGATGCCGACATTGGCAACAATTCGTTTGTCAAATTCGTTTGTTGTCATCGGCGCTGCTGCTGCGCGAACCAGCGTCTCGCCTGCTGAGCAACGTATGGCGTTTTGGCCCTCGACAAGTGGCTGGCTGTGCTCTTCTTTGTTTTGTGCTCGCTAACTACCAATCGAATTGAAGCTGCGGGAAAGGTAGGAGGGACCTACTCCAATTCGGCGACCAGCCGATCGATCGATTCGTTCCCAAATGTAATAATAGAAGTCCAATGCCCGCCCCTGAGCAACGCTGTCGTAGATTGATTTACGCGGCGTCCATCGACTCCTTCGGCTGTTGTTGTGCGGCGTCGATGCCAGATGCGTCTGTTGCCGACCGCAAAGGGTGGTTGGCAACACTGAGCCGGATCAGTCGCTTAGTTAATGCAGCTACAGAAGAGAGATGCACAGAGGACAGACCTGTTGTGACAACAACAGACGGCCATGTCCTTCTACATTCGGTTCTCCCCCTTCTTGGCCGCCACAGTATCAGCCACTGACGCTCTTGTCTATGCATTTGCTGCGATAACAGAATCGTCGTCATTTTGTCGCGTTTTTTCGCTCTGTCAAAGTGTTAATCATGGACGCGTTTTTTGCCAGGCGTACCCAGATGATATTCTAATGGACGGTAGGCGTGCATATGAAGTGGTTCGCGTATGCGTCAGCGTTCGTTAGCGTCGTGCCCATGGCTATACAGTCTTAGTGACGCCGCCTAACGTATAGTTAGCAGCAGCAGCAGCAGCAGCAGCAACAGAGGAAAGTCTCGCATTGTAAAAGTAATTTTCTGAATATCCACCGCCATTGTTCGGGTTGACAGCACTGCCGTAGCAATTACAGTCGCTGGGCTGCTGATGGTGCCAACATAATCAATCTATTTCGTTTTGCTTCAGAGTATTTAAAACGTAGCTAGCATTATATCGAAGTTTTCTTCTCATTTTCAACTATATCTGTATAGTTTTCGTAATGATTGTCAAATTACTATTAAATAGAGTGTTATCAGTTATTCTGGGGCGGCACGTGATGAATAAGCTATATTCAGCGATATGAGCAGACAACAAATAACGGTCTGTTCATTTTGAACAGTTGTCGAGGTACAACAAACTTCTAGGACACGAATAAGGCTTATACTCTGTAGGATGTTTGGACGAATCGCGTAGAAAGCTGACTGAAATTTCGACTCGGTCCACGGGTTCTCAAGTGATCCCTAGTCAGAAGATCCCTAAAGCACTTCGACTTGAATAAAATAAAAGAAAACAAGTTACTGCGCATGAACATACAGGTGCGTTGAGTACGTTCCTCCTCTATTCACTCAGATTCTATCATTTTTGTGAATTACGTTGCATGAGCAAAGAGTAAACGTGCAAAAAGGGAGGCTCTTCGTTTTTTTTTGACAGGATGTAGCATGATGGGCAGGAAAACGATCCCTTAGATTTTCCTGTGTTGAACTGTCGCTGCAGTAACTTAACTACACAAAAGGGCGGCCATTTAGAGAAATAAGTTACCAGAGCGTTCAGGCGGGATCATAGCAATAGCTATTGTGGGGCTTGGGCATTTGCCATTAAGTGGCATCAGGCGGACTCAGCATAACGGATGAGCTCGTTATGATCACGGTCCCATTCCCTTTCCGTCTGCGCCTTGGGAATCTCCCTTGCGTTAGGTAATAGTCGCAAGCATGATTGACATTAAACTAGCTGAACATTTCTTCGTAAACATGCTCCCATGTGCCTTATTGACAAACCACTCTGTAGAGGATAAAGAACGACCGCCACATTTGACTATATCAAGTGCCATCAAAGTTCCGCTCAAAGTCTTCTAAAAAACAGTACCTACATAAATCACAGTGGCACTTATGCGTTTATTGGCTGAGGTCCAAGATAGGCGTACTTCAAAGGTAAAATGAAAATACCCCTTGCAAAATTCATTGGCCACTACTTTTCCACGCCGCCTAAATTATCAGCGAAGAGAAACATATAATATACTTGCACTGGTACGCTAATCATCAAATACGGGGTTGTTGCCTGTCGCGTAAGTTCTAAAGAAACAATTCTGGCTGTTAGCCTGATTTAGAAAGCGAACCTGTCACACTCAACTTATTTCTCGCAGTACTCACATATTTGACGTATAATCACAGGTATGCGGTTCGGCCTATTGT
This sequence comes from Varroa destructor, assembly GCF_002443255.2. Classification (NCBI taxonomy): domain Eukaryota; kingdom Metazoa; phylum Arthropoda; class Arachnida; order Mesostigmata; family Varroidae; genus Varroa; species Varroa destructor. The sequence continues at coordinate 29,040,132 of NW_019211454.1, forward strand.
TATACAAACGTAAATATCGTCGCTCTGTTGAAGTTTGCTATAAAAGCAGCGCCGATAAAATAATCTGCCCATGTAAAACGTGCCCATTCGGTTAGTGGTTCTCATATCGGAAAGTGTGGTTCATCGACCACTGCGTTTTCGTAAGCGCGTCAAGTATATAATAATAGCTTCGGATGGCGTCACTTCATCTAAATGAGATGGTCGCCAATATACAAATGACCCAAACACAAGGTGCAACGAGGTGCGCCGAAATACTAGTCTAGAAACGCAGTCAAACTGCCGTATTGATGAATTAAATCAGAAAGCCCTCTAGGGAAAGTTCGCATGCAGGCAGATAAGACGTGTTTGTTTATGAATCGGAAAGTGCCACCCTATTCTTCTACTGTGAAGCCATTTGCTTTCGTGAACGACGACAACTGCTTCCGTCTTACAGTCTGCTAAAATCGAGAACAACTGCTCCCTCCGTATATCCGTTTCGAGTGTATTCGTCATAATTTGCCGTCGTATTAAGACACTCCAGCGTCAGCCGTATAAGTCAAGAAGCGATCAGTAGTGATATGGTGCGTCAAACAGACATCTCTGAGTCTTCAAACCACCCCCTGCTATAGTTGCTGCCTCATCCGCGATACCCTTACCGACGGCCGGGCGGCCGGCCGGCTGGCCGGCCAGAACGCCTCTTCTACTGTACTATTATAGCAGTCTAGTGCAGACGACAGATCAGCGACGATGAATCTGAACTGAGTGAGCCCGCGAGGCAGGCAGCGAGGAGCAGTGGGTCCGTTGATGGAGCCGAAGCTATTGGGTTGTACTTTCCGTTGGGTGGCGTCCAATGAACAGGACGGGGCCAGTCGCTCGCTTGGTCCTCTCACCAATCTGCCTGTTAGCTGATTTCCCGCCCGCTGATGTCGCGTTCATGCTTTGAGGGGCCCCACGGGAGGAGACTGAATCGGCCGTAAAGCACAACTGTACAACAGAAAGGCAGACACAGAAAAAGAGGAAGAGGAATGGGCGAATGCGCGGGCGGTGGGTAGCGGGGATTTCGTGGGGATTGTAGGTTTGAGAGATAAAGCGTTCGGGGTGGATTCATTCGTCAAAACATCAATTTCTCCCATTTGGCTAGTAGAGTATTTATAATCAGCTCACAAAATCTGTTAGCGACTATGAAGACAGAAAAATTTGTCTTTAAATAGCGATCTATTAAGTTGTGGGGTAGTTGACTAGTAGCTTTTGTGTGTGACGAGACATTGCACGAAGTCACTGTAGTGACATCCGATGCTTCACGATCATCATCACTATCTAAATGCACTATTATGTGTATTAGACTATCATCATGAATCTTCTTCTGTTTTTTCGTTATATCACTGCTACGCTGTATATCGTTTATGAATCGTAAACGCCTTTGTTCCAATCAAGGTACAATGAAATCGACGATAATTAATGAACAGGTCACTCTGCTTTAATACAAATTCTATAAATTTATTTGAAACAAGTATTTGAAACTTGTAGAACGCTTGTGATATGAACGAAAGAAAGAACGGACGATTGTCAATTTCTTGATTTTCTATATAAATACTAATTTGGGGGGCGATCAACGCAAGCTGATGGCTGACTTTTTTTTATGCGGTTTAGTACGGTAGCGGTACGAATTGGCCTTTACCTACATATATTCTGTCGGACTGTTTCTCCTCAGGCGAACAAGCAATTTCTGTCCTTCGCTTGAGCTGGCCATTTTATAAACCTTCATGAGGCAACAATATGCACAGCGTAGTTATGTGTTTGTACTATCTGCATGTTTCGCTTGAGAAAATGGCATCCACTACGGAAGTAAGCAGCACCTCGTCCTGATATAACGGAGGCCGCAAACTCTAGCAGGAAGAATCATAGTTACCTTACGGCAACTCTTCTATTGCTGTTGATGGCCTGAATTGTCTTTGTAGCGTCATTCGTCTTATTTCTTTTTATCATATAACTGCCGTTGTAGTTGTTCAAATGTGCTGATTTCACGCGGTTACATTAGATTTATCGCCTCGGTATCGTCAAATTGTTTTTAGCCGAATTCCGATTTTGGCAAAAACAAACAACTAGATAACGAAAACAAAATAACGCCTTGGGAAAAATACACTTTTCACGAGTACGCGCACACCTCCGGCTGCCATTTTTAGATCTGTTTTGTTTCATTTTCCTGTACTATAATCTGCAAAAGTAAGATAACATACTGTTAACAAACAAATTCATTCAACCAAGACGCTTGACGTTATTGAGGTGATTATGGCTTTTAGTGGACCATATTTACAGTCTGGTCTCCCTGCAGCATCAAGCTCGCTCGATGATACATTGCTTTACTTTTCTTGCAGCAATGAGATAACCAAGTATATACCTGCTCATAGAGGGAGCCATTTCTTCCCTCTTCTGAAGGAGAGCAGAACGAATAGCAACAACAACATCTTCCAAGGCTGTGCATAGGATTTGCGTTGTTCCGTTAAGGTTTCCATCTGCAACAATAACATCATAAATTTGGTTCAGCTGCAACACGTACAGCGCCTTTTAGAAATGTATAGAAGCATCAATAAGTGAGTAAATGGACCTGTCATTTATGTCTCCTGATAATGAAAACACTGAGTGGTAAGGCCCTTGAACTAGTTTGGCGTCAACTGCATGTTTGCATGGTAATGCATACACCCTTTCAGCTCCTAACAGAGGGGTACCTATATGTGTTGCTTGTTTTACAGTATTTGTCAACTTTTAAGCAACATTAGTGGTTGGCTTATAAGCTGAATGAACCACTGCTAAAATGTAATGATTTTCAAAAGTGAGAGCACATAACCCTTCAAGGTTCACTTGATGTTATTGTTGGTCACGCAGGCAGCACTACAATATGATACAGGTACGCCGCCGCAATACGAAGGCCTTTCCGCATGCAACACAGACGGACGGCCAGGCAGGCAAGGACACACACACCCACGCTGCCAGAGGAACGTATGGATGGTCGGAGGAGTCAGCGAGAGTATGATGACACCACGCCCTCACGAATCTCACTTCCTTCAACGTTCCCTCTTTTTGTGTTTGACGGTTGGCGCTGCTGCTATAGTCGCCGTCGTCACCCTGCCATCAACAACGTGGCAAACAAGGCTGACACCGGGTCGAGCGACTATAGCAATCGCGCAATTCTCGCTGTATTCCGAGGTATTATATAAAGAGGCAGACAAACAAGCGTATAGGCGAGGCCAGGCCAGGGCAGGCAGGCAGGCAGGCAGGCAGGCAGGCAAACAAACAAACAAACAGACGGGAAGACAGGGTCGCCCTGCCATCACTCGGCGCAATGATCGCGGTATGAAACATACACGGTATTAAAGCACCGCAGGGTCTCGAAGCAGCGACGCTCGAGGGCCGCAAACAGTTAACCTATTGATGCTTGCGAATATAATACTACTGGCGCTATTGCGTCGGAACGCCCAGCTTCTAGTCTGAACAGATCGATCTGTCCGAATGGCTATACCAACTTAACAGTTAGTTCCGATTGTGTAAGGGTTCTAGCCACGCTCGAGGCTTTCAAATGACTCGCTAGCTCTTAGCATTACACAGTTAGAAAACTGTGGCCGATTGTCGCAACCATTGGCGGTAGCAGTACAAATGGCCGCTGGCACTTCTGCAATGGCTTAGCATTGATATCGCTACTTATGCCGCCATTGTTACCGTTAGGCCTGTTGATTTAGGCTTTGGAATCACTTCATTTCGAATAATCAGACAAATGGACAATAACGGCATCGACTCGACTTTATGTAAACATATTGTTTTAATGTAGATGTTGTACAGCTGGCAACGTCGAGAAAGGCAAATCAATGAGCTTGAGATAACTGTTATCAGCTGTCCTAACTGTACAATACTTTATCTGTGGATAGCCAGGATTTTGAAGCCATCCGCCAATACAGATATTCACAAAAATCGTTAGATTACATACATTGGTACTCTGCTATCATGGCACGATGTGTAACATACGATGATGTAAAATGATGCAATGCCTATAGTGAGTAGAGATTTGTTGATTAAACAATGAAAATGTCCTGTAGAAGCCACAATATGTGTTGGCTCAAGTAGCTTGGTCAGCTGGTAAGTTGCAGCGTCTGCTCCGCAGCTGTACCTATTCCAGGGCAAATCAGGCGATTACACACACGAACTTTACTAAATCGATTAACTGTGACGTATTACTTAACCAGCATTATCTTCTATCCTGTCACACTTATAGTCCTAACTTTGGCAGTGAAGTATCGTCTGATCGGCCGATTTCATCAGCAGTCATCTATATCTCCGGTTAAACACTGTGTCGGCCTTTTTCATCGGCCAGAATAGATAAAGACCTTTCCTCTATCTCCATAGGACTCTGCTGCCCCTATTGCTTCGATCTGAGAGTATCTGCTTCGGCTTAGCTAATGCGTAGAGTTATGCGGACACTGATGTCACATAAATCCATCACACTTCGTCGCCCAGCTCCCTAATCTTCATCGAGTTCGTAAGACTGCGAAGCAGTGCTGGCTGTTTCTAGCATCGATTGACACAAATGACTATACGGGACCTGGTATCACCAGCCAGCGTTCAACAGAGCTTGCCGGCTCGCACAGACGCAGCTAACAACGTTTAGCTCGAGCGGTGCAATGAGCCTGAAGCAGTGCGGCAGTTAATTTCATTTTGTCTTTTTGTTGTGTTTTGTCCGCCCCCACTCAGCAGACAACAATGCAAGAGCTGAAGACGAACGTACCACGCTGTCTCAGTGAATGGAAAAGGGACAATTGCCTTCGTTTGGTTTCGAAATGAACAAAAATCGCCGATTTCAACGAACGCCGGTAAGAGAGATCGCGTTTAGCAGGGATGCTTTTCTGGTTCATTCTGCATTGGCATACTATGCTTTCCGTTTTTGTTCTTAGTTCTGTCACGGTTGCCTTGTCTGTGGCCGCGGCCGCAGTGACGATTACCATATCTGCAGACGACGTCGTGTTGCTACATCGTTGTCGCCTGCCTGTTATGGATCCCAGCAGGTTGAATCCTCATGCGATCTCACTTGAGATTCAATTGTCATTGAACCTTCGGCTTATCTCTCGGCAGCTAGCGTATGCTGTTTATCGTCTCCATCAAGTGAAACCAAGGGTTTCCTTTCGTCAGTTGCTGTTTCTATCTTCGAGACCGTCTATGATAGTCGTCGGTACGTTCTTACCTGCCGCTGCCGCTGCCACTGCCACTGCCACTGCTGTGTATGTAATGATGCACGATCGGGACCCGTCGGCCTGTCAGCGTGCTCAGCCACCAGACGGCTCTCACAGATGTGGGTATGTGATGTGATCTTACTGCGGCCGTATTGACCCTCGAATGAGATTTCACTACATTTTAGCTACTGATTCTCCTGACCTCTGACTGGTCACCTGCTCGTTGTTCTCTGCATAATTTAATTATGCTAGAACTTTGTCAGCATACCACCAGCAAGGCTAGTTGAAGGCAGCACATTGCAGGCCGACCCCCATTTTTACGAGGATCAGCCAATAATGCATAACGACGGAATTATGAAGGAAAAAATAACTACCCGACTCTTTATTGACATTTAACAGACCTCTGTTTTATTGAATTACGACGATACGTTCCAGTATATAACCTAACGGCTATTATCATTATTTTACCTAATGCGCTTTACTAGCGCCATGCCTGAGCAACAACACTCATAACCTATAAGCCGCGTAGTCGGTCCCTATGTTTTGCAACTTATATCCATTTGCCTAGATCTGTAATGATACCGTCGTCATCCGATACAAACAGTGGCATTTTGACTTCCGCCAAAGCTAGGCGATAGGCGAGCTTCTCATGCGCAAGGAAATATCTCAGCTCGTTGACCATGGACATGGAAATAGCAAATCAGCTCTTTTCTGAACACGTTCCGCGTCCAGCAGAAATAGCCGTTGTGTGCCGTGTGCAAATGGCAATCGCAGATTCACTTTATTCCATGATCAGTCATAGGGATACGCTAGATCGCAGCGGATTCTGTCTATCGAAGACCGGCCGACGGCTGTAGATCACAGAATACTACGAAAGATCTCAAGGAGTGAGAAATAAGCCAAAATCTAGCATCTATATGCCATAGAGCCTGTGCCAGCAAATAGGGAAGTGAGCACGGAAAAGTGTATGCGATTACGAAGTGGTACGACCGTCGTCCGAGCTCAACATATATAACACTATCTCAGTAGTCGATGGGTCTCGTCGTTCATGATCGCCGCGGTGAGATTTACAACGGCAGTAAATCGACTGAGCACACGGTGGAGCTCCTCATTCGTTGCCTGTCTGGACGACCGTCTGATTGAACACTTCTCTTTTTTGCGTTTGCTTTCAAGCAGCGGTAGCAGCGGCCGCACGCAGCCTTTGGGTGCTCCAACTGTTGCTGCTGCTGCTGCTGCTGCTGCCGCCATAAATCTGATCTGATATTGTTTCATAGCTTTCTATACTATAAGCCACATCGAGATCCATCATCGTAACGTAGACAAGTCTGATTCCCAACGAGAGAGAGAGAGAGAGAGAGAGAGAGAGAGAGAGAGAGAGCCTAGTAGCGTGTCTCTATTCATCCATAAACAAGGCAAAAAGCCTAATCCGTCCTATTCAGTCCTTGATCAGGCGTACTAGTCGCAGGACTAGCAATAATACGTAGATTGTGGCTGTTCTAAGAACGCTGATTGTAGATCCACCTGAGATTTGGTTGTCTCCAATAGCAAATGTAAGTTAAGAAGCCTTTCAAGCTCGCTACGCTACAGCTGGATTAATGATGCTCGCTAAGAAAAATAAAGCTATAAAATAGAGTAAAGTTTACTCTAAGCATAACCGACAGAAACGCCCTAGGAAGCACTGATACGAGACTCTACATTCAATCGCTTCATATTTATCCGTTGCTGAAAGTGTACTGATCAACGTTATGTTCCGCTACCATCTTGTAAGTGTCGTCGCGGAATTGGTTCGCTGCAATCAGCAGAGTTATTCGAATTACGTTCTAATATTGGTGTTGACGGTAGTGACCGTGACGGGAGCAATACATATCAGCTACGGCAGAAATGGCGTACGATAGGTATAGATTTGATTTGACCTGCAAGACAAGACAAGACAAGACAACCAGTTTTCGGCGCAGCCGCCATCCGCTCGATAGGATTATTCTGCAGGAGGAACTGAGTCTTTTACTGTCCTATTATTGAGTATAGCAGCGATGGTAGGTGACTTTACCGTGGCGGCCGACCGTTGATCTTCGTCTCGTTATTGTGCCGTTCTAATGCCGATCTAGCCATTGCTTGTTGTGTGGCTGCAAACGTACCCGTTGTATGCTTTGTTCCTCTCATCGTTTTTCATGTCGCTTAGTAACTTATTTGAAGCAAGTAACAGGAACAGTAGCGCCGGTATCGATGGCGATGCTATCGAAATTATGCGCGTTTACTGGCGAAGACATAGAATGCTTGTCGAACCAGCGGATGTACGAAGGCGCATCAGATCAGGGCGTTGTTGGAGGGCAGGACAAGATGAAACGGAACATAAAGACAACAAGCCATGTATGTTCGCTGTGTTAGCTGATGTTTTAGTGGACAAGACAGCGTTGGTGACTTCGTTTGCAGCAGCTCCATTTATGCGATCGGCTGGCAACAATAGAACGCCGATAACCACGGAGCCACAAAAAATAAAGTACAACTCACACAACGTAAGTGCGTCTGCGATAATGGCAGGTTCGACATCAGCAAAGGCTGTTCTATGAACCCAATTTGTATTCGTCAGCATATAGTAGATTTTCAATACGTATTCGTATTGCTATCCGTACCCTTTGGCCAGAAACAGCCGTATGGTAACGTTTCTGGTCGGTGCTGACAAAAGTAGGGGCTCATGTTGCTTTGGGTGGTCTCAGGCATATCATTAGAATCGAACTAAGTGTTACACGTTAACCGACGAAAACGTTTACCGCATCATTACAGAATCGAAACGTCGACTGCCGTGGTGATCTGGCAAGCATCTGCCGGAGTGAAACTCGAGTTTCGGAGCAGCTCACATGGCCAGCTAGAGTGAAAATTCAAACAGAATGTACGCATTTACATATTTATCGTACTTATCATTGAACGTAGCGTCCCTACGTAAAACCGATACGTGTACCCCAGTCCTTATTCTGACGGAAAGATAAAATGCTTCTCTGCTGATCGATGCTTGCTCTACATGGTATTTGTATTCCTTCAGGACGACTATTTGCTGTCAGGTAAACCAACGAAACTATTCTCAAATTATATATGGGGTGGCTCATACCGAAAATGGAAATCATTTCATTTCCGGTGGACGAAGGGCACCAATCCGAAAAAGTGGGTACGATAATATGCCGTTAGCGTGAGTTCCGTAGTTGACATCATAAAGCGGTCAACTTTGCTTCATTATGTATTGCTCATCTTTGATCTAAAATGCCTATACGATTCTAAAGGTAGAGAGTAAATGTAACCTGTCTGTCTTGAACATTTTCCTCACGTGAAGCCGATATAGCACCTCTGTAGGCGAGTCATACTCACAATAGGAACGAAAGACCGTGACTTAATCCCTACACATATAAGGGCTTTTGACAAGGCGGTCTATTATACGCGTATCAAACCTGAACATTCGCTGTCCCACCTAAGCAATGCCAATGGCCGCTTGGCCAAGAACAAGTAATATTTCATAAACCTAGACATTTTTTGGGTACGCGAGGAGGACGCAGAAACATCAATGAGATCGTTGTTGCCAAAATCCTATTGAAGAAATATTATTTGCTCTTTAATTGCCGGTCTCCGAACGCGGTCAAAACCTAAACGAGTTCCAATTACGTTTAGACGACGCAGTCCATAGACATTTCCCTTGATCTAGCTTCTATTCATCCCGCTTCAGCACGCGACTTTAGTGAAATGTCGATTCACCGAGCTTATCCACCACAGCCTCCCATGACAATCACATAACTCAGCTTCTTTACTCCTCTCGGGGGGAGCGCGGACGGCTCAACCCGCCAAACTGCACATCGGCATTGTCCCTCTCCCTCTTACTCTTGTAAGATTCGAGCCACTTATATAAGTTGCACTTCGTGAATTATTAGGCCAAACAGCAGAGGCCACTGCTTAGGTACACATGCTAATTGCACGATTGGTCAATACCGTTGCGCCTGCCAGCCTGCTAAACGATGTGCTTACTGCTATTATGTTAAGCAGCTATTTTATTGAGCTCACCCCCCAGAAAGGAGTAATGCTTTATCAATAAGCTATCGCATACATTAGAGGTCAGATTGACTCGAGTGTTCATTTCGATGAATCCTCTTCATCTCGGGACAAAGATGCACGACAAAGCTCAGTGATTCATCACTGATTAAACGGAGTTGTAGAACGTTCCCCTAAATACAATCGCTGCCCGTTACGCTGCTTTCATTTATTTGATCAAATAAATACATTTAATGACGTAATCTAACTGTTCGATAATGTGTATATTCGTTTTATTACGATCGTAGCATGACTAGGCTAGATCAGTAGACGTTTTACAATGGACGCTATCTGCTGTAAACGTTCTTCAGCTACTGGCAGTGCCTATGCTGTTCTGCGTGCAGTGTCTGGTACTGGCGTTGGCTTTCCTATAACGTATTGTTATGGCCTAGCATCACACGATGCCGTTTACGCGGCGCTGGTCATTATGCAACAGTAATGATAATAATCATTAAAATCACCACCGTCTCACAGAAGAACAACGGTGATGATATTAATCGCCAACTAATTGCTTTAACGATAACGGCTCAGCTCCTCGCGTTCGGACTGATGGATGAGCGAACCTGATCGACAGGTCTGATCAAAACTGTCGTCCATTTCAGGTAGGTTTTGTGTTTGCTATTTGTATTGCAATCGCAATATAGCTCTCTCGTTGGCAATGGCTTTGTGATCGTCTACGCCAACGTGTTCCTTATCGACTCGTCGAGGTGGCGGAACGTGCACGATAGCTTCAGCAGCTTCTTGCCTATGAAATTTAGACATCCACCGAAACCTGTCACCTACTGCCATTCAGTCACGTAATCCGCAGCTGAACTTCGGACAATCCTTGAAAAGATCGTTGCAACCTTAAGCTACTGTGATACGCACATAATTACTAGAATTGTATTTTTATTCTGTAAAAGATATTTGATTTCGTTCGTCTTAGCTTCTAATTGAAATAGAGCCAATTCGATTCAGTGGGTGCTCGCGTGTGTGCGTGTTCGCTTATAGCTGAATTTGTTTACCCTTTTGTTTGTTCACCATTTATATATATATGCCTGTGTTTATACGTGTGCTGAATCGGCGCGACTGTTTTCACAGGGAGACAAATGAGTGTCATTAGTAAGTGAGCAACGACTGTGACCGCAGGGGAGGCTACAGGATCGCTGAAGACGACCCAGCGGTGTTAAGCTCTTTGACAGGGAGTAGCAGGCGGAGAGATGATGTAGGAATGAAGGTGGCCAGATACAGGCAGGATTCTGCTGACAGACTGGTTACTACCAGGATTACATACATAAATTTTGGCAGCCTTTGGTTGCCGGTGGTCAAATCAATGTTGTTGTTGTCATAACATCACTGTTGACTTTTCTGCTGGCCGCTTGCGCTTTTGGTGTTATTTGGAAGCGGCACTGATGGCGATAATAGTCGTTCGAGATATGGCGACAGCGATTCAATCTGCCCATTGCAACATCTTCGTAGGTTTAGGTCGCCACTGCCACGTATATAGGCAGAAGCTTGGAAGGATGGCAGGACGGTAAACAAAGGAGTACGGGGTGCTCAAGAACCGCGAGGAGTCGTGTCCACTCAAATAGTTAAATAGAAGAGTTCGAAGGCCGGTCGGTCATTCATCTAAAAGGTCAGCACGTCAGGGCTGAAAGGAAGAGGATTGGTGAACAAGCATCGTCGACACGATAGCGGCGATGGGTGGTTGGTCGCGAACCAGCCAACGACTAAGGTCTTGACTGCCTACCTGCTTCCTCTCTTGCCTACCTGCTCCCTTGCTTGCCTACCTGCCCCTTGCCTGCCTGCCTGCCCGCCTCGTCGCTCGTCTGACGTCCTACCGGCTGATGTCTTGGGAGCTAGGCAAATGGCGGCCAAGTCACTTCCTCGCTGCCACTCGAAGATAAGAAATATGACGAAAACACACCACTGAGCGAGAGGAGGACGCTAGGTGAGTCTCCGTTGCATCAGAGCCTGCAGGATAAGCACAGCCTGAGCCAGGCGTTACCGCCTTGGCTACGATGACGACTATTTCTGCCAACGAGTTGAAAGCATGGGTATTGATCTTCGGACGATAAAGAATTGGGTCGAGACATTGAGTGTGCATTAGGTGTTCAGTGCGATTACGGTTTGCCGTGGCAGCTGAACGGCATTTAGCCGCCGGCAAAGAAAAGGTGCAACGAAAACCACGAATGATCGGAGAAGAAGAACGAGTGTCTAGAGTGGGAAGTGCGAAAAAGGCCGTCGCCTGTTGGCAGCTTGTTCTCCATCTACTTACAAGGATATTTGTCAAAATTGTGCGCAGCCCCACTCAGAGAAAATAACTCTGGGGTTGGCTTGACTGGGCCTCGCTTGATTCGGCTCATCACATAGAAAGTAGCAGTAATAGAGCATTTCTGCAGGAAAAGCATATGCAATGCAGAAAGGATGCATCATTTCGTGATATGAATTATACTTATTACCATTAATGATGCCGGGCGCTTTTAAAATATGGATTGTATGAACTGAGATAATTATGTATGTACGTGCACGAATTACTGATTCGCTAATATAGATTAGGTTCAAAGAGGAGTCTGCTTATACAAGATCCTCTTTTGGTTAGATCATTTAAATTCGAATATTATACTATGGAATTGACCAGATTGTTTCGTTATGATACCTCAGTGTGCCGTAGTATGAGAATCTGTACATTTTTACGCGGCGAATTAACAAACGTCTATATAAAACGCAGGAACTGTGATCATGCAGCGGCCTAAAGCCGTCAATCAGCCGCCAAAATCGAAGTGATAAATAGATAGATGAAATATTACGAAATATCTTAAAGCTCTTGGTTATGAAATTTGGGTAAAACTAATATACTTGATTTGTGCGTAACCTGGATAGCGCACAAACAGGTAGTCAGAGTTATATACATATATATGTATACTACATTTTTTTGGTATTTAAGTATCCGTACATTACAGTAAGAATTGAATTTTCGTAACGGAATGATCGTACGAACTTCTATTGAAGCATTTTTGCTAGGATGGACCCTGATGTCATGCGATGCTATCAAAAGCAGTGTTCGTAGTGCAACAACTGCCGTTCGGCCCAACGTAACCAAAACGTTTACGATCACCTATTAACTTTGATGGCGTGTCCCCTCGAGTGATAAAGCCCAAGTGGCGTCAGGGCATTTGCTGCCGAAACAATGGCGCCCGTTTACGATGCAGTGGCCGACCGCTATCTCTAGCGTCATTTCGGGTTACAATCTGCTCTCGAGTTCTTCTTTTCCCTACTTGTTTGCCAATTTTCCAAATCAAAGCACGCTCTAACCGATGTCATTATGTTATCAAGCGTCTATCATTACTATTACTACATACAAGTCAAAACAAATCCTACGTTTTACCATTGCTGCCTTGCAGGGCCATAGCGTGGCAGACAACCTACACGTGCAACCATTGTAGCAATTATTATTATCATAATCATTACTCTTTATCGATCTTCGACAGTTTATTCATTGTAGCTTAATACATTGTTTGTTTATGGGCTGTATTATAAAACAATACCTGTCTTCAGTCACTTCACCACTGTGCATAGCCAGAACAATCGCTACTGCAATTGCTGGGGTATCAAGTGCTTCCATCGAGAATAGAACAGCAGGCCAATCTAATAGGCCAGCGAAGCTGACTGACAGACATCTAAAAGCGCGCTGACGAAGCAGCATAGTAACAACAACAACAACAACAACAACAACGTAACATAAATGCAAAGCAAAAATATATCATTTCCTAAAAGCACAGGCTTGCTCACTTACTAACGCGTCTCGTCACCACCGTTCATCTTCGATTAGGGCCGAACCGTTATCACGCCGAGGTTAAGGCGAAAACAACGACGACTGGATATTGACGGTTGACGCCGTAGCCCTAGGCAAGCTTCTTCGTCTGTCTCACTTCACATTACATTATATGGGATAAGTCGAGGACATAGCGCGATACGGTGAGACGGCGGAAGCCATCCGCACGAATAGCAAAGAGTATAAAGTCATTCGTGTCATCGTAGGCGTACCGTATGCATACATCAGCTGGCAGGCCCGCAAATACTTTAGACGTTCATCCGGCACTTGCTAAAGTTCATAGACTCCAGCAATCACAGCTCGAATAAGGTTGTTACAAACGGGTCAAGGGACGTTTCTGTCGCACCACAGTGGCCGTCAAGGCTGAGTGAGCTCTGAGAACCCGAGCTGCGTAGTGAGCACCGAGTCGATATCGAACAAGACCCACCGATCTAGCGATGACGAAACAGCAGGCAAACAGCGGTCGCTCGAATGGCAAGTCAGCTACGGCAATGAACAGTGACCAAAACCTTAAGTGACTCCACTTATGAGCTACTAAGATAACGTAGCTGCAGTGGTAACGTTGATGACGGCGCTGGTCTCATAATTCGACTGGAACATTTTCAGGAGCTCGGCACTTTGAACGTATATATATAGCTAGCAGCAGCAGCAGCAGAATGACCAGTGGGCACAGTTTGGTTACTATAAAGGGATGGCCGATTTGCGATATCAAGCCACACTTTGTAGTACACATACAGACACATAGCACTAATATAGTCGGTAATTCATTCTACAGGCCATACGGCGACAATCAGCAACAGCTTTGATAGTTGAAGAATTGTTCAGACTCAACGGGCCAATAGCCAGCCACTTGCGAGCTACTTGTGTGTGTGCGCGTATGTGTGTGTGTGTCTTGCCACCGTGGGCTCGCGCGGACGACCGAGTAGCCGGCTACCGGTGGACATCCACCCGAGTAGGACGGGTGGGTGCCCACCGATGCGCAAGAGATGTACTCTTCGACTCTCCAACTACAGTGGTGCCAGTAGTGATATGGTGAGCGGGTATGTGTATGTCCTTTACCACCATCAACGTACTGCTCGCGTCGTACATCATAACCTACTTGAACTGGTACGCTTGATCGCTTGCACAATGCAGGTAGGCCAGCTTGCTGACTGCTTCTGACTATGGAAACGACTGCAAGTCTAGCAAACCAAGCGCATGCAGCAGCGTACTGTTAGTGGCCAGTAGGCAATCCGTAGCCGGAACAACAAAAACAGATCAACCTGAGTGGCCTTTGCATTGCGTTCACCTTGCCCTTTTTCAAGTCCTTTGGTATGTTGTGGTCGTTTTTCAGTGGTCATTTCGTCCCGATGCCACCATGCTGACTGCGGCGGAGAGCAAAAACATGAACCGCTAGGAAAACTAAACAATGAAGCGTCTAAGAAACGCTACAGCAAAGAACACCGTGCCCATAAGCGCAACATAGCATTCATAGTACTACAACGGGAAAGAAGCAACAATATTCTCTACAGAAGCACTAATTGAATGCGACTCCGCTATTTCATTTCAACACATAAACGCGCGAAATATTTTTAGGCAGTAAGTCCGACCGTTGATCTGGAGCTTCAAATATTTGTGTCATAACCAGCTTTAAAAATAACTCATTCGGGGTAGACATAGGTACGCATATAGAGAGTGTAGCGGACGGTCGAGGCTTTGCGATGATATCAGGACAACAGGCCGTTGGCCTAGCTGCGCAAGAGGGCTGCTTCGAGTGCAGAAGCAGTAACAGAAGCAGCGGTCAGCACATGGGCACGATAACTACATATGAACGAATCGCCCCAGGCAATTGCAATAGTCGGCCTGTCGTTGACTTTAAAGAAATCAGATCGGCCAAGCAACCAGCAGGGCCGTTTTGGCAGCTGTGTTAATACATTCCTCGCTGAAATTTCTACGGACACGACACACCGAACCGCGTTCGATATAAGGAAAAAAGATCGTGCTTGCAGGCGAACAAGCAGTGGACGTACCGTTGTCCAACAACTTGACAGCGTCATTAGCGGTTAACTGCTCAAATCGTTTTGAGAAGACGATTTATTTTAGCTATGACTTCAGTTAATATCGTCAAGCTCGATCTTGATTTATTTTTTTCGCACGTGCTGAGTGTGTCATGCGCTTAAATCCGGTGTCGAGCCGGCAATCAATGCCGACATATACACTTTACTCAAACGCGTGATTCCAAAACTCGAGGAAGATGTCCACCAGAGGCTGGAACACGCAACGAACTATCTCGTATCATCTGGCTACAAGTTGTTGGCAGATGTAACATGAATAAAGCGTTTCTTCTTCTGTTCATCAATGGCAGACTCCATATGCTTCGAAGCTTAATTACACAGACTACTTTTTCTATTCATACACGTAGTTGTTTGGAATAGTACTTACCGGCCGGATTGGATGCGTAGCCTTTCATCCAGGGGTAGTAGGGGGAAATTGGGGTTTGCGAGGGATTCCCACCGGGATAACCGCCGCGCAGGGGGTCAGGACCCATTGGGTAACCAAGGTGCGGAGAATGTGCTGCTTCGAGTGCTCGGGGATCGAGGCCTTGAGGAGGAAAGCCTCGCCGGAGATCTCCGGGTATGGCTCCAGGTGGACCTCGAGGCTCGGCATCAAGCTCTGCTTTGCCTAGCGCTAGAGAACCTAGGCCAGGACTAGCTTTATCACCTGATTGCGGATTCGGAGAGAACTTTTTGTCGAGCGTCGGTTGCTGTTGCGCTCCCTGAGCTGCACCCGGACTACAGTTGCTGTAACCCCCAGAGGCGCCCACAAGATCGGCGTTGGCGCCAGCTTCACCTCGTTGAGGTGTTGGCAAAAGACGGTCTTCTCGGCCGTCACTCCGCGAGCTCAGATTCATGCCTGTACTTCCTGCGCTTGAACGGTTGGGATCTGACGGCGATCCGTACTTCTGATCGCTGTCAGAGTCGGATACTTCAGGAACTGACGGCGGATTGTGGTATACCCCAACGCTGCCGCTCAAGCTGCCAAGGCCCGCATGGCCACCAGGCTGTTGAGGTGGTGTGCCCGTTGAATAGTAAGCTAATCCCGGATAGTAGTTTCTATGGGTGGCCGACTGGTAGGCGCCAGATACGTCAGAACCTGAGGGTTCCCCCCAACCGAAGTAGGAGTTCATGTTGAGGCCGACGTGGCTTTGATTTGACGCTGGCGTCTTTTATAACTTCTGTGTACGCACTGACACACAAGTTGATGAGATTCTCTTGTCGATATTATTGACACCACACTTGCTGGATTTGTAGCTACTGCTGCTGTTATCGTCGTCACTGATCAATCAAACACCAAGTTATCACAGACGGAATAAATGACTGTAGATTACAACATTAGTATTAGTTTGATTATTAGTTCCAGTTCCAAAAGGATCGCTTCCGATAAGTGGACAACAATGGTTGGTCTTCCGTAAAGTTGGAGCAGTAGTTGGACTAATGATTGCACTGTTGAAAGCAGTGCTGTAGCAGCCTAAGGACTTTATTGCTAACTGACCGGTCGTTGCCGTTATTACTGCAAGCTCATTGACGTTAGTCGGGCTATGGATTTATTGTAGAGGTTGGCGGCCTGCAGGCCGAAGGCTGCCTAGGCTATAGGCTGCAAGCTGCAGTGCAGTCTCTGTGGACGGCGGCGTCACTGGACGCGCTGATGCTCTGCGCAAATCACACCACGCAGATGGCTTCACTACTTCGCTCACCGGCGATAATCACATGCGCAGTTTGCAAGCGAGCGGCCAGTGAGGCCAACTCCTCCGGACAGACTACAGACTAAAAACCCCACCGATAACACTGACTCTGGTAACTGTTATGGCCAATGAGTGGACATAGCCAGGAGGCAGGCAGCATATCAGAGAGGACGCTAGAACACTCCAAGCAATGATTTCTTATAACACTCCTTCCCGTTGCACGTTTCTTCTTTGTTCGTTCCAGCCGTCCTCAGGCTGTCTTTGACGGAAGGTCTCTAGCGAACAGCCGACGTATCTGCATCAAATCCTAGCCCACCTTGAGCCATCGAGGCACAATGACGCAACACAATGAACAACAAACTAGATGAAGTTGTAACAGCCACTTAATGATGGCAAAATCGAAGATACGTATAATCGAAAATGCCGAATTACGAATGTTATTAAAGGCACGCACTTACACAAACACTTCTCTTCCTTTCTTTCTACATATACGTATATAATATAAATACTTTTCTTGTATATGCGTAGCTCGATGGCACCTCGAGCTGTTTGAATCCTTTTGCTGCTGTTGTAGTCGTCGAACGAACTGGAGGGGAGTAGTAGTACTAGAATAAACAGGGCGCACTTCACTGTTACGTGTACGACAACACCTTGTTTTTCTTACTTTTGCTATAATGCTATAAATATGCACATATGCATCTTTCCTGACGGTAACCAATCGATTGCTTTTTAAAGTCGTGTTTTATTATATATCAATGCATAGGGCCTTTCGCACTAGCTGTTGATAACAATAGTCGTGTTGTTGTTGTCGTCGTTGTCGTCGTCGTCGTCGTCGTCGTCGTCGTCGTCGTTGTCGTCGTCGTCGTCGTCGTCGTCGTCGTCGTCGTCGTCGTCGTCGTCGTCGTCGTCGTCGTCGTCGTCGTCGTTGTCGTTACGGTTGTTGTTGTTGTTATTATGCTTATTATCAAAAATCTTAATAGGTAAGAAAGTTGTTGTTGTCGGAACAATAACAACATTTCACTTTTCGTTAACCGTCACTTCAGCGGCCATTGTTCCCGGCTGACATTGACAACACATTATTGACACGATTGGCAACACCGGGCCAACGATCATTTCGAGCACGGGCCAGCCGGCTCTAGCAAGACGCTCCACCGAGCGGTAGGAACCGACCGTGGGTTGGTTGCTTTGGAGTCCTCGGATCGACTGACTGACTGACGGAGTATAAGTGAGTAAGAGTACTGGCGCGCAGCTGACTCGAAAGCGAACTCCGGCGCGCTTGCTCCAGCCGGCGGTAGCAGCAGCCTCGCCGCCGCCGCCGCCTCTATCGTTGGGGGTCGCTGCGGTAGCTCCCTTCGCTCCACTCGACTCCGCTCGCGTGTACGGCCACGACCACAGACTCACATAGGGACCACTACACTAGCAAGACAGGACACCATACCACCGCCGTCACTAGTACTACCACAAACACACACTACAGTTACTACAGATCGACCGGGCGACCGGCCACGGTCGCAGCTCCCGGCTGTCCCTTTCTGTTCCGTCCGCCTTTTGTCTGCCTGCTTGCTTTGAACTACTAGTTCAGCAAAACAATGTGCTAGCGAACTTACAGCTACTGTCCCTTGGGGGATAACTAAAGGCTCGCCTCGAGGTTCGCACCCGATTTCGCATCGGCACTAACATACACAGATGTTATTGGTTAGCTTTTGTCCGCTGTCAGCTGTTGCCGCTGCCGCCCCTGTAGCTGCTTTTTGCCGTCCTGGCGCGGGTACGATGAAAAACCACACTAGAATGGATGGACAAAATGCCACGTCGGACACCGCGAAAACTGTTGTACCACGGAACTTTGTGGCCGGTAGCTGTTTGGGCGATCTGTGTCACCAGTTGTTAGCTACAAGCCGAATTAGCAGTCGTGACAATCAGCTTGCTTACCACGTTCACAGACGTCCTGTCCTGCTCTAGGCAAGTCGATATTGCCTTCTTGCGCTATGAAGCTAAGAAAATGATGATGACGACGTTGTGGAGCTTTGACACCCCACACAGACTTGCCACTTGCTTGCCGCTGTGCAGAGCGCCTGATGTGAGCAAGCAGGTTCGCGCGCGTATACTGCTAACTAGAGTCCTCTACTATGAGTAACCATTTGCACGACGACGAAGGCGACGCTGCTAGCAGCTGCAGAATAGCACCGACCATACATCATAAAAATGTTATGCCAGAAAGAGAGAGAAATCAACCATCTTTCATAATGAGCTTAGGCCCCTCCTTTTGGGAAAGGGCGCATCGGGTGCCCTCTCCACAAGATGGCGGCCACCTTGGTGCCGATGATCTGAGGAAGGGAGGCACCACCGGCACGATACGACGCTAGTGCGGACACTGGGCACCGCCGGGTAGCGCCGCCGCCGCCGCCGTCGCCACCGCCGCCGCAGCAGCATCACCAAAGAAATTCTGCGCCAGCGGCCTTACGAACAGCGTCGGTTCTGTTTTGCTCTGATCCTGCTAGCTGAGTTCTTCTTGCATGCGCCTTTCATCAGCGAGCCGGAACGTCTTGAGGCAAACACAGGTTGTTGAAGCAAAGCGGGCACCAAAGGGACGACAGCCGGTTGAGCGAAGGAAGCGAATGCAGGACGTTTTGCCGCCTAAAAGAGGCAACGAGAGAGAGAGAGAGAGAGAGAGAGAGAGGGGAAGAGAAACGAGGAGGTTCCGGCGCTTGTGAGCGCAATAGCAAGAGCTCTCAGGCTAAAGCAAATATAATGAATACAATAAAAACGATGAAAGAGGGAGATAAAATTAACATGTACATTTCGCCTTATAGTCCCACAACCACTGCCATGGTGATATGGCCATGGTTATAAGCATATAAAGGAGGAATATTGGGTTATAGCATGAATCGAGATTCTGAAATGATCGAAGCGACCTTCCGAAATGGACCAGTTGACATCTAAATGTATTACTAGGTTGCTTTGTGTACAAAGACCGCGTGGTTTATGTTCGTTTAAATCGCTGCTCCTTCGCTAACTAATTGTAGTGATAACAGATTAATAAAGGTGAAAATAAAAAGATCAACTATGTTATACAAGAAGGCTCGCGTTAGTATAAATTGAGTTTATTAAATACATGTAAATACGAATAGGCAGTTTAGTGTTTGCTTGAACCACTGATCAGTTCTTCTTCTGCTGCGCCTCTTCACCACTTGTTGATCGCACTTGAATTATATAAGGCTGAGTACGATGGTATCCCATAAAGCTTACGTTTGTTACAGGTCCTTGTTGCTTTTTCAAGTATTCTTTTCGGACACCATGCGCAAGACTGGACTAGCCAATAGTTATTACTAAATTGTCGAGTTACGAAGTGGAAGAGAAGTAGTAACAATAGCATAGAGAAAAGCACTTCTTCATGAAGGCTTGTCGTTTTTTCAGTGTACCGCGTGTATCGCAGCTCAGTCAAGACCACATTTCAGGCAGACGTACCTGGCCATCGCCGTCGCCGTCGACGTCGTTCTTGATCCTGAGTCGAGCTGAAGTTCAAGCACATAGACAAGCAGATCAAAGAGGAAGATGGTAAGCGGACAAGGAAGGAACGATCGCGCATCGCTCATTGGCCGCCTAGTAGAGATGGCCGGCCGCACTCGCTGGTTGGGATCGACGAAGACGCTTAAGATGAGGACCAGTCAGAGTGTTCGTCAGCAGTCAGATTGTAATTTGGGAGCATTCTTCGGCTGCCGCCAAACGGAAGATGGTGTCGGTCGATCAACAGAGCGATCGACCCCGGGTAGAACTAGCGCAACTACGAGTGTTTGGATCCGTTCGACGTTCGCAAACTTCCACAACAACACGCACCACTTCAACGATGGGTAACACCACGATACGTACGCTTTGTCTGGCCGAATTCTGCAGCTTCCCAGCTGAAGAACTTTGCTGCCGCTGTTATCGCAGCAGGTCCGAGTAGCTATAGTTGTACTTGTCGTTGAATAATGGTTGTTGCAGCGACGGCAGATGGTAACAGTCACTTGCTCTCGACTAATATTTTGCCTTCGAATTGCTGCTGATACGATTGCGAACTGCAGGCTTACCAGACAAAGATCCCAAACATTCATTCCACTCGAAACCCAGACCAAAAACGACGACGATGGCCAGGATCGATTCGGAAAGCCGTTCTTACATGATGACGACATTCGACGGGCGAAAATCTGCTGCATAAGCCAGTACATCGGCTGAAACCGTGGAACTGTTACGGGTGCTGCTGCAACTGACGCCTGCCTCTTTTGCTGGAAGTAACAATACGTAGAAATAGCAGGCTCTCGTGGGCTAGCCGTAGGTATCCATCCAGACGTCCAGAGCGGGCATGGTTTTTTTTCTACTATAATACATATAGACGGTATCTCAGCGGCCGTTATAGCTGAGTGGAAGATAGACAGAGATGAAAAACGAGCAAATATAGTCGGTCTACTGTGCAGACGGTGCAGGAAATAGACTAACCACAATCACTGTTGAGACTGGATTACTCAAAGGCTAACTGCGTAGACAGCGGACGGACTCAGCTCTGTGCGGCGGCATACATGGTCGCGCCGCTCCTACTTTGCGACGAACTAACCAAGCGTCGACGAAATTAGGGACGCTTCGCCATCTTCCGAAGAAGATAGCTGGCTCCGCTTGCAAACCGTAATACCTGTCTAGATCCTGTCGGCTATTCAGCCTTACATTCCTGTAATTCGTAGGGTCCCGCTGCAACACCTGCCGTGGAAAGCAGCTGAAGAGAGTGAAAGACTGGGTAAAAATTATGGATTGAGAGAAACAGAAGGAACAATCCTAGGAAGAAGATAACGGGATTTTTCAAACAGTGCGCTTGTACAGCCAACAGGACACTCGCTGAACGGAGTAACAAAGACTTCCAGTTACTGCTTGCCCCGTCGAAGTGGCTATTGGCTAGGATATACGAAATGTGTACGTACGGCTGGCGAAGAGTAGATGTGCAATTTGGACACAGAGGGTCGGTTGATGTGCTAGCTGTTTGACTCGTTCTTTCATCAGAGTTTAGACCGAACGGCCGTATAGCCCGGCACAAGCCTGAAACGCCTGTTCCCAGCTGGCGCGTACGCCAAGCAGCTTCCCCTCCTGAGTCCGTGGCAGCCCGTTCGTGAGTCTCGGCAGCAGAGCCACCATCAGCCTATTCGCTGTTCCGAGAAGCGCAAGTGGCGACCGGGCCACTTGCAGAACCGAGGAACCGTCGAGGGATTCGTGCGTGGCCAGCGACGGCTTCGACGCTCAAGCTCAAGACTCGGCTGAGCTTATCCCGACCAACGCAGTCTCTGGCGTCAGTTACTATACATGGAATAGAAGCATAGCCAGGAAACTTTAACTGAAGCTGCGCGAAGCAGGTGATGGCAGCAGCAGTTGCCTTGGCTTGTGAAGCCGAAGCTACACGAAACGAAGTGCCGGGAATCGCTCTCGCTACTAAGGAAAGCACCAACGATGGCATGCCCAGCGCTTGCTAGCAGCGCTGGCGGTTGGTAAGGAAGGCGGCCCGGGCATGCCGTCATTTGTAGTAATGTATTGTGGCGGCAGCAGTACAGGGAGGTACCGGAAGGAGGCACAAGGCAATGAACAAGACTGTAGGCGGCTGTGCGCGGGCCTTCTTGGAAAACAGTGCGCCTGGTCGCCTTTTTCTCATCCTGCCTATAGAAAGAGTAGTACACAGAGCTCCTGCTCGGCGCCACTGCCTTTTTCCTTGCCCCATCCGCACCCCGCCGGTACAACCCAGCCCTCAACGCCTTGCATCCCCAACCTAAACAGAACATCTTACCATTTGCTAGCGCCATCACCATCGCCCACTTTTGCTGGTACTATCCAAGCTTAATTGGGCTTGCAAATTTTAAGGCCGACGTAAAGAAGGTCTACGATACAGGAGAAAAATAGGGTTATCCAGTGTTGTTGCTCCACACGCCGATATTGCAATAATGAGTAACGTTTCATACAGAATTTGACCGCGGAGGGTGCGTTAACTCACATGTTTCTACGTTAACGTTGTTTTTTCTTTTATTAACAATGTAGAAGATGGGGCAATGTTGTAGGTTAGACTAAGTATTACTTATTAGTTTTCAAATTTACCTGCAAATGTTGACGCTGTAGAAGACCACTACGTTAAACTGAAATGTCTTGCAATGGGTAACCTTAATTATATAACGTATTCTCATGGAGGTTGGCCTTTACAAACGTGGAAGCTATGCGATTTACTGGATGTATCGGGTCGCCGTAAATCGGGGCCTTTTTGTACTTTATTGTGCCTTTATTTAATGACCAATCGGATGAGAACAAATCGCTAATATATTGTAAGGCATAAACGATAAATTTTAACAGCTCTTCCGTTTAGACTTGACACGTAATTCGGACTACAAGTATAATAGCATCGTAGTTGTATTGAGTGGATGTAGGATTATGGAACTTCAATTAACTCGTTGAAGATACTAGAAATGCTCTCTATCACTATTCTCCCGTTTTTGTGTCAATCGAGTGTAACTACGCGACCCGTAAACCAAGACTTTGGGCTTCATCCACATTCGCGACATACGTTTCTGGACCCGGTTGTTAGTTTCCATAAGTGTTAGTTCTTATTTTCTATGCCGCCATATCTGTTTTCATGCATCATGTTGTTGTCGAACTGTATTGGGAAAATCGGTCGGCTCGCGATTATGGTTTTGAGGCAATGATAATGGTAAGCGCTAGCCAATTAATCCTTGAGAAAGGCAATGTTTTTATACCACATATGAATCCAGGGCACAGATATAAAGGATAGTTTTCCTTGATTTCTATTCAGGCGTTCATTTACTGATCGTACGGTCTTCTTCATTCAAGGAAATCATTACTAGTCAAGGGCTCGTATATAGAATATAGAAACGGTGCTTTTGTGCAATAAACGAACCAACGTCTCACGCCAACGATAATTACTTTTAGATGTTGCTGAACGCAAATCGGGCTACGGTCAACATTGTAACAAATTATCCCAAATTAAACACTCCTTTATTATGTAGAAATACCAGTATAAACTACGTTAATATAATAATTATATGATTAACAAGAAGGAGCATGAACTTGATAAACCATAACAGAAGCCTCACTAAGAAAAGCCCCCTCAGTCCTCGTTACAGTCGGATCGCTGCCGTTCGATCTTTACTGCCTGGCGAAGAACCGTTTGTTGGTGGAAATACTTTGTTAAAAGTACACGCTTCTCGTACCCAAAATAATTATGTATGGTAGATCCGCTAATACTAATAAATAATTTTCATACATTTTACACAATGGGCATACTCTGGAAAAATTAAAAGTAATCTTAATTTTTAAATATTTATTCGCTTCTATAAACTAGAGTTTTTTTTTTTTGTTAGCTTACTAAATCCATACGAAGGCCACAAATCTGGTGAAAATCAGGTATATAAAGTGAAATTAAAGCGCAGATAGTACAATTATTACCCGTTCAACATCAAGCTCCTAAGGAATTTTACCCCAGAATAGTAATAATGGTATAGAGCTTGTCTCTAGCTAAGAGCGTTATTCAAAACTGAGAAGACATTTAACAATATGACGTTTTTTAGTGTAATTTTGAATAACGCTTGTAAATACCACCTAACCTTGTGTATCTATGTGGGTCGGCTTATGCATCGGGCAATAAATTTGTTTTTATGCTAATTTTACGTATTCGATCACTTTACCAATTGTAGTCTAAAGTTTTGTTTTCTAAAGGTTTTTGTTTTTGGTTCAATATCATCAAATTATCGCTCAGTGCTTCAGTTTCACTTACAGTCCTATGTTCTTCACCAAAATACATATTAACAAACTGAAAGTCTTCAAGCCTAGACTTGTTCAGGTGCCCTGGCAACGAATAGACGTAAGTCTGTGTAGTAGGGGAACAATCTGGAACCTGGCAAAAGTAGAATTGGGATACACTACTACGATTTCTGCTTCAATAAAGCATAACATAAAGTAACAAGCAAATATATTCGGGCTGTAAGGAGAGTTGGATAACAACCTTAGAAATTCTTATTCTCTATGACATTCCAAACCATTTGAATAGACAGAAAATAATCTATGTCGTAATCAGAAACATGTTTCAGCCTACTTTGTTTGCTGTCATAAACCGTTACTTTGAATTATATGTTTACTCTCTATCAGAGACGTTCAGACATATTTAACAAACCAACTTTTCAAACATCGCCGTATAACGAACACCAACAATATCGTAATATCTGGTTAACGAATGCATGTTTTGCCTTAGTGAATTTCCTGCTGACTTCAATAAGTGCTCCTTTTGGAGCAGAAAGTAGCGATTCTGGCTATCCATCATTGGAATGGTCGCCCGCTGAACTACAACGGCCTGGTGGCGCCATCTAGCGACAATCACGCCAACCTAGGATGTAAAGGATCTTCAACGGAAGGTACATGTGTGTAAGAGAGAGTATCACACGTAGTTATGTAATCGCCAGAAAGACGTCATAGATTAGTTATACGATTTCACGGAAAGCGATCCAAAAATCAAAATGCTATGAAGTAGAGCTAGCTCATATTTTGTACCCATATGTAATTTTCGCATAAACGAGAAACGACCAGAAGGAGAGAAAAGCACCGTAATTTCTAAATTGGCCAAACGTGATGGATTACTCGAATTGAAAGACTGAGTAAGAATCAATACCCTAACGTTGTTAAGCAAATATCAGTATAT